>NC_073400.1:17163503-17512503 GCF_028641065.1 Leucoraja erinaceus | reverse complement strand
GTGCAGTCGTACAGACTTTGGACGTTTGCGTGGGTTTTCTCCGGATGCTCCGGTTTCCTCCCACATTGCAGAGACGTGCAGGGTTGTAGATTAATTGGCATCTGCAAATTGTCCCTAGTGTGTGGGATGGATGCTAGGGGCACGGGGGATTGTTGGTCGGCGCGGGGACTCAGTGGGCATAAGGGGTCTGTTCCCGCACTGTATCTTTAAACTAAAAAATGTGTAGCCTTCCCGTTAATGCACCACTAATGTCACCTTGAACCTCAATTCCTCTGAATAAAGTAATTATAAAGAACAAGCAGTAATCAGTCACTGTTGATGAAGCTATGGTCTTAAAAGTTTCTTCTCACAGTTTTACACATTATAATCCACTGCTGTGGAAACACAAGAAGCTGCAGATGCAGCATTCGTGAGCAAAACACAAAGTGCTCAGCAGGTCAGGCTGCATCTGTGGAGGGAATGGACAAGTGACGCTTTGAGTTAGGACCCTTCTTTAGACTACTAGCCTGGAATACCTAAACATTAGGACATTTCAATGTCACCTTAACTTAAATGATTATAAATCAAATGATACACTAAAAACATATACACCCTCAAACACAGCAGTTATTTTTCCTCACTGAAGCTATCCTAATTTAACCATGTTATTGAGAATGGTCAACATAGTGGCGCAGCTGGTAGAGCCTCTGTCTCACAAGCGCCAGAGACTCCGGTTCGATCCTGACCTTGAGTTCTGTCTGTGTGGAGTTTGCGCGTTCTCCCTCCGACTGTGTGGGTTTTCTCCGTGCGTTCTGGTTTCCTCCAACATCCCAAAGACCTGCGGGTTTGTAGGTTAAATGTAAATTGTAAATCTGTAAATTGCCACTAGTGTGTCGGGAGTGGATAAGAAAGTGGGAAACATAGAACTAGTGTGAACTAATCCACATTCTTGTGTCTACATTCACAGAACAGTTTTTGAGGGAAGAAATTTAGTTTAGTTTAGTTTATTTTTGTCACGTGTACCAAGGTACAGTGAAAAGCTTTTTTGTTGCGTACTACCCAGTCAGTAGAAAGACTATACATGATTACAATCATGCCGCCCACTGTGAACAGATACAGGATAAAGGGAATAACGTTTAGTGCAAGATAAAGTCCAGAAAGGTCTGATTAAAGATAGTCCATGTTCTCCAATTAAATCTGGTGAATTTGAGGAATTCATTGCCACAGAAGGCTGTGATGGCCGTCAATGGATACTTTGAAGGTGGAGATTGCCAGATTTTTGATTAGTAAAGGTGTCATGGGTTATGGGGAGAAGGCAGGAGAATGGGGTTGAGAAAGAAAGATAGATCAGCCATGATTGAATGCCAAAGTAGACGTGATGGGCCAAATGACCCAATTCTCCTCCTAGAACTTATGAACTCATGAAAATCCAAAGAAAATTGAAAAGGAGGGAACAGTCTGGATTGGAAAAGTGACAGCTTGTTGTACTGTCATCACAAGAAAGATCAGCCAGAATATCAAGAGAGTCAAGAGTGTTTATTGTCATATGCCACAAAACAGAACAATGACATTCTTACTTGCAGCAACACAACAGAATATGTGAACTTAGTACTCTGTAAACAATATAATAAACAAGAGAGAAAAAAAGTTCAGTGTGTGTGTGTATATACACACTTACAAATACACACATATATATATATAGATCACACACATACACTGTGTAATAATGCATATGGTTGCTTTAATTCATTCCATTCTGTATATGTATATGTGTGTGTGTGTGTGTGTGTGTGTGTGTGTGTGTGTGTGTGTGTGTGTGTGTGTGTGTGTGTGTGTGTGTGTGTGTGTGTGTGTGTGTGGTGTGTGTGTGTGTATATCTACAGTCTATCTATATCTTTATATAAATGTATATATATGTATATATATATGTGTGTGTGTGTGTGTGTGTGTGTGTGTGTGTGTGTGTGTGTGTGTGTGTGTGTGTGTGTGTGTGTGTGTGTGTGTGTGTGTGTGTGTGTGTGTGTGTGTGTGTGTGTGTGTGTGTGTGTGTGTGTGTGTGTGTGTGTGTGGGTGTGTGTGTGTGTGTGTGTGTGTGTGTAAACATAAGAGAGCGAGGTCCATCGAAATGTGCAAGGGCAAGTGGAAATATTTCCCACCATTATTAACATCCACTCAAGCGTTTTGCTGTGAATCTAAACCTGTTGTGAAGTAGCATTCTAAGGCCTAGAGTAAATAAATCACACAGCTAAAAAGGTAAGTCATTTTAATAGTAAGCATCTGTAACCATAAGAATAATTGATGCAGTGAAGTCTTACAGAGTATATAAACAATTTTTCACATCTTTAATGCTAATTTAATGCCGGACTTGTATTGTTTTCTCCGAAACTATAAATTTGGAGGGAGACTTGTTTGAAGTGCTGGTCCACCACCGATTTTCTGGCAACTAATGGTTCCCGATAATCCAGAAAAAAATCCACCCCCGGAAGTCCCCCCGAAAATGTGATGCCGAGGCTGGGTGAGGCGGCCAACCTCGACCTCATCGGGACTTCCGCGCCAATTGTCGGGTCAAATTTGCCTCTCTACGGTCAGGGTTCTGGAACTCCGGCCCGGCCGGTGCCGGGAGATCCGTTCCCATAGCCGACATCCGCGGACGACTTTGCAGACTGGTAACCTCTGTTGGTTCAGCAAAACCGATAATAGGGATCGGGTCCTGAACCAAGGGTGCTGGAAAATCGGTGGTGAACCTGTGTATAAAGTTATAAGAGGTATAGATAGGGTAGACAGTCAGAGTCTTTTTCCCAGGGTGGAATGTTCATAAGCCATAGGAACAGATTTAAGCCATTCGACCCCTCAAGTCTACTCCACCATTCAACCATGGTTGATCTATCTTTTCCTCTCAACTCCATTCTCTTGCCTTCTCCCCAAAATATCAAAGACTAGGGGTCATTGCTTGAAGGTGAGAGGGGCAAAGTTTAAATGAGAGATGTTCGGGGCAGGTTTTTTACACACAGGGTGGTGAATGCCCTGAATGCGCAGCTGGGGTGCGGTGGTGGAGGCAGATACATTAGGGCTTTGAAGAGAGTCATAGGGAAATACAGTACAGAAACAGTCCCTTCGGCCCAACTTGGCCATGCCAACCAAGATGTCCCTTCTACACCAGTTGCACCTGCCCACGTTTGACCCATATCCCTCAAATCGTTTCCTATCCATGTACCTGTCCAAACGCTTTTTAAGAGACTTTTGGATAGGAACATGGATATGCAGGGAATGGAGAGATATGGATTATGCGCAGGCAGATAAGAGTTAGTCTTGGCATCATGTTCGGCACTGACATTGTGGGCTGAAGGGCCTGTTCCTGTGCTGTACTGTTCTATGTTCTATATTGGAGAGTGCTTACTTAGAGTAAACGTAACGGCTGGTGGTGCTCAGAGACTGCTGTTTGCATTGGCAAGTTGAGTTGCCATGTGCAAAGGCAGTGCTGCTAAATGAGACACTTTAAACCAAATGACCCCTAATAGCACAGTGACCTTCTGTTTTAAGTTCCTATGCTTTAGTACATACAAAAGCCTTACAGTCACAAATATTTCCACCTCTCCCCCCCACCATTCCTCGCCCCACTTTAGGCCTCTCTCTGCCATTCTCGAATGGACATACAGTCAACCTGCTTCCAGGCTAACGCTAATGCTGCAATCAAGCTGAACACCGCAAAGTGCTCGAAAGCAATTGAGCCGATCACACCGATTTTTCTACGGGCTGGTAGCATTCAATCAACACCATTGTCACCTCTCTCCATTCCACTATCCCAACCCTACCCCCACCCCTCCCCCTCATCCCTCAACCTGATCTTGGTCGGCATGGGCATGTTGGGCCAAAGGGTCTCTGTACTGTATGACTGTGAATCTCTTCAATGCCTCCCTATATCTGCCTCCAGCACCACCCCTAGCAGCTCGTTCCAGGCACTCACCGTCCTCTGTGTTAAAAGCTAGCCCTGCATAGCTCCTTTAAACTTTGTCCTTCTCACCTTAAAGCTATGTCGTCTCATCTTTGACATTTCAGGAAGAAGGCAGTAGAATGGGGTTCAGAGAGAAAGAAAGATCAGCTGTGGTTGAATGGTGGAGTACACTTGATGGGGGTTTATCCACAGTTAAACATGCAGACCCGGGAAGCAGTGAGCCAGGACACACTCAGTGAGCAGGGGGCCGGGACACACTCAGTGAACAGGCCTGACTAGCCCACCATGCCTACAGAGAAGCCATCGTGGACCGAGGTGGTCGAAGTGAGGTGGATCGGGACGGAGCCCCGAGGTAGAGTCTGACCGGGGTCGAGTCAGAGCCTTAAGGTCGGGTCAGGCTGAGGTCGGGTCGGATCCTTGAACAGAGTCGGTCCTAAGACAGGACCTTGAGATGGGCTGTGGACAAGGTTGGGCCGAGATGGACAGACCACAACGCCGAGAATAAAGGGGGACTACTGAGAACTTGGGGGGGGGGGGGGGGGTGGGGCTACTGAGAACTAAGGGGGGCACTAAGGAGGACAAAGAAAGGATGAGTATATTTTGTAACTTCGTTAGTGCTTTTGTGGCGACTCTTTTGTGTACTTTATATGCAAAAACAAAGAGTTTCATTGCATTGTTAGAAGGAACTGCGTTTACACTGAAGATAGACACAAAGAAACAATGGGCCATTGGGGCTCCACCTTTCCTGCATCATCAAAGCAGACTGTGTTTTGTTCTGGACGTTTCCCCCTCTCCCCTGACTCTCAGTCTGATGAAGGGTCTCAAACCGAAACGTCACCTCTTCCTTTTCTCCAGAGATGCTGCCTGACCCGCTGAGTTACTCCAGCATTTTGTGTCTATCTTTGTGGGAAATGTTCCTTTATAAGAAATTGATTACAATATATATTTTTACGTTGGATAAAATGCAAAGGGACTTGAATCTCCTTGCGGGGAATTGTAAGAAGTATGGTTGGGATTAAGCTCCAAGAACACAGCTGTCATAATGGGAAATGCTCGAAGTATTTAAAAGCTACATTACACGATATGGCTTCCTCTGTAGACGCGTTAGCCTCAGTTGAGCAAGTACGGTTCAGTTTTGGCTGTGTGAGCACATTTCCCAGCTGTGACTAGGAATCAGATAATTGTCAGCTATGCAACACAAGACTTCAATCTGCTATATTTTGTTTCCTCATCCTTTAAACACCAAGAGATGACAGTTGATCAGTTCCTTCCAATCAATCCTGTCTCTGGAAGTATAAAGAATTTTGGATCTGAGGGGAACCGAAAATGCTGGAGGTTGCGGGGACACCTGATACATAAAATCTTGAGAGGCATAGAGAGGGTAGATCCTTTTTTCCCAGGATGAAAAAAAATCATATACTAGAGGGCATATACTAGAGGGCATATACTAGAGGACATAGCTTAAAAGTGATAGGGGCAAAGTTTGAAGAGGTAGTTTTTTTTACAAAGAAGGTGGTGAGTGAGTGCTTGGACTGCACTGCCAGAGGTGGTGGTTGAAGCAGAAACATTAGTGGGAATTAAAAAACGTTTGGTTAGGCCCACGGATGTGCAGGGAATGGAGGGGTATGGATTATGTGAAGGTAGATAAGTGATGTCCTTAGCACCATGTTTGGCATAGTATTGTGGACCGAAGAGCCTATTTCCATGCTGCACTGTTCTATGTTCCATCTTCTATATGTTCTAAGTCCATGATGTTTGAGGTATATTCCTAGTCAGGTCCTCAGGACACAGAGTGATCATCGCATCCAATCTGTGTTTACCACACATTATCACCAATGCAAGCTGTTCCTGTCAGTGAAATTGATTAAAACCCCGTATTGATTTGCCTAATGTTGTCAGGACTCAGGTTCGATCCAGACCTGGGGTGCTGTCTGTGTGGAGTTTGCACGTTCCCCTGTGACTATGTGGGTTTCCTCCGGGTGTTACTGTTTCCTTCCACATCCCTAAGACGCGTGTGTTTGTAGATTAATTGTCCCTCTGTAAATTATCCCCCAAATGTGTAGGGAGTGGATGAGAAAGTGGCAAAACATAGAACTAGTGTGAAAGGGTGGTCGATAACCTAGGTGACCAAAGGGCCTGTTTCCACAATGTATTTCTAAACTATCCATCTATAGCCCAAACTTGGATGATGGTTTGCCCAAGTTAACATTTTGAGCATAGGCAGTGACGTTAGTCATTACCCTCCTTCCTTTGGGGTAGAGCTGCTGCCTTACATCGCCAGAGACTTGGGTTCAAACCTGACCACGGAGTTTGTACATTCTCCCTGTGACCGTGTGGGTTTCCTCCAGGTGCTCTGGTTTCGTCACACACACCAATGACGTACAGGTTTGTAGGTTAATTGGCTTCGGTAAAGTTTGTAAATTGTCTCTCGTGTGTAGGATAGTGCTAGTGTACGGGGTGGTTACTGGTTGGCAGGGACATGGTAGGCCGAATGGCCTGTATGCGCACTGTTTCCTAAAGTCTAAAGTCCATTTGAGATGATGTAATTAGTCGTGCCATCCTTTGTCGTCAAACTGGGAGGCATGAGGTCTGCCTAAATTCGGGCTATGGACAGATTATGTTATTTTATTAAAATTATGATGGATCAAATACACCACAGTCAAGTATTTTATTTTCAGCATCAAAATAATATCAGGGCACCAAACTGTAATTTCACTCTCTTTCCATGGATAGGAACGTTTTAGAGGGATATGGGCCAAATGTGGGCAGGTGGGACCAATGTACTTGGGGCTTCTGAGTTGGCATGGACAAGTTGGGCTGAAGTGCCTACTTCCCTGCAGTATGAGTATGATTCTCTCAGGGAAGGTTCAAATTGTTGGTGCTGTGGATGCAATTGTAACCCTACTCCTCCTGGATCCAAGCTGAACAAGTGGCTTCTGTTAAATGTAGACACAGAATGCTGGTGTAACTCAGTGGGTCAAGCTGCATCTCTGGGGAAAATGGATAGGTGATCTTTAGGTCCAGACCCTTCTTCAGATTGATTGTAGGGGGTAGGCGAAAATGGCTTACATCACTGGCCGTCAAAGCTTTCTAGGTGGGAAAAGCTTGACACCTAGCTTAATCCCGGAATCTGTGATCCCAACAAGATTTGAAGATGTTCCTGCAATGAAGCTGAGGAAAATATAATGTCTGGGGCCGTTCAGATGTTACTAGTTTAGTTTAGAGATACAGCGTGGAAACAGGCCCTTCGGCGCACTGAGTGAGTCCATGCCGACCATCGATCACCAGTACACAATACGATCCTACACACTAGGGACAATTTACAATTTTACAGAGGCCAATTAACCTACAAACCTGTACCTCTTTGGAATGTGGGAGGAAACCAGAACACGTGGTCACAGGGAGAATGGAAAACTCTAAACAGACAGCCCCCGTAGTCAGGATTGAACCAGGGTTTCTGGTGCCATAAGGCAGCAGCTCTACCAATGCACTACTGTGCCAGCCTATATTATTATTAATTCATGTGGTACTTCTACCAACTGGGAACTTGGTTATGACAGCCTACATATGCTCCTATATAACCCCTACCATTGCCTTGGCTTCATCTATCTACAGCATTACATAATTCGCAATGACGATAGATGATGGATCTGGTATCAAATTACATCGACGCATATAAAATGCATCCACCAGCTGCAAGTATGTTTCTCCCTTTTCTCCCTGCCAATCCTTTTTCCTTTTCTCATGAAGACAGCAATAACTTCCAGGAGTTATGTTCCACAGGCATCCCAGGTAACATAACTAAATGGACATTTGCAGTAAAACGCAGGACAATTTTATGCAGCAGATCACCACCTGGCATTACATGGAAACCACCATTTTAGTTAGTTTAAGAGATACAGCATGGAAAGAGGCCGTTCGGCCCACAGAGTCTCCATGCCGACCATCAATACGTACATGATTGGATGTGATCGAACCCTTGACCACTGCAAGTACTATCACAACATTTAAGAAACATTTAGACAGGTACATGGATAAGATGGATAAAATAGGTTTAGAGAGATATGATCTAAATGCGGACAGGTGTGACTCATGTAGATGGGACATGTTGGGCTGCGTGGGCAAGATGGGCAGAAGGGCCTGTTTCCATGCTGTATGACTCTATGACTGTGATAGATTGGGAACTTTAAAACCGATTAGTAATGAAATAATTACTTTAACTGTTTATAATGTCTTCAGTGGAAATCTGATTTGAAGATACATGGAAATGATAATGGTAGGCGAGGTAATATATGCTAATTTTGGCCATATTGTGATGTATGTAAATATTGCTTCAATATAAAAAAAGGTTTAAACACTGAGGAATCGGCAAATTTTATTACACAAGCTCAATGCTCAACATGGAATTACACCCATTATACTCCCCCTTCCTATTTCCATACCGAAACCTTCTGTCCTGGACCTCCTCCATTGCCAAAGTGAGACCAAATGCAAGCTGGAGGAACAACACCTTATATTGTGCTTGGATAGCTTTCAACAGTACGGCACAGATATCATGGGCCGAAGGGCCTGTGCTTGTGCTATGCTATGTTCTATGTTCCAAGTATTCCAGGAATCAGCAAAATAAATGTTTGCCAAATCATTTAAATGTATTTCAAATTAAATAATTTACTTCTATGGTTAAAGATGTATTGTGATTGAGAAGTAAAATCTTTATGCAAATACTCAGTCTGTTGCTATAATCTCTCAGCAGTTCATTTGTAACCATTATTACTCATTCAGGTTGTTAACATGGATCATTACTGGCTGACCTCATTCTGAGGAATGTTCTACAGCTATTGAGGTCGTGGTGAGGCAGTTTTATTCTTGATGTGAGTCGTGTTGTTCTTTAATAATGAATAACAAGCCACTTCTCAATGTTTCAGAATTGGTCATGTAAATGGTTTCGGATAACACGAGAGAACCAATGTTTTCTGCTGAAGATAGACACAAAGTGCTGGAGTAATGCAGCAGGTCAGGCAGCATCTCTGGAGAATTGTTTAAGAAGGAACTGCAGATGCTGGAAAATCGAAGGTACACAAAAATGCTGGAGAAACTCAACGGGTGCAGCAGCATCTATGGAGCGAATGAAATAGGCAATGTTTCGGGCCGAAACTTTGCCTATTTCCTTCGCTCCATAAATGCTGCTGCACCCGCTGAGCATCTCTGGAGAACATGGATAGGTGACGTCCCGGGACATCACAAGCATAGAATGAGGTGGGTGTGACAGGGTATGATACATCCTCAGCTTGGTCTTTAGACTGATCCGTCTTTATTCCCACGCCGTATTTCAAGGCTTTTGCTCTGCTGTAGATAGGCACATAATTCTGGAGTAACTCGGTGGGTCAGGCATCATCTCTGGAGAAAAAGGAAAGTTGACGTTTTGGGTCGGAATCTGAAAGAGGTGATGGTATTGGGGGGAGGGGGGGAACTTGAGGCAAGAAAAGACCAGAACAAAACAGGGCCAGCAACATGGCCAGTGGCATCCATATTGGCCCATTGTTGGCTGGGCAAGATCTGAAGAAATCTGAAGAAGGGTCTCATCCCGAAACATCACCATCCCGAAACATCACCAGAGATACAGTCAGACCCGCTGAGTTACTCCAGCATTTCATGTCTATCTTCGGTGTAAACCAGCATCTGCAGCTCGTTCCTTCATGAAGATGTGCTAACGGCAGGAATACAAGGAAGTGAACAGTGGAATTAGTAGGATGAACAGTGTAGGAGGGGAGGGGGCTGGAGTGGTAGAGGAGGGGGGGGAGGGAATGCAGTAGTTACTTGAAATTAGAGAAATCAACGTTCATACCACTGGGTTGTAGGCTAGCCCAAGCAAAATACGATTTCTGCTACTGACTGTGATACTAGTGGAGCATTTGGAGAAAGACATGTTCACGTAATTCCATGTTTCTCCTGCCCGATCCATCACAGGTACTGACCTCCCCACCATTAAAACCATCTCAGGAAGCGCGGCCTCAAAAAGGCAGCCAGTATCACCAAAGACCAACATCACCCTGACCACTCTCTCATTTCACTCCTACACTCGGGAAGAGGGTACAAGAGTCTGAAAACCGTGGCCTCCAGTTTAAGGGCGGCACAGTGCAGCAGCGGGTAGAGCTGCTGCCTGACAGCGCCAGAGGCCCAGGTTCGATCCTGACCTCGGATGTTGTCTGTGTGCGTGGTGTTTGTACGTTCTCACTGCTAGGCCGTGTTGACTTCCTCCCATCGGGTTTGTAGGTTAATTGTCCTCTATAAATTAGCCCTAGTGTGTGGGGAGTGGATGAAAAAGTGGGATAACAACTAGTGTGAATGGTCAGTGTGGACTCGGTGGGCCAAAGGGTCTGTTTCCATGCTGTGCCTTTCAATCAATCAATCAATCAATCAATCAATCAATGGAATTTAGGGTCATGGTAATTTAGTCCATTGTTTTTCTGGTTATGTGACTGCAAATCAGTGCATACCTCAATAACTCAAGATAGAACACCAACAATGGACTGGGTCAACATTCTGTCAAGTTGCAGGCTGATCAATTGTTTATCAGTATTTGCTGGTATTCTGTTTATGTGGCTGGGATAAATATCAAAATATATCAACAGAAGCAGGCTATCCAGTCCACCACTGTTGTCAGTCATTCAATGAGATCATGGCTGATCTGTATCATAACTTCAATAACATATCTATGTAGCATAATTACAAACATAATTCTCTTCATCGTTGGGGGCATTGAGTGCAAGAGTCGCAAACTTATGTTGTAGTTGGTGAGGCTATATTTGGAGTATTGCACACAGTTCTGGTCACCCCCATTACTGGATGGATGTGAAGGCATTGGAGATGATGTAGAAGAGGTTTATCGGAATGATGCCTGGATTAGAAGGCAGTAGCTACAAGGCAAGGTTGGACAAATTTGCATTTATTTCCTCTGGCATGTCAGACGCTGAGGGGAGACCTGATAGAAGTATATTAATTTATGAAAGGCAGAGATAGGGTAGACAGTCGGAATGTTTCTCTCAGGGTGGAAATGTCAAATTCGAGAGGGCATAGCTTTTATGGCGGCATGGTGGCACGGTGCTAGAGTTGCTGCCGTACAGCGCCAGAGACCTGGGTTCAATCCAGACTATGGGTGCAGTTTGTACAGAGTTTGTATGTTCTCCCCGAGACCACGTGGGTTTCTCCGACATCTTCTGTTTTTCCTCCCACACTCCAAAGACGTACAGGTTTATATGTTAATTGGCTTGGTATAAATGTAAATTGCCCCTAGTGTGTGTAGGATAGTGTTAATGTGCGTGGATCGCTGGTCAGCACGGACTCGATGGGCCGAAGGGCCTGTTTCTGTGCTGTGTCTCTAAAACTAAAAACTTTTAAAAAAATTGTAATAATAATTTTTGTATATTTAGTGTGTGTTGTTGCATTAATGAACCTGTTGAGCAGCAAACAAATAAGAATTTCATTGTTCCTTTGCCGGTATATATGGCAATTAAGCTCTCTTGACTCTCTCTCCAGGTGATCTGTGCTGAGGGCAGCACAGTGGTGCAGTTGTAGAGTCACTGCCTTACAGCGCCAGAGACCCAGGTTCGATCCTGACTACGGGTGCTGTCTGTATGGAGTTTGAACGTTCTCCCTGTGACCATGTGGGTTTTCTCCACGTGCTCTGATTTCATCCCGCACTCCAAAGATGTACAGGTTTGCAGGTTACTTGGTTTTGGTAAAATTGTAAATTGTCACTAGTGTGTAGGATAGTGCTAGTGTACGCAGTGCTAGTGTACGGGTTGATTGCTCATGGGTGCGGACTTGGTGGGCTGTAGGGCCTGTTTCCGCGCTGTATCTCTAAACTCTAAAATGTACAGACAGCCAGAATGTATTGTTCCATTCCCATTTCTGAATGTATTAAGAATTTTGCATGGTTTATGTTTTTGTATATATTTCTATGTCTGTACAAAGTTTATCTTTGGAGTCTCGGGTGGTCTTTTGGTGAGTAGATCTAATTTTCCCGGGAGATCTAATGATCACGTTGCTCTGGAGCTAAGGAAACACAAAGCTTCCCAGAGCAGAGGTCAAGCAGTTCCCCAGAGAGGAAAGAAAAATTAGACAGGCACTCACCCGAGAGCTGCCTAGTCTGTCGCTGGTTCACTACAAAATGATCTTGTAGATAAACTGGGGCAAACCTCGTGCTTGAGTGGATAATGTATAAGTGACATTACAGAGAGTTGTGGATGTAGCCCAGTCCATCACACAGAGCACACTCCGCACCATTGACTCCATCTACACTTACGCTGCCTCGGAAAAAATAACAACATAATCAAAGACTTGTCCATTTCAGACATTCCTTCTTCTCTCTACTCCCGTCAGGCAGAAGGCACATACATTTGAAACCACCAGACTTAGGAATAGACAAAAATGCTGGAGAGACTCAGAGGGTGCAGCGCTAGGCAACGTTTTGGGCAGAAACCCATCTTCAGGCATTTCGGCCCAAAACGTTGCTATTTCCTTCGCTCCATAGATGCTGCTGCACCCGCTGAGTTTCTCCAGCATTTTTGTCTACCATCGATTTTCCAGCATCTGCAGTTCCTTCTTAAAGACTTAGAAATAGATTATTCCCATCTGTTACCAAGCTTCTGAACGGTCCTTCTAAAAGTTAGGAGTCTGATTCACTTCTACTCCATTGCAGGCATTAGACTTTGTCTATAGATAAGTTGCTGAGAACTATATTCTGTACTCTGTATCTTCTCCTTTGCTCCAACTTTTGCACTTGTGTTTGGCTTGATGTATGTATGCACAGTATATCTGGTCTGTTCAGATAGCATGCAGAACATTTCTCAGTGTACATTGGTACGCATGACAATAATAAACCTAAGCCCAAATACATGTGTGTGTGTGTGTGTGTGTGTGTGAGAGAGAGAGAGATAGATAGATAGAGATTTTGAGTTGCTGCTGGGAGTTGGTGAAAGACATAACACTCGTTGGTCTGCCTGAAACTGGTTGGCACAGTGAAATGTCCGCCAAGGAACGTTACCGACTGGCCTATTCCAAACTGCAGAAGTACGTGCTGAGGGATGCACTGAAGCTCGGTGCAGCCAATGCCAAGACTCTGTGGGGGAGGACCACAGTCTAGGATCCTTCCACTGCTGGACATTGAGGGGCAGAGTCCGGTGGGGACAATTCTCAAACGAAGGATATCACCCCAGGGCGGCCACATGGGTAGCAAGAGTGTTGTGTTTAAAGATACACTTTAACTTCTACTGAGTATGACATTATTGAATGTGTCTGATCAGACACCGTTCAGAAGCCTGATAACAGAAGGAAAGAAACTGTTCATGAGCCTGGCGGTGTACGCTTTCAAGCTTCTGTGCCTACTGTGAACGGGAGCAGGGAGAAGGATGAACCGGGGTGGAACGTCTTTGATTATGGGTGACATTTCGCATCGGGACCCTTCTTCATATGGCCTGAAGAAGGGTCCTGACCCGAAAAGTCACCCATCCTTTTTCTCAAGATGCTGCCTGACCTGCTGAGTTACTCCAGCACTGTGTGTATATATTTGGCATAAACCAGCGTCTGCAGTTCCTTGTTGTACACTGTCTTTGATTATGAAGAGAGGCATAAAAAGCTGGAGTAACTCAGCGGGTAAGGCAGCATCTCTGGAGAAAAGGAATGTGACGTTTTGGGTCGAGATACGTTGGTTGATCTTCTGAGTCAGCGTGAAGTTTAGATGGAGTCCATGGTGGGGACTCACCCATTCCTTCTCATCAGATATGCTGCCTTCGGTGGGGAGTCAGGTTTGTGTGATGGACTGGCCTACAGCCATAACTCTGAGAACGTATGAAGATTTTTTGCAGGTTTTGTTTTGTTTATGTTTTGTCAATCTGAATAAAGTTTATTTTTGTTTTATTTAAGTCCCAGTTTCACGCGTTTTTTCGGTTGTAAAGACACTCCCTGGATTCAATTATTAGATCTGTGTTGATTCGCATTTACTAAACTCCACCCAACAGGATTTGAATCTGATGTCTCAAATTGTAGTCATCCCAGAGAAACCACCTCCCAGCCCTGTGGACAGAGAGGGGAGGGGAAAAAATCAGTCAAAGGAAATTCCTGAGCCGTGATGCGTTGCAGAAAGGGCTTTTATGATTTCAGCAGCGACCTCCTTCGACTCTCACTGGCTCTGTTACATTTCCTCCTGCTCCCACTTGCACCTTGATCGCGGGAGGGGAGGGGAAAAAAAGGGGATGCTTTTTTTTTGTTATTCATTCCCACACGCTGAAAAGCGGCGGCCACCCAATTCGAAAAGTATGTCAGGAATGCAATGTCTTCTCGCCAGCACCATTCAAAGCAGATTTGTATCGCTCGCCCGGTTTCACCCCAGATAAAGGTCTATCTTGCTACCAAACTTCTCACTCGCTAATGCAACCCCTAAAATCCACAATATGCCCCCGAATAGCAGGGAAATCTCAAATGTCAATGAGGACAGAAGCTATTAATTCGGCGGCATTATTGATCATATGAATGGTTACAGGCTAAGATTCGGCGGGAAATTACAGCGTCTGAATTATGCATGCACGCCCATTAATCATCACGTTAAGAATCTTTTCTATTTTCACACAAAAATGCATGCAGAAATTGCATTGTGTAGTAATCTTGGAAAACACTTAAGTGCACCTTGCATGCATGCTTCATTAATGGGTGGTCATAAAAACGTGTTCGCAAAACATACACAATTCGAAAATTTCCTACGTTCTAGGTAAAACTTGCACGAATTAAAATATATTTTAAATCTGCATCCTGCATACCATGAAAGTTGCATCGGCTAAGTTTTTGAAATACCGTTCATCTAATTTTACAATTCAGATAATAGTCTATCCTAATAGTGCACGCCCCCTCTGGGTCACCGTAGCCAAACTGGTGTGTGGTAAAAATTATAATTGAAAATAAATCCGTGCCTCCGACAGCATGTAATGTTTTAATTAATGAACTTTATCCCCAAATTCTAGGCACACAACCATTCGACCTTCTCAGTAAAATTAAAAAGTATTTGTGAGGACAAAATGTTTATTTTTAAATTATTTATTTTTAACTTAGCTGCGATACACGTTTAATATATATATATATTTAAACGAGACAAAGAGCTGGAGTAACTCAGCGGATTAGGCAGCATCTCTGGCGAACATTTAATATATTTATATACGCCAGTACTCCCAATCAATTCAAGTATTAAAGATAGACACAAAGTGTTGGAGTAACACAGTGGGTCAGGCAGCATCTCTGGAGAACATTTAATATATTATATACGCCAGTAGTCCCAATCTTAAATCAAGTATTAAAGACACAAAGTGCTGGAGTAACTGTGGGTCACGCAACTTCCCTTTAGAAAATGAATAGGCGACAATTCGGGTCGACATCCTTCTTCAGACTGTTTAATATTCAAGCATTTTTAATTAATTAATTTAATTAATCAAGATTATTTAATTCAAGTATTGTTGGCCATGCCGCTTTTAAAAGTCACACTGAGGATGCATTGTTACACCAAAAATGTCCACCTCTGTAACTACAATATATATTTTAAATCATTTTCATTAATAGAACAAAGATTCTCCAGTGATGCTGCATGACCCACTGAGTTACTTCATCATTGTGTCTATCTTCGGTGTAACATAAATGTGCTTATTTCCTAAATATCTTGCAGTTTTGACTGCATTTTTTAAAAATAAAATTGGGCGATTCCGTTTTCAAACGCTGCATGGCCAATTTCAGAACCGTTCCCAACTAAAACAAAAAAAAGAGCTGCCTGCACTCCTTGGAAAATATTTGCTTGCAGACATGAGTGGATCAAAGCCATTTGTACGCAGACATACAGGAGGCATATTTTTGGCGCGTTGTCATTCCCGCCACGTCGAGTCTAGTCAGTTTCATTCTTTTATTTTGCTTCAGCCTGTGATTGGCAAACCCGTTTCTCCCCTCCTATTTCCTCTGACGCCAATGCAAATAGGCGTGCCTCTAGGGTTTTCTGATGGTGCACGCTTGGCTTTTTTTTTACTATCTGTATATAGTCGTTGCTAGTAGTGGGAGCGCACCAAGCAATCAAGGCAATCGGACGTGATCGGAACTTGCCGCTCTTCATCCAGCTCCTACAATCTTTATTTCTTTGGTTTCCTTATTTGATATTCTTCTCCCCATCCTACTCCAAGACTGCACAGAAGAAGACTTGATCTATCTATCTCCTGCTGTATTTAATTGCTGGGACATTGCAAAGCGTTGTGGAATAAGGGAGAAGCTCACAGCTTGTTGAAACGTGGGGCTGGTCGTGCCGGCTCGTATTCCGGTGGAATTCCTTTAGGAATCTCGCAAGTGATAGCCGAGTCTGAAATCGACGTTTCACGGCCAGGGATGCTGCTTTCAAAAATCGGATCTCTTGCTCATATGTACTCGACATCAAGCGTGGATATGCCGGCGAAAATTCAATTGCAACAAGGTACCTAATTAGTATTTTCCCCACGTTCGCGGAGTCTCCCTACCTCGGTCGAGGAGGGATTTTTTTTGATGCCATGACGGCGTAGACTTGTACCATGTGCGGAACGGAGACAACAAAAGATCTTGTGATAATGGAGACCCAACTAATTTGCTCCCCTCCCTCCCCCTTTTTTTGTGTTGTTACAGTGAAAGAGCGGGAGCCCTTTGAGAAGATTTATCAAGTTGGACCGGTCCTCGGTAGCGGTGGGTTTGGAACCGTTTATTCGGGAGTTCGAGTCGCGGACGGGGCGCAGGTAATTACACCCCCTCTTAACCTTATGTACACACCCCCGTTCTGTTTGATTTACTTTTATCGCTCTTAACTTTTGCCCACAAAAATAAAATTTCCCAGCCGGTGCCTTGCTGCCTTCTGTGACTGAATGGAGTATTTTTGTTTACGTTGCAGGTTGCTATCAAACACGTTGCCAAAGATCGAGTGTCAGAATGGGCTGAATTGGTAAGTAACACGCAGTTTGTAGTGTTTGTTGAATGCAAATGGCGAGTCTTTTGTGGAGTTTAAACATAAAATAAAATAAGATTTTTTTTTAAAATGGGGATGTTTACTTTGACTGCATACGGTGGGCATGTTATGTATCTTAGATTTGGATATAGATCTATCATAGATAGTTATATATAAAGGTGTTTATAGAGTACATTGTTTACATATCTGATGTTTTGCAGATGTTTAGTTTGCCAGTATGTAATGGCCATTTAGATATGGATATAGATAAATCAGATAGTTATATACTGCAGTGTTTACAGAGTACTATGTTTACATATCTTGTATTGTTGCTAGTAAGAATTTCATTGTTCCACTTCGGGACATATGACAATGAAGAACTCTTGATGTGAGTGAATGATAGAGTTTAACAGTAGTGCTTTGGTTCTTGTGCAGTCTAACGGATCCAGGGTTCCCATCGAAATTGCCCTCCTGAAGCGGGTGGGAACGGGATGCCGGGGTGTCATCAAAATGATGGACTGGTTCGAGAGACCCGATAGTTTTATAATCGTCATGGAGAGGCCGGAGGCCGTTAAGGACCTGTTCGATTTTATCACCGAGAAGGGAGCCTTGCCGGAGGATTTAGCCAAGAACTTTTTCCGCCAGATCTTGGAGGCGGTGAGGCATTGTCACGGCTGCGGGGTGATTCACCGGGACATCAAGGACGAGAACATTCTCATCGACATGAGGAACTGGGAACTAAAGCTGATCGATTTCGGCTCGGGTGCGCTGTTAAAGGATACAATCTACACTGACTTTGACGGTGAGTTTTCACTTTCTTAGTGAAATCTTGCAACAGTGGAATCAATTCTTAGAAAGCGTTGCCTGATGTTTAATGGGGCCAGTTGTGGAAGGGAGGCATCTTGATCAGCACGGAGGTGTTGGGCCGAAGGGCCTGTTTTCCATGAAAAACACGGAAGTTCTGGAGGAGCTCAGCGGGTCAGGCAGTATCTGTGGAAGGAAATGAACAGGAGATGTTTTGGGGTTCGGTCTTTAGCATGATGGGTCAGCATTGGTGGGTTGGGCCGAATGGCCTGCTTTCTTGCTGAATGACCTTGCGACTGCAAGCTTGGGAAACGAGGCTTCCTTGGATCCAGATATGGAAATGTTGACAGGGATTGATAGATAGGTCTTTAAGAAACCAGGAACTGCAGATGCTGGAATCTTGAGCAAAACAGAGAGTTACTCCGGTTACACTTTGTGTAATTGAGGTTCAAGGTGATTGTCGGTGGCTGTGTGTGTGTCCTTGGTTTCCAGGAGGTGAAGGAGCGAGCGGTTTTGTTATTGTTTTGGTGGATCAGTTTCCTTATTTGGTTGCTGATGCGACAGGGAAAGAGGGGCGCTTAGCGTTGCAGAGAGGCGTTGCCTTGCCTTCAGAATAATGCAGCTAGCTACCTTTCACATGACGGGAAGGGCGGGCAGAGCCGGGGGCTCTTGAGGTAACGAGAATCACGAGGGCTGCGAGCGTAACAAACGGTTGCTCTGTGATTGAAAAGAGAGACTGCGAAAAAAAATAACAATAAAACTGCTGCCAATGCAGTACTGCGGTGAAATCACAAGATCCGGCCTCGTCAATTGCGTTGTTGGGATTTTTCTGCTGAATTTTAATAATAAGGACATTGGAAGCCAACATTTGCAAAGTGGAAGGAGAGGGGCTGAGGGGCTTTCCTTTAGAATATGCAAATGAGAGAGGGGGGTTGTAATTAGTGCTGCTAGTGGGAATTTTTCTGTTGGTTGGGTTTGTGGACGGGCGCTGCAGATGCAGCAATGCCTACAGCTTGGGGAGGGAGGGAGTGTAATGGATGGGTGGGGGCAAGTTCCCGACAGGGCTGGCAGATGGGAGGTGATTTGATCTTGGGTGTTGTAGCCACTAGGCGGCGCGTCCACCGCTTGCTGCAATTTGGCAGCGCGCCTCCCCTTTGTTTTGAGCTCGTTTTTATCTGCTGCGTAACACTGTTTTGGAAACTGAACCTTGGTCTTACAAAGCAGGGACCCGCACTTCGGCTGGAAACGCGCCTCCAAATTTTGAGCACACATTTCTCCTGTATTTCTCCCCTTACTTATTTCCCTCTCCTGGAAACGTTTTTAAGTTATTTAATCCTGTGACACACTGGGGTGCAGGAAAGAATTGCTTGCAAATCATTTAATTCTCTCCATCCCATATCAAATGACGCGTTGATAATTTATTTAAACTGGATACATTGCTCCCTCTGAACATCCGCCCATTTGCAAATTACACCGTTGCAAATTTGCCATCAATGCAAATGAATCAATATTGCATATTTATCTCGTTGCAATATATTAGTTGCGTGTGTGTGGGGTTTGTAAATTCTCAGGCCATATTATTTAACAATGCAGACTTTTGGAAAAAAGCTGCTTTAAAAAAAATTGTATGATATTTATATGTGTGTGCGGGGTTTGCCATTTCTGACGGGCATTTTTTAAAAACAATGCAGTATTTTTTTTAAATAGTAACTGCATTTTTAAATAAAATGCACGATAATTGTAATGTTTTAAGATTGTGGCGGTGCAAATTGCGTTTGTAATTTTGCTGAGGAGCCGCTAGTCTCCCGACAGCCGGGCGAGCTCAGTGCAAAATAAACTGGCTGCAATTTCAAATGAGTGAGTTGTTGTGCAAAACCGTTAGTGCAAAATGCTGAATGTTGGGCGCCACCAGTCGGCGGGAACATGTGCCTTTTACAACCGAAAGTTTGTAAACAAATGTCACATGGCAACGAGTCAATAAATGCTAGTTTATAACAAGGCGGGCAGGAAGCGGGGGTGAACCGCACTTCCAGCCTGCAAAATGCGCAGCTAGATAGTGCAGATGATTTGAATTCTCAGACCGGGGTGTAGTCTTTTGTGAACAAGAAAACACTTACTGAATTTTAGCCAATGAATCTAGTGAGAGTGGATTAACCTTTAGATGTACAAGTGAGTGCAGATTCTGAAACCAAACACACAGTTCTGGAGAATCTCAATGTAATATCTTGCACTAAATAGCGTTCCCTTTATTTTCCTTTTCAATGTAATATCACTAAATACGGTTCACTTTATTGTCGTTTTCAATGTTTCATCTTTTTGCACCAAATACTGTAAATGTGGACAGCATGATTCGATAAAGGGAATAACGTCTAGTGCAATTCTTTACACTTTAAAGATACAGGCCCTTGGGTTCACCCAGTCAGTATCCTACACAGAGGGGACATTTTTTTTTACAATTTTTAGCCAAGCCAGTTAACCTACAAACATGTATCCTTTTGGAATGTTGGAAAGAAATAGAGCACCCAGAAAAAACCCACGCAGTCACAGAGGGAACATACAGAAAAAACCCACAGTCAGAATTGAACACGGGTCTCAATCCACCCCAATCTTGCACTAAATGCTATATCCTTAATCTTTTATCAGTGGAAGGCGATTAGATTCATGTGTGGTCTTCTTTGACTGGATAGAAGGCAAACAAAAGCATTTCTTTACCTCAGTACATGTGACAATAATAACTAGTATAACTCAGCAGGTCAGGCTGCAGCTCTGGAGGGAGCTCTGAATGGCCATGTTTAGGGTCAGAACTTTTCACTGTCAGTCACACAATGCCATAAATGTTTGACATTCTGCCCTTTGCTTTCTTTCATTGTTAATTTATATATTTACTTCCATACATTGGTGCAGCTGGTAGAGCTGCTGCCCCACTGCGTCAGAGACCCTGTTTTGATCCTCAGTTGGGTTGTTTCTCCGTGTGGAGTTTGCACGTTCTCCCAATTACTGCATGGGTTTCCCCCGGGTGCTCCGATATCCTCCCACATCCCAAAGACGGGTGGGTCTGTAGCTCAATTGGGCCTCTGAAAATTGCCCTTGTGTGTAGTGAGTGGATGAGAAAGTGGGATAACATGGAATTGGTGTAAACAGGTGATCGATGGCCGGTGTGGATTCGGTGGGCTAAAGGGCCTGTTTCCATGCTGTATTTAGTCTATTATTGTCACGTGTACCGAGGTACAGCAAAAAGGTTTTTATGTAGAAAGGAGCAGCAGATGCTGGTTTATACTGAAGCATGTTTCAGTCTGAAGAAGGGTTGTGACCTGAAACGCCCCCTTTTCTAAAGATGCTGCCTCACCTGCTGAGTTACTCCAGCATTTTTTGTGCATCTTCGAAGAGCTTTTTGTTGTACGCTGCCCAGTAAGTGGAAAGACTATACATGATTACAGTCGAGTTGTCCACTGTGTATAGATACAGGATAAAGGGAATGCCGTTATGTGTAAGTGGCTAAACTAAAGTGTCACTGTTCTAGAAAACATACAGCCAGTGTTCATGAGTGTTTATTCTTCATTGATTCACAGGAACCAGAGTGTACAGCCCTCCAGAGTGGATCCGTTACCACAGATACCACGGCAGATCTGCAACTGTATGGTCCCTGGGCGTACTGTTGTATGACATGGTATGTGGAGACATTCCATTTGAGCAAGACGAGGAAATAATTCGCGGACAAATTTTATTCAGACGAAGAATTTCATCTGGTAAGCTGCAGTTTTGAGCTTTTTGTTTGACCACGAGAGAGTTTAAATATATAGCAAAACACAAAGTGCTGGTGGAACTCAGCTGGTCAGGCAGCATCTGTGAAGGGAACGGGTCGGGCCCCTGCTTCAGACAGCACCATCATTGACTGAAGAAGGGTCGCAATCCATGTCACCCATCCATGTTTTCCAGAGATGTTGCCTGGCCCGCCGAGTTCTTCCAGCACTTTGTGTGTTTAAAAATAAATGTTGATTTGCTCAATGACTGCAGTTTGTAAGTTTGGGCAGTTATTCCAAATAATTTGATGTTTCCTAGTCCTATAAATATAGTGTACAACTGTTGTAAGATTAATTAATTTGCTGGAAAATATATATGTTCAAACAATCCCAACAATTGGTAACCCAGTTTCTCCCCTTTGATTTTAGAATGTCAACATCTCATCAAGTACTGTCTTTCCTTGAGGCCCTCTGATCGGCCATCGTTTGAAGACATTATCAATCACCCTTGGATGCAGAATAGTGTAGTTTCACAAGATGCCATTGGACTAAGACTGCACAGTCTGAGCTCAGAATCAGCGAGCATTACCCAAGCAAATTAGGACTTGCGAAACAAGGTGGACTGATGCTCGTAGAACCATTTGCCTTCTCTTTGGAAGAACCAAAAAACCTGCCTGGTTTGGATCTACCAGATTCCACAGCCTTTTATAAACCTTGCGATTAGTGTGAGGGGTGATGACAAAACAGGAATCGCCCCCGTCCCCATCTGCCTCCATTCCGGTTGATAGGAACTTGAATCGTGCGTTACGACAAGCCTGACTCTTCCTCTTCGAGTGCCTTTTATAACCACTGGACCCACCAACTTACAATGAAATACTTGAATCTCTGCTGCTTCTTCGTAATTTCTCTGCACAACCATCATACGTACACACAAAAACAGACTGGACTACTTATTGCTGCTGCAGGCACAAGGAACTGCAGATGCTGGTTTGCAAAACAAAAAAGACACAAAGTGCTGGTGTAACTCAGTGGGTCACATCGCATCTCTGGAGAACATGGACGGGCAATGTTAAAAAGGACGTACCATTAAAAAGGAGATGAGGAGGAATTTCTTTAGTCAGAGGGTGATGAATCTAGAATGCATTGCCACAGATGACTGGGGGCCAAGTCAATGTTTTCAGGGTGGAGATCGACAGATTCTTGATTAGTGCGGGTGTCAGGAGTTTTGGGGAGAAGGCAGGAGAATGGGATTGAGAGGGAACGATAGATTAGCCATGATTGATGGGCTACTATAACTTATGTCCCAAAACTCCACCTATCCAACGTTCTCCAGGGATGCTGCCTAAGTCGTTGAGTTACTCCAGCACGTTTGAGGTTTTTTTCTCCCAGTAACGCCACTAGTTTTTGTTCACATCTTTCGGTAAAATAGATGGAAGACAAACCTCATCGCCGCGTTATCACCACTAATCGGCCCTCAACACTTTTTGTGCAGTCATCTTGTCGAATACACTCAACGTGAAGCCAAGGCGTGCAAGAGCATCAACAACAATGCACAACCAATGCAATGAATGAACTCTAAATCTTTGTACATGTGTGCACATATGTATATACGATATATAAATATATAAACAAATGTACATAAACTGTTTTCGAAGTACTGGTTACAACAAACATTGTTGGCGCTGTTCTGTTTACCCGTTTATTTATTTAAGTGAAGTTGAGGTTTTTTTTAAGCAGATATATTATATAAAAAGTTTTGACTGGTGGGTTTATTTATATTTATTTATTTATGGACAACTACCTTCCAACAAACTTGTTCATTCCACATTAATTATTTGCTCATTTGAAGACCCACACATTTTCATAAGATCTTGTCAGACTTTAATTCAGTTCACTCTGTGTTTACAACCAAATTAATAAGGTGATGTCATTGAAAGAAAAATTCCAGACTTTGTAAATATAACATTGAGCACTTCTGTTAAATGCATGTTGTACTGAATATGTATTTAATGTCTAGACAATTTTTTTTGGGGGGGGGGTGGGAGGGATTGTGTTTTTTTAATGTGTCCTGTTGGTTTGTATGGGTTGACTAGAATGCCACTGCAGAAATGATTTGTTTTTATTGTACATACTATATCTTTACGGTTTGGTTGCATGTATGCAGCTTGGAGTCTGAACTGTCATTTCATTAGACCTGTAAATTAAATAGAAAGGAAGAAAAGTTATTTTTATACAGCATTTCAAATAAAATTAAAAATTTGCCTTAAATTTATTGTTCAGTGTTATATTTGAGTACATGCACGTCACGGTTATGGAGACGCAAGGAACTGCAGGAGCTGGAATCTTGGACAAAGCACAAAGTGCTGGAGGAATTCAGTGGGTCATTATGGGCTGAAGGGCCTGTTCCCGTGCTGTGCTGTTCTATGTTGTAGAACCAGTTCAGAACTGTGTAGTGCCTGGGACCTCAACACCAAGGGATGCCGCAGCGGTAGAGTTACTGCCTTACAGCGTCGGAGACCCTGACGTTGGGTGCTGTCTGTATGGAGTTTGTACCTTCTTCCTGTGACCGCAAGGGTTTCCCCCAGCTGCTCTGACTTCCCACATTCCAAAGACGTGCAAGTTTGACGGATAGAACTAGAGTATACTGGGATCGCTGGTAACTTCAATCAAAATGTAAAATGTATATACAAGGCAAAAAATGCAAAAAACATATTCTCAGTGTTCATTCATTAAGTAATGCCATACTCAGTAGTGTTAGCACCTGTTTTTAATCAAAACTCCCTTGGTACTCATGTGGCCCCATGGGGCGATATCCCCTTCCTTGTTTGAGGGGTGCCCCCATTGGGCTCTGCCCCTCAATGTGCAGCAGCGGAAGGTCCCAGACTATGGTCCTCCCACACAGAGCCTTGGCGTAAGCTGCACCGAGCTTCTGTGTGTCCCTCAGCACATACTCCTGCAGTCCGCTCTACAGTGGGCCGGTCGGCAACATTCCCTGGCGGTCATCTCTCTGCCGGGAGACCTAGTTTCAGACAGACCAAAGTGTTTTTCACTGAGTTGGTGGTCTTCCATTAGTACTTGATGTCCGCCTCTGTATGTGTCCCTGGAAACGGCCTGCAAATCAGAGTAACTCAGCAGGTGAGGCAGCATCTATGCAGAGAAGGAATTGGCGACGTTTCGGGTCGAGACCCTTCTTCAGACCCATGTCAGGTGAGGGGACGGGCATGGAAAGAATGTGGGTGGAGACGGTAAGACTAGTGGGTGAACTTTAAAGGGGAGTGGATGGAGTGAGAAAACAAGCCCTTAGGCCCACCGAATCTGCCGACCAGCGATCACGCCATACTCCAGCACTATCCTACACATTTTTTTACTGAAGCCAATTAACCTACAAACCTGTATATCTTTGTAGTGTGGGACACTGGAGCAGCCGGAGAAAACCCACGCGGTCACAGGGGGATGGTAGAAACTCATACAGACAGCACCCATAGTCAGGATTGAACCCGGGTCTCTGGTGCTGTGAGGCAGCAACTCTACCGCTGCACCACCGTGCCGTTAATACAATAATGTTTCTACGCACCTCCAGACTCCACACACTTATGCATGGAAATCACCAGGATGAGGTAATCAGTAGGGATCCTGATTAATTGTCCTCTTCCCTGTTAACACTTAGCACATCACAGTTGTTGAAATCAACTAATTTAACACACAGGAGGAAGAGATTAGGAGTAGGGTTTTATTTACGGGGAAAAGGCCAGAGAATGGGGTGAGAGGGAAGAATAGATCAGTCATGATTGAATGGCAGAGCAGATTCGATGTGCCGAATGGCCTAATTCTGCTCCTCTAACTTATGGTCTTATTCATGTGGAGTTTTACAACATAGAGCTGCAACAACATGCATTATTGGAGTCAGAAACACTTTATTAATGTGGGGTGGGGCGTTAATTCTGAGCAGATTTTTTGTTGTGCTTTTAATGTGGAGTTAGGGAGAATTGGGTTGACGTGTTCTCGGAATTTGAATTAATACAAAAAATATAGGAGCTATAAACTTATAGATCATTGCTCATCTGATTTATGACACCATCTGAGGCCTTTGTTTAAATTTCTGCTTTGCATTAACGTCCAAATATCCATTATTATGTCCATTTTAAAAAGTTCAATTTTCCTTGAGAATGCTGTCAATTCTCGGACAGAGATATGGGTAGGGTACTGATATGGGTAGAAAATTGGTTGGCAGACTGGAAACAAAGAGTAGCAATTATCGGGTTTCGGAATGGCAGCCAGCGACTATTGGGGTACGTCAAGGCTCAGTGCTGGGACCGCAGCTATTTACAATATACATTAATGATTTAGATGAAAGGATTAAAAGTTGCAAATGACACAATGTTGGGTGGCAGAGTGAACTGTGAGGAAGATGCTATGAAGATGCAGGTTGGGTGAGAGTGTAGATGCATGGCAGATGCAGTTTAATGTGAATAAATGTGAGGTTATCCACTTAGGTGGCAAAAAACGAAGGCAGATTATTATCTGAAATGTGTCAAGTTGGGAAAAGGGGAAGTACTACGAGATCTGGGGGTCCTTGTTCATCATTCACTGAAAGTAAGCATGCAGGTACAGCAGGCAGTGAAGATAGCTAATGGCATGTTGGCTTTCATAACAAGAGTAGTTGAGTATAGGAGCAGAGATCCTTCTGCAGTTGTACACAACCCTAGTGAGACCACACCTGGAGTATTGTGTGCAGTTTTAGTCTCCAAATTTGAGGAAGGACATTCTTGCTATTGAAGGACTGCAGCGTAAGTTCAAGAGGTTAATTCCCAGGATGGCGGGACTGTCATATGTTGATAGAATAGAGTGACTGGGCTTGTATACACTGGAATTTAGAAAGATGAAAAGGGATCTTATTGAAACATAAGATTATTAAGGGATTGGACAAGCTAGTGGCAGGAAACATGTTCCCGATGTTGGGGGAGTCCAGAACCAGGGGGCACAGGTTAAGAATAAGGGGTAGCCCATTTAGAACGGAGATGAGAATAAACATTTTCACCCAGGGAGTCGTGAATCTATGGAATTCCCTGCCACAGAGAGCAGTGGAGGCCAAATCACTGGATGGATTTAAGAGAGAGTTAGATAGAGCTCTAGGGGCTAGTGGAGTCAAGGGATAGGGGGAGAAGGCAGGCACGGGTTATTGATAGGGGACGATCAGCCATGATCACAATGAATGGCGGTGCTTGCTCGAAGGGCCGAATGGGCTCCTCTTGCACCTATTTTCTATGTTTCTACATAACGTCCTGTGGTTTGACGAGAGGTCCACCTTCAACACAGTTATTCCAACCAAACTCATCTTCAATCTCCAGGACTGACAATTCAGCCCCCACACATGCAAATAGACCCTAGACTTATTGACCCACAGATCTCAAACAGTAACAATAGATGACAAAACATCTTCCACGCTAATTCTCGACATCAGTGCCCGGCAAGACTGCATTCTCTGCTGACAAAACCAAGGCCACTCACAGCCCAGTCATTCTCTCTTCTCACATTTCCATTTGGGCAGAAGATACACTTGAAAACATGTACCACAAGACTCAAGAACAGCTTCTTCCTCACCGTTATCAGACTCTTGAACAGACCTCTCATATGCAAAGGATGAATTCATGATCCTCCAATCTACTTCCCTGTTTCCTATGTGCTTTTTTCATCTGCACTTTCTGTGTGGCTGTACTCTATTTCTCTCCGCTTTTGCACTAACCGATGTATTCATCAACGTTAAAGGACACAAAGTGCTGGAGCAACAAAACAGGCCATGCAGCACCTCTGGAGAACATGGATACGTGATGTATCTGGTCGCGACTCTTCTTCAGACCCGAAACGTCACCTATCCATGTTCTCCAGAGGTGCTGCCTGAACCGCTGAGTTATTCCATCACTTTGTGGCCTTTTCTGTAAGCCAGCATTTGCCAATTCCTTGTTTCCACTCACCCATGGTGAAGATTTGCCTGGATACTCAAAACAACATCTTTCATTGTGTCTTGGTGCACATGACATTAATAAACCAACTCCCACAACATTGCTAATGTCTGAGGCTTTCTTTTCATGATGTCTAATGTTCAATAACTAACTCTGCCAGAGCCATTTTGACACCTCCAAAATTATCACAGCTCGTAAGTAAAATCATTCAAAAATTTGAAAAAAAATCTTTTTAATGATGCTGTCATTTTTCGCCAGCTGGCAGTAATGTCCAAGAGGCATATGTTTAATTCCTGGAGAATCCAAGGCAGCCCCCAAAAATTGGCAACTACACCTCCTCTGTAAAAAAAAAACATAATTAGCACCTGAGCTATTCACAGATGCATTAGGTTCTCAACCAGAGCATTGAGATATTGTTGCCTATTATGTGCACATGTGTGTGCCACATTTCACCAAGTTATGATATTGTTTATATTGCTTCGTTAAAGTTTGTCAGCAAACTAGGCAAGGGGCAGCACGGTGTTGCAGCAGTCAAACTGCTGCCTTACAGCTCCAAAGACCCGGGTTTGATCCTGTGTGGAGTTTGTACGTTCTCCCCGTGACCACGTAGGTTTCCTCTGGGAAGCTCCAGTTTTCTAAAGTGTAAATTGTCCCTAGTGTGTAGGATAGTGCTAGTGTAGCAGGTGATCGCTGGTCAGTGCGGACACAGTGGGCCAAAGGTCCTGCTTCCACGCTGTATCGCTAAAGTCTAAATTCAAATCTAAAGTGCTAATTGTTCCCTGATTGTTACCTTCATAATCCAATGGTTTAATGGTACTTTATTGTCACATGTCCCAAGACCTCATCGGTGGAACAGGCGGAGGATGATGGCTGACCTTTGTGGAATGACACAACGGCTGGGAAGGCGGATGAAGGCTGCAGCAGAAAAGAGTTTCCGGTCGTCTTGGACTCCATGCCACTGGATCTTGACCTGGATCTGTCAACGACCGTGGGGTGGCTGTCTGTGCACCAGTCTCCCCACATTAAACAAAGTCACGCACAGGCATTCTCCATATAGGGAATAACACCCTGGAGACACTCATGATCAGCCATGACCAAAAAACTTTTTTTTTGCATTCAGTTCAGTAAAAACCTTACTATACAAAGGCACAATCATACTTAAGTACAAGAGTGTAAGTTTACAAGATTACTGATGCAGTGCCATTTCATAGGTAGACAAAAATGCTGGAGAAACTCAGCTGGTGAGGCAGCATCTATAGAGGGAAGGAATAGGTGGCATTTCGGGTCGAGACCAGTCTGAAGAAGGGTCTTGACCCGGAACGCCACCTATTCCGTCGCTCCATAGATGCTGCCTCACCTGCTGAGTTTCTCCAGCATTTTTGTCTACCTTCGATTTTTCCAGCAACTGCAGTTCTTAAACATTGTGTATTTCATTGAGAATTTAGTTTAGTTTAGTTTAGTTTAGAGAAACAGCATAGAAACAAGCCCTTCATCCCACCGAGTCCACACTGACTAGCTATGATCCGTACACTAGTCCTATCCTAGACACTAGGGACAATTTACAGAAGCCAATTAACCTACAAACCTGCATGATTTTGGAATGTGGGAGGAAACTGGAGAAAACCCATGAGGTCACAGCGAGAACTTATAAACTGTACAGGCAGCGCCCGTAGTCCGAATCGAACCGGAGACTCTGACGCTGTAAGGCAGCAACTCTATTGCTGAGTCACTGTGCCGCCAAATTATATGAGGGTTTTATCAGATTCATACGCGTTGAATTCTTCCCCAACTAATTTTCTCCAGAGGTAATATGGTGTGCTCCTTTGCACATTGGGCTAGTGTTTAGTTGGATACCTTCTCTCCCCTGAAGCATGTCAAAGGGAACTATCCAGACCTGCATACCTGTGTTGTGTCAAATAAACCTGTTGAACACCATGCAGTAATTGCGTCAAACTTTATGGAAACTGGCCCTTCGGCCCACGCTGACCATGATACCCCATGCAAGCCAGTTTGCCTGAGTTTGGACCATATCCCTTTATCCCTTTATCCATGTGTCCCAGTGTTTTTAAAATGCAGTTGTGGTGCTTGCCTCAAGTTTCTCCTCTGGCAGCTCATTCCATAAATCCACCACCCCCTGAGTGAAAAAGTTACCCATCAGTTTCCTATTAAATCTTTCCCACTCACCTTAAATCTATGACCTGTGGTTCTTATTCTCCTATCCTGGGTAAAAGTCTCTGTGCATTAACCCCATCTATTCCCTTCATGATTTTATATACGTCTATAAGATCACGCCTCAGCCTCCTGTGCTCCAAGGAATAAAATCCCAGCTTGCCCAACCTCTCCCAATAGCTCCGGTAAATGTAGTTAAAAATAAAAAAATAAATAAATAAAAGTCTTATGGATTAATTAGAATGAAACAAATATACTGATTGGACAAGGATTGATCTTAGGTATTGATTATAAAACAGAGGAAATGTCTCTTTTTGTCTTTTCATCTCCGGCCTTTGTCCAACCATCTACCAAACAACACCTCCACCCCTCACCTGTGTCCACCTATCACTTGCCAGGGTTTGTCCTACCCCCCCCACACCCCCTTCCGGCTTCCCCCCCCTCCCCCCCCCCCCCCCCCCCCCCCCCCCCCCCCACTCCCCTCCCCCGCCACAATCAGTCTGAAGAAGGGTCCCGACCTATAAGGTCACCTAACCAGCTTCTCCAGAAATGCTGCCTGACCCGTTGAATGACTCCAGCACTTTGTTTTTTGTTAATACTTGGCCAATTCGTATGTTATTTATTTACCAAGGGCATTCCCTGGAATTGTGAGAGTGACGGCAATAAGAGAGACAATGAAGGATGTAAGTCCATTTAACAGGATGCATAGCCTGATAGAGTACCAACTAAACCAGTAACGAGGAAAGTATTATTATCAAACATGTGATATGGGATTACATTTTCTCTACATGCTGATGCACCAGTAAGGGTAATTACTGGACTGTGTCTGTGTGGTAGATGCAAATCACCAGGTGCATGTGCAAGTCCATCTTTCAGGGTCAGGATTTCCACATTTACCTTCAAATTAATGCACCAAGTAAGCAGCAACATGACACAATTGTAGAGCTGCTGCCTCACAGCGCCAGAGATCCTGGTTCGATCCTGACCTCTGGTGCTGTCTCAGATGCATAATTGGCCTCTGTAAATTGCTCCAAGTGTGTAGGCAGTGGATGAGAAAGTGGGATAACATAGAACTAGTGTGATCGATAGTCGGTGTGGACCGAAAGGCCTGATTCTATGCTGCATCTCTAAAAATCAAAAGGAACTTACCCGTATGTTTCAGGTCAACTTAATATATTTAAATTATGATTTATTTTTATTTGATGGTATGTTTAAATTTGTTTACAAACATGTGTCAACAGATTTTGTTCCTTATTGCTAAACTATCTCCAGAGTTTTTGATGACTTACCTGTCATGCACCAAAAACATTGATTATGGATATCAACTTGAAAGAATTACAAGGACAATTTCTTCCCAGCCATATCAGGCAACAGAACAATCTTATCGCCAACTAGGGGGTGGTCCTGACCTGCCATCTACCTCATTGGAGACCCTTGGACTATCTTTAATCGGACTTTACTGGACTTTATCTTGAACTAAACATTATTCCTTTATCCTGTATCTGTACACTTTGGACAGCTTGACTGTAATCATGTTTAGTTTAGCTTAGTTCGAAGATAGACACAAATTGCTGGAATAACTCAGTGGTACAGGCAGCATCTCTGGAGAGAAGGAATGGGTGACGTTTCGGGTCGATACCCTTCTTCAGACTGTTTATTAATTGTCTCGTGTACCGAGGGACAATGAAAAACTTTTGTTGCGTGCTAACTAGTCGGCAGAAAGACTCTCCTTGATTACAATCGTGCCATCCACAATGAACAGATAAATGTTTATGCAAGATTTTAAAAAATACACAGTTTTTCACTGTACCTCAGTACACGTGACAAATATACTGTTGATTCTCTTTGATCTTGACTTCTTCTTTCGTGTGGCGTGCACAGCCTAAAGTTGTTGGACAACTTATTCTACTTAATCTTCCGTTGGTGCACGTCGAGTTGATTGCATTAGTCAAAACAGGGCGGACCACGAGAAGGTTGCAATCTTCCACCCCTTTGACACCAGAGAAATCAATCCAAATTTGTCAAACCTCAATATACATAGTTAATACCCTCTAATCCAGGTAGAATTCTGATAAGCCTCTTCTACACCCTCGCCATAGGACAATTCAGATGCTCAATTCTTGCACGAGTGGGCAAAGGTTAATTGGTTCATGGGAAATATGATTGGCTCATCAGTGACACATTAATGTTTTTTTGAATAACGGTATTTTCCTTGTTTTTATGTGTTGAGCGAGTGGAATAGCATAAAAACAGTTCAACTTGTGAGTTTTGTGTTCTCCTGTTTGCCTTTCATCTTGTTAGAAATATGTATTTGATTTGCAGCAAAATCTCTTTAAGTGGCAAACCAATACCACAATTTTATTTTTTGTAATGGCTTGGCACCAATATATTTTAATGAGGTGCTTCCCCTCTTCACTTGTTTGGAAACCTCACGTATTAATCATCCCATGCGCTGTTGCGAGTCACTTCTTGGCACGATTTGTTTCTGACGTGCATCAAATTCAATTATTTTCTTGGCTTTCACTCACAATCTTCTCTGTTAACTGGGCATTGAGTATAAGAATCAGGACGTCATAATGCAGCTTTAAAGGGGTTGCACAGTGGCACAGCGGTAGAGTTGCTGCCAGAGCGTCAGAGACCCGGGTTCGCTCCTGACTAGGGGGTCTGTCAGTATGGTTTGTCTACACTCTCCCTATGACTCCGTGCGTTTTCTCCTGGAGCTGCGGTTTCCTGCCACACGCCATCAGGCATACAGATTTGTAGGTTAATTGGCTTCAGTAAGTTAAAAAATCCACCAGTGTGTGTGCAGATTAGTGGACGGGGTGATCGCTGGTCGTTGAGAAGACCTCAATGTGAAATCTTGGAGAATGAATATTGAATAGGATTGATTGTAATCATGTGTTGTCCTTCTGCTGACTGGTTAGCACGCTACAAAAAGCTTTTCACTGTACCTTGGTACACGGGACAATAAACTGAAACAGTTATATATTCATATTCACCATCAAACATGTTTGTGAAGAGGGTACTGGGTATATGGAGCAAGCTGCCAGAGGCGGTAGTTGAGGCAGATACTATAACAGCATTTAAAATACATTTGGACAGGTACATGGATAGGAATGGTTTGAAGGGATATCTGTCAAATATGGGCAAATGGGAATAGAAACATAGAAACATAGAAAATAGGTGAAGGAGTAGGCCATTCGGCCCTTCGAGCCTGCACCGCCATTCAATATGATCATGGCTGATCATCCAACTCAGTATCCTGTACTTGCCTACTCTCCATAACCCCTGATACCTTTAGCCACAAGGGCCACATCTAACTCCCTCTTAAATATAGCCAATGAACTGGCCTCAACTACCTTCTGTGGCAGAGAATTCCAGAGATTCATCACGCTCTGTGTGAACAATGTTTTTCTCATCTCGGTCCTAAAAGATTTCCCCCTTATCCTTAAACTGTGGCCCCTTGTTCTGGACTTCCCCAACATCGGGAATAATCTTCCTGCATCTAGCCCAACATTGCATCTAGCTTGAATGACTTAGATGGAGCATTTTGGTTGGTAAAGATGAGTTGGGGAGAAGAGGCTGTTTCTATGCTGTATGACTCTAATACTAAATAAACCTAAATAAACTCAAATATCACCTACAGTACTGTTCTGGTTGCCAATCACTGATTTTCAAACATTATCCTCATTGCAGGTGTGACTATGTGCAGAATACTGCTTCCCCTGATATTAGTACAATTGTAAACATATCTGAAAGCATCCATTCATAGATGAGGGCCTTTACAGTAATTGACTAACAAAATCAGGAATTTCTTGTCAATGTGCCTTGTTCACTTTTGCTGAAAAGTAATTCATTTACTTATTAAACTTTCACCTGAATACGACCATCCATACGCTTTAAGGAACTCTGAACTCATGCTTTAATGGTTTTCCTCTTTTTGTTTTGAAACCAAACCTCAATAATTCAGTTGTTTCACATCCTGTTTATACTTTGGGTGGCACAGTAGCACAGCGGTAGAATTGCTGCTTCACAGCGCCAGAGACCCCAGTTTAATCCTGACTACTGGGTGCTGTCTGTACGGAGTTTGTACGTTCTCCCGGTGACCTCATAGCTTTTCTCCGGGTGCTCAGGTATCCTCTCACACTCTAAAGACGTAAAGGTTTCGTAGGTTCATTATCTTTGCTGAAAATTGTAAATTGTTCCAAGTGTGTAGGATAGTGCTGGCATACAGGGTAATAATCCCTGGTCGGCGCGGACTTGGTGAGCTGAAGGGCCTGTTTCCGCGCCCTATCTCTAAAGTCTAAAGTATCAGCAGAAGGTTTTTCTAAGCAGTATTCTGAAAAGCTTCACAGAAGACTATGCATTTAATTTGAAAGCGGTCAGTGAGTTGAGCATAGGTTTTGTCAAATTTGTTTATTAATGCATTGTTGCAGTTCTTTTGAAGTAATTAACACTTGATTGATTGAAAGATACAGCATGGAAACAGATTCTTCGGCCCCCCCCACTCCGACCATCAATTACCCGTTCACACTCGTTCTATATTATCCCACTTTCTCATCCACGCCTTATACATTAGGGGCAATTTACAGAGGTCAATAAACCTATCAACCTGCACGTCTATGGGATGTGCATAGGTGTGGATCATATACAGGCATAGGTGATCAGTTTAACTTGGCATCATGTTCGACACAGACATTATGTGCCGCAGGAAATTATCGTGTTGTACTCTTCTATGTTCTCTGTTCTAGGTTTGGGTTATTTCAACTCATTTAGACCGAGGTTCAGTGAAAATCATTGTTTTGCATGCTGACCAAGTAAATCTGATAATAATACACATAAACTCATTCGCCATTATAGGAAGGATGTGGAGGCTTTGACAGAGTCAAATACTAGAGGACATAGCTTTAAGGTGAGAGGGGAAAAGTTTAAAGAGATGTGCAGAGGCAAGTATTTTGACAGAGGATGGTGGGTGCCTGGATTGAGCTGTCGGGGTTGGTGGTGGTGGATGCAGATACAATAGTGGCGTTTCAGTGATTGATGGATATGCACATGGATATGCAGTGAATGGAAGCATGTTGATTATGTGCAGGCAGAGAAGAGTTGGTCTTAGCATTATGTTCGGCATGGACATTGTGGACCGAAGGGTCTGTTCCTGTGCTGTTCCATTCTATATTCAAGGGAGGAAATGGGTGATACATTTAGCAGAGCTGAATGAACATTCCTGATCATTTGTGACCACTCTCTCTCTATGTATAATGGACACAAAACGAAATGCTCATTACAAGCTATTCAGCAAACTTTGTTTTGATATATTTTGAGCTCGGAAATTATCTACAAATCACCAGATAAAATCTACTCTCCATAGCTGTCAGTTTTTCAAAGAACTGAACTCAGATAAGAGTTAAACTATTTTACTCAGAAAAGCTGTCATATTATGACTAGAGCAAACCATATTTAGATTTGAACTAAAGTCTTTAGAAATGTCATATTCACATTTGTTTTCCTTTGCGCATGGTTTGGTAATAAATACAATCTCACATGTCTTTTTGTGAAGAAATTAACATTACTGAACATAAGTTCTTCAGATCATTTCCACTTCCAAGCAAGTATCTGAGTCACGTGACTTTTTTATATAACCCTTTCATAAGTTCATGTCCTAGGAGCAGAATTAGGTCATTCGTCCCATCAAGTCTACTCCACCATTCAATCATGGCTGATCTAACTTTCCCTCTTAGCCCCATTCTCTTGCCTTCTCTCCATAACATCTGACACCCTTAACTCTCAAGATTCTGTCAATCTCCGCCTTAAAAATATCCATTGACGGCCTCCACAGCCGTCTGTGGCAATGAATTCCGCAGATTCACCACCCTCTGATGAAAGAAATTCATCCTCATCCCCTCTCTCAAGGTACATCCTTTTATTCTGAGGCTGTGCCCTCTGGTCCTAGACTCTCCCACGAGTGAAAACATCCTCTCCACATGTACTGTACAATGATGGGATGTCCTTTATATTGCGGATTTTATGTACAACTGTTTGGCTAAAGAGGTCAGTAGCTGGAGTATTTAGCTCCAAAATGGAAGTGTCATGGACATAGAGTCATACATCACAGGAACAGGCCCTTCAGCCCATCTCATCTTATACTGGCAAAGATGCTCCATCTGCTAGTCCCATTTACCCCCATTTAGCCCCTATCCCTCTAAACCTTTATTTTAGACTTTAGATTTTAGAGATACAGTGTAGACACAGGCCCTTCGGCCCACTGAGACAGTGCCGACCAGCAATGACCTCATACACCTGCACCATGCTACACACCAGGAACAACTTACAATTTTTACCGAGGCCAATTAGCCGACAAAACTGTACATCTTTGGGATGTGAAAGAAAACTGGAGCATCCGGAAAAAAACACTCAGTTACAGGGAGAACGTACAAACTCTGTACAGAAAGTACCCGTTGTCAGGATCGAACCTGGGTCACTGGTGCTGTACGGCAGCAGCCCTACCGCTATGCCACTGTGCCGCCCTTAAACCCTTATACCTTTCCTATCCATGTACTTGTCCAAGCACCTTTTAAACATTGTGCCTCAAGTACCTCCCCAGGCAGCTTGTTCCATGCACCCTCCACCCTCTGAGTAAAAAAGTTGACCCTGAGGTTCCTAGTAAATCATTCCATGTCCATGTCGTCAGTTTCTTGATTTTCCCATCCTGGGTAAAAGACATGTATTCACCCACTCGATACCCCTCATGATTTTATACACCTCGACTGTATAAATCACCCCTCAGCCACTGCGATTCAAGAAATAAAATTCTAGCTTGCACATTCTCTCTCATTAACTCAGGCCCTCAAATCCTATCAACATCCTTGTAAATAGTGCAGATACATTGCTCCTTGTAAGTGGCCTCCCAGGGGGTCAAGAAGGCTTTTCTTGACCCCCTTGCTTACTTTCCTTACTTCTTTTATTTCTATCTTTTTTAAAGCTCAAAAAATGAAGTGGTACAACATAATGTAATAAGATATATGCGATGTATTAATGTGATTTACTGTACTGCTAAGAAGGCTTTTGTTACACTGGCCATAATCAGTCATAGTATTGAGCACACAAAAATGGTGGAGAAACTCAGCGGGTGCAGCAGCATCTATGGAGCGAAGGAAATAGGCAACGTTTCGGGCCAAAACCCTTCTTAGTTGAGACGTTATGTTCCAGTTGTACAAGATGTTGGCGAGGACGGATTTGGAGTACTGTATTCAGTTTTGATCACCCTGCTATAGGATGAAAGAATGGATCGGCTGGGTTTGTATTCACTGGAATTTAGAAGGGGATCTTATAGAAACACATACAAATTTTAAGGGATTGGACAGGCTCGATGCAGGAGAAATGTTCCGCATGTTCCACATGGAGTCCAGAACCAGTGGTCACAGTTTAAGAATTAAGAGGTAGGCCATTTAGGACTGAGATAAACTTTTTCATCCAGAGAGTTCTGAATCTGTGGAATTCTCTGCCACAGAAGGCAGTGGAGGCCAATTCACAGAATGTTTTCAAAAGAGAGTTAGATTTAGCTCCTAGGGCTAACGGAATCAACGGATATGGGGAAAAAACAGGAACGGGGAACTGATTTTGAATGATCAACCACGATCATATTGAATGGCAGTGCTGGTGCAATGGGCTGAATGGCCTACTCCTGCACCTATTTTCTATGTTTCTATGATGGATGTTGTTAAGCTGGAATGAGTGCAGAGAAGATTTACGAGGATGTTGCCAGGACTTGAGGGCCTGAACTAAAGGGAGAAGTTAGGCAGGGTAGAACTTTATTCCTTGGAGCGAGTGAAGATGAGGGGCGACCTTATAGAGGTGTATAAGACCATGAAGGAAATAGAAAGAGTGAATGCAGAGTTTCTTTTACTCAGAGTAGGTGAATCCAGAACCAGTGGACATAGGTTTAAGGTAGGAAGGGAAATATTTTAATAGGAACCTGAGGGGAAATTTGTTCACACAGTGGGTGCTGGGAATATGGAAACAAGTTGCCAGAGGAGGTAGTTGAGGAAGATACTATGACAACATTGAAAAGATATTTGGAATAGTACATGTATAAGAAAGATTTAGAGGGATATGGGCTAAGACAGGCAGGCGGGAATAGTGTAGATTGAGCATCTTGGTCAGTAAGGGAACGTTGTTCCGTGCTGTGCGACTCTACGACACAGCTTGTTGACAAGCTTCCTCTAGCAGTGTTCGTGATAAACTAGTATTGTCCAATGACTCACGGCAACATTTGCCTATTCTATTTCCATATGGCGTGTATTTTTCAACTAAGCGTGACACACAACCTAATTTAACAGATCTCTTTCTATCTTTCTTTCTTTCTTTCTTCCTTTTTAAGTTGAGAGAGCAACATGTAAACAGTCGAGTTCCCCTGAGTATCCTTTCTACCAACAACTAGTGAGCAGTCCTGAGCAGTAAGCTACCTCATTGCAGACCCTCGGACTATTTTTCATTGGACTTTACTGGCTTTATCTTGCACTAAATGTTATTCCCTTTATCCTGTGCACTGTGGATGGCTTGATAGTAAACATGTGCAGTCTTTCCGCTGACTGGTTAGCACACGACAAAAGCTTTTCACTGTACCTCGGTACACGTGACAATAAACTTAACTCAAACTCAATGATCATTATTTAATTCCTATTTGACCCGTTTGCTCTTTTGTCATTTTTCTTGCGTTCCTTATTTCTTTGACACTTTATTCTGTTGTGTATTCAGCATTATAGAATCAAGAGTGTTTCATTGTTATGTGTATCGTCAACAGAACAAAATTCTCACCTGCAGCACCTCAGCTGGAACACAAATTGAATACACACATAATATATAATAACTGACATTTCTGTAAATTCATAATTATAAAACCAGTGCAAATAAAAAACTGAAATCCTCCGGCTATCAAAAACACAGTCTGTAAAAGCTCATTTTACTAAGGTTAGCCTGTTAGATGTTGGGAGAAGATATTCTTGAAAATGGTGGCCACAGTCCTGTACCTTGAACACTGAACAAAAAATGGGCATGAGGTGGAAATAGTTTGATCTCCTTTTATGTATAAAAACAGTTAAACAACAAGAGACTTTCGGTTAAAAGATGAAATATAAGTATCTGTGTAGGGAGGAACTGCAGATGCTGGTTTAACGGAAATTAGTTTAGTTTATTGTCACGTGTACCGAGGTACAGTGAAAAGCTTTTGTTGCGTGCAAACCAGTCAGCAGAAAGACAATACATGATTACAATCGAGCCATTCACAGTGTACAGATACATGATAAGGGAATAACGTTTAGTGTCAGCAAAGTCCGATCAAGGATAGTCCGAGGGTCACCGAAGAGATAGATAGTAGTTCAGCAGTGCTCTCTGGTTGTGGTAGGATGATTCCGTTGCCTGATAACAGCTGGGAAGACACTGTCCCTGAATCTGGTGGAGTGCGTTTTCACACTGCTATACATTTTGCCTGATGCGAGAGGAGAGAAGAGGACTTCGTCCTTGATTATGTTGCTGGCCTTGCCGAGGCAGCACGAGGTATAAATGGAGCCGATAGAAGGGAGGTTTGTTTGTGAAGACAGACACAAAAGGAGGGTCTCGACCTGAAACGTCACCTATTCCTTTTCTCCAGAGATGCTGCCTGACCCGCAAAATATAATAATCTATTGGTTTTGAAGAAAAAGACGTGTTGGTGATGGAAAATAAATTGGCAGATTAATGTGTATATTTGTAGAACACAGAACATAGAACCAGTGCAGCACAGGAAAAGGCCCTTCGGCCCATAATGCCTGTGCCGAACATGATGCCAAGACAAACTCACATCTGCCTGCACATGATCCATATAGAATGAAATACTTTATTGTCACGTGTGGCTTGGCACAATTACATTCTTTGCTTGTATACCCGAAGTGTACAAATAGCGGCCACCTATGGCGCTGACAAAGTTGAAAAGCACGCTAGCTCCTCCTTTTGCCCCCCCCCCCCCCCCCCCCCCCCCCCCACATCAGTTCCCCCACGCCAGGTCCCCATTGTTCTTTGTTCCTACCCCCACCTATTATCCATTGTTTTACCCCCCCACCTCCCTATCATATCGCATCAGGAGAGTCGAGAGTCAGGAGTGTTTTATCGTCATATGTCCCAGTCGGAACAATGAAATTCTTACTTGCAGCAGCACAAAGGAATATGTAAACATAGCATTCAGTAAAGAATATAATAAATGAAAAAAAATCCCAGCATATCCATGTACCTATCCATGGTGTATGCTGCATTCAGATCTATTACACATGTTATTGTTGTCTTGCAGTGAGTATTCCAGAGTAACATGTGGTGGATTAAGGAAAATTAACTGCAGTTACGGATACTTGGAATAGCTTCAACTAACTTTGTGGAGGGCAAGCACTCCAATAGAAGTCAATGCCTTCAGGATAGTAAATTTGGGGATTAACTTGTTGCAACAATATGTTTATTTAGCAAAGCAGGCTAATGTTAATATTGGAATAACCTCATGCAGATGTTTTGTGACAAAATACAGGAGAAGCCAAAGTCTTCCTTCACAAACTGTTGTTTTTCTAATATCAAATACCATTTCCTGAGATTGTATTTTTCTACTCCCTCTCATGGAAGGAAGTCATGGTATCTGCTCAGTGGTAATTGTCAGTCGATTGGTGTTGGCTGAGAGTTTAGGCCGAGGGTTTAGAGAGATACAGCATGGAAACAGGCCCTTCGGCCCACCAAATCCATGCTGACCTTCACACCAGTTCTCTGTTTTCCCATTTTCACATCCACTCCCTACACACTGTGGGCAATTTACAGAAGCCAATTAACCTACAAAACGGCATGTCTATGGGACCATGTGGGAGGAAACCGGAGCACCTGGAGGAAACCCACGCAGGTCACAGGGAGAACATGCAAACTCCGCACAGACAGCATCTGAGGTCCAGATCTGATCCGGGTCTCTGGCACTGTGAGGCAGTGACTCTACATGCTATGCCACTGTGTTGCCCACTAATATTTTATCAATTCTTCTGCACTTCCGCCCTTATGCAAATATTTAGAACAGGGGCTATGATTCACATGAAGGGACACAAATTGCTGGATGAACGCAGCGGGGCAGACAGCATCTCTAAACCAAATATATATGTCCAGAAATTCCTCGCCAGTCACAATATCAACATCAGTTGAAGCAGAATACAATACTCAGATACGGCTAAATGGCTAATTTAGCAATCCCAACCAAAGACAAATTTTCTAGGCAACAGTCCTTCAATTGGATAGGTGATGTTTCGGGTCAGGACCTTTCTTCAGATTGGGATTACCTGCCTAATTCCAGCATTTTAAAATAATGAACCCTACAATCCTTTAACAATCGCTTGTTTATATGAACAGAAGTTGGCACCAACAAGGTTACCAGGCAGGCTTGCGGTGTAAAACCCCTATTTGTTTTCACTGTTGCTATGTCAAATGTTTACCTCTTTTCTCAACGTCTTTTTGTCTGGTGGAACCATTAAATGTGGCTTCAATAGTCGATGTTTTGTACGCGTTATGGTGCCGGCAAGCAGATCAATTAAATATAAAGCTATATTTAAGATTAATCTTTTAACATCAATATAGGAGAGACACAGAGGCGCAGCGGGAGAGTTGATGAACTAGAGACCCCGGTTCGATCCTGACCACAGGTACTGTCTGTGCGGAGTTTGCACGTTCTTCCTGTGACTGCGCGCGCTTCTTCTGGGTGCTCTGATTTCCTCCCGCATCCCAAAGGCATGCGGATTTGAAGGGTTAATTGGGCTCGGTAAAATTGCCCCAAGGGTGTAGGGAGTGGATGTGAAAATGGGATAACACAGAACTAGTGAGAACGGGTGATCGGTACTCGGCATGGAGTCAGTGGGCCGAAGGGCCTGTTTCCATGCTGTATCTCTGAACTAAACTAATCTAAACTAACCTTAACTAAACTAAACAACTAAATAATAATGCAATGAAAATGAACTGCAGATGCTGGTTTAGACCAAAGATAGACACAAAATACTGTAGTTACAGCTGGTCTGGCAGCATCTCTGGAGAGAATCTCCTGGTCTGAAGAAGATTCCTGACATGAAATGTCATTTGTCCATTTTACCCGGTGATGCTGCCTGACCCCCTGAGTTACTCCAGTGTTTAATGTTTCAACTGAAATAAATCCCTCTATATTAAAGTATAAAATGAACAGCAAAACACAAAGTGCTGGAGGAGCTCAGCTGGTCAGGCAGCATCCGAGGAGGGAATGGACAGGCAATGTTTTGGGTTGGGACCCTTCTTCAGAATCATGCCTGGAAATCACCATGTTAATAATGAAATGTATATAATTAAAATAACATGCTAAAAAGTGTGAAAATCTATCTTTTAAATTGCTTGAGGCATCGTTGTGCTGTATTATTACTGAGAAAGCACTGTTTTTTGTTAAACATCCACAGGTTTTGGCACTGGGACACTTACACTCCACAGGACGAACTTGGCTATGGCAACAAAGAGCTGATGGAGGTACTGACAATGTGTGATAAATGACAGCGCTATCATCAGACCACTGCTTCTATCTCCTCTTTCAGCAACCCTTCCCGTGATTTATTTGTATTTCCTTTCTATCAATGAGTTGCAGCTTCATGGAGGTAGTTAAAACGATGGCAGGGGTGTCGGAGGCAACTTATTAAATGTGGCCTTAATATTGTGTAAAGCCTTGGTGATGGCACTCAGATGATTGCTACACTTGATGTTCCATGGAGATAGTGATGGATGAACACATCATCTCCAGGACCAGAGGTCTGTATCTTACTTTGTTCTCCACATCGTAAAGCAGCTTGAAATCTTGCCTTTGAAGCCACCCACACAACTCCTTTCAACCCGCCTGTCACAAAGCAGTCGGGCATGTGTGGAAGTGTGATTTCACTGACCTGTGATCAGCAAATCGGGCTAGACCATGAGTCTGAAGAAGAGTTCTGACCCGAAACGCAGTCTGTCAGTTCGTTCCACGGATGCTGTCTGACCTGCTCAGTTCAAGAGTCAAGACTGTTTAAGTTTCAAGAAAGGACACATAGTGCTGGAGTAACTTAGCGGGTCAGGCAGCATCTATGGAGAACATGGACAGGTGACATTTCAGGTCAGGACCCTTCTCATGAAATCAACCACAGGGAGAATGTGCAAACTCCACATGGACAACACCTGAGGTCACTCCCCACTACAATCAGTCTCAAGAAGGGTCCCGACCTGGAATGTCGACTAACCATGTTTTCCAGAGATGCTGCCTGACTCGCTGATTTACTCCAGCACTGTGTCCCTTTTGTGTAAACCAGCATCTGCAGTTCCGTGTTTAACTGTCGTACGTATCAAAAACTGAACAATGAAATTCATACCTGCAGCAGCATAACAGATCTGTAAACATACTTATAGATTGCTCACTGATCCTCCAGTACTTTGTGTTTTGGTCCAGATTCCAGCATCTGCAGTTCCTTGTGACATCATAGACAAACAATCATTTGCAGGAATTAACATTTCTGCTTTTGTAATGTGAAAGTAGGAGTTCTCAACAGTATCGAATAAGACAGCAATGTTCTGTCCTTCTTCTCATGGCAAGGTTCGCTGATTTATGCAATAGAGCTTGCAGATGATGGAGTCTTGAACAAAAAATGAAGTGCTGGAAGAACTCAATAGACCAGGGAGTCTCTGTGGAGGGAATGGACAGGAGACGTTTCAGGTCAGGAGAAGTATCCTGAAAACATAAATATAAAATAATCATTAATACAATAAATTAACAATCAGTAACACTGGGCAATCTGACCATAATAGTCCAAATGGAGACACAAGAAATTCAAGAAAGTTTCTTGATTAGCACGGGTGTCAGGGGTTATGGGGAGAAGGCAGGAAACGTGAGGTTGAGAGGGAAAGATAGATCAGCGCATGATTGAGTGGTGGAGTCGACTTGATGGGCTGAATGGCATAATTCTGCTTCTATAACTTATGAATTTATGACCCGCTGAGTTACTCCAGCACTTTGTGTCTATCTTCGGTATAAACCTGCGTCTGCAGTTCCTTATGAGCTTATGAAACTGTAGATACTGCAATCATGAGAAAAACACAAAGTGCTGGAGGAACTCAGCAGGTCAGGCAGCATTTGTTGAGGGAAATGGACAGAAAGTATGAAGAAAGGTCCCGACCCGAACTTCTGGTTTTACTCTTCACTCTGCACCCTCCTTAATTATCAGATTCCATCATTTGCACCCTTTTGACTTCGTCATTTATCAGTGCCACCCCCGGTTGCTATCTACGCCCTCCCACCTACCTCATCTGCCAATCAACCCTTCCTTCCCTGAATCCACCTATCACCTGCAGAAAGGAACTGCAGATGTTGGTTTATGGCGAAGATAGACACAAAGTGCTGGAGCATCTCAGCGGCTCAGGCCGCATCTCAGTAGAAAAAGGATGGGCGATGTCTCGGGTTGAGACCGATCTTCAGACTGTCGACTGTTCAGAGTCTGAAGAAGGGTCCTGACCTGAATCGTCACCCATCCTATTTCTCCAGAGATGCTGCATGACCCACTGAGTTACTCCAGCACTTGCCTCACTCCTTGCCCGTGTCACTTCCTACCATCTGTCTGCCCTCTACCCCTTCGGCGTGAGGAAGGGTCCTGACATGATACGTCTTCTGTCCATTTCCCTCCCCAGATGCTGCCTGACCCGCTGAATTCCTCCAGCGCTTTGTTTTCTGAGTTATAAAATGCTGCCCAATGTACAAATGACTGAATGTGCTATAATTTCCACATGCAGAGATGTGGAGATACAACTATAACCACTATACATGCATGCCGCTTTGAATACTCCAGGAAAACATTTGCATCTGAATATGATTAGTTTGGTCTTTCATATCATGTTTCTCTTCTGTACAAACTCTAGACTTCATTTAAGTTGATGAGAAAGATAAACTATGCTTAACCTTTCAGGATGCACACACTATTTATTCAATGAAGAGGCCAGCATTTTGTGCAACAGCAATGTTCAGCACAGAACAAAATATTCTGCCAAGATCTGCTGGGTCTCCCGGTTGCGAATCATTTTAACTCCCCTTCCCGTTCCCAATTGACCTTTCTGTTCTGGGCCTCCTACATTGCCAGAGTAAGGCCACACGCAAACTGGAGGAACAGCACCTCAAATTCCCCTTTAGCTTACAACCCAATGGGATGGACATTGTATTCCACAATGTATGAACGTTGATTTCTCTAATTTCAAGTAACTGCTGCATCCCCCCCCCCCCTAGTTGTCCCACTGTTTGCATCCTTGTATCCCTCTCGTTAGCACATCTTCCACAGCCAACAATGGGTTATTATGGATTTCACCCTTCCTGAGGTCATCTATTGCCGCCCCTGATTTGTTCTGGCCTGGTCTAGTCTCTAGTTTTCCCCATCCCCCACCTCAATCTTTCAGTTCGACCCGAAACGTCACCTATTCATTTTCTCTCGAGATGCTGCCTGACCCGCTGAGTTACTCTAGCATTTTGTGTCCACATATCACCTGCTGGGCTTTGTTCCAACCCCACATCGCTTTCCCAGCTTTCTCCCCCCCCCCCTCACCCCCCCTTACTCCAATCAGTTTGAAACGTCATCTGTGCATTCCCTCCACAGATGCTGCCTGACCCGTTGAGTTACTCCAGCACTTTGTGTCTTTTTAATAAACCAGCACCTGCACTTCCGTGTTTTTACATTTTACTGGACCAGCCATGCTGACTGGCTACCCGATGCACAGGAAATTAAACTGCAAGAGGCTTTAAAATGTATCAAAGTTAAACACAATGCTCTGATCACATTATCCCATAGTACAAACAGCAGTATTATTTAATACATTTACAGCCTGCTTCAAAGTCATTGTATCTCTTCCAGGAATAGAGGTAGTTGCAGATAGGAATTTGCATTTTTCTGAGAAATTCATTTGTTTAAATATTTTTGTTATTTTCTTTTGATGTTTCGTGGTTTCTGTTTGAGTTAAAGCTGCACGGTGTTTCATCCCAGTAAAATAATTCTGTAAGGATGGGAATGCTGACTTATCTGTTCTCTTGTTACAACAAATCCTCTTCCAAGTAAGCCTGCACAATGGTATCAAAGGATATTCTGGTGTCAGTTAGTAAGGAACATGATAGGAACTGACATGTCTGGATGATATCAGCTTTATTTTCTTTCCAGGATAAAGGTCCTCACTTCTGCGTGACACCTGATCCAATATCTCAGCCAAGACACTGCAAATTATATAGCATGGAAACAGGCCCTTCGGCCCAACTTGCCCATACTGACCCAAACTGACCTCCAGTACTCCAGCACTTTTTCGTAAACCAGGATCTGCAGTTCCTTGCGCCTACTGACCTGTCGTGTGATACTGAAAGGGAACTAGTCAGTTATAGATACTTACATTTGATTCAATTAATCATAGAGAGTCACAGTCATACAGCGTGGAAACAGGCCCTTCGGCCCAACTTGCCTGCACCCATCAACATGTCATCTAAAGTACTCACCTGCCTACATTTGGCCCAAATCCCACTAAACCTACCCTATACATGTATCTGTCTAAATGTTTTTTTAACATTATGATGGTACCTGCCTCAACTACCCCCTCCGGTAGCTTGTTCCATACACACACCACCCTCGGTGTGAAAAAGTTACCCCTTAGGTTCCTATTAAATCTTTCCCCCCCACACCTTAAACCTATGTCCTCTGGTTCTCAATTCCCCTAACCTGGGCAAGAGTTTGTGCGTTTGCCCGATCTATACCTCTCATGATTTTGTACACTAATGCGTGACATCTGATACAATACCTCAGCCAAGGCACTGCAAACCAGTCGCTGCAACCTTTTGGCAAAGAGCCAGCGCATAAAAAAACCTGCGTACAACGCTAATGCGACAAAAAAACAGATCACATCTGCCGTGCGTTTAAGTAAGGCATGCCAAAAAAAAACTCATCCAGGATGTCATTTTATTCAATGAAAACCTATTATTTGTTGAAACAAGGAACTGCAGATGCTGGATTACAAATGAAAATACTCAAAGTGCTGGAGTAACTCAGCAGGTCAGGCAGCATCTCTGGAGAACATGGATAGGTGACTTTTCAGATCGCAACTCTTCCTCAGAATCTGAAGAAGGGTCCCGACCACAAATGTCACCTATCCATGTTCTCCAAAGATGCTGCCTGACCTGCTGAGTTACTCCAGCACTTTGTGCCTATTCATTGTATCTCATCTGATGTGGAAATATCCATTATCAATTGAACATGGTAGGAACATAGAACAGTACAGCACAAGAACAGGCCCTTTGGCCCACAATGCCTAGACCAACTCTATAGAACATAGAGCAGTACAGCACAACTGATTTCATTTCAAGCTGCAAGAAAGGACCAGGAATTATAAAATGATCAGCGTGCAGCTTCCTAACCTCACCAGAGGACTATCTTCTGTACATGGGTCATTTCACAAAGTTAAGCATGTAATTTGGAAAGTTAAGTACAATAGCTCCAAGCAGTAATTCCCTTTGGACCTTTAAAATTAAGTACTTAACTTATCTCCAGAAGCTATGATTGAAAAGATCAATTAAATTACTTCAATTCTCAGTTAATGGGAACTCATGTTACATGAAGTTACATGAAGTTTGTAAACACTGTTAAATCCTCTGTGTAAATCTACTTGTAACAGGTGTTAAAGTCAGTCTCATTTTGCAGCTATAATGGCAGGGGCCGCGGACTGTTTTTTGACTGAGGGTTTGGGGGGGGGGGGGGGGGGGGGGGGGGCTGAGCGTTCACTGAACCGTGGGGGGGGGAGGCGGAGCCACTGAGCGGGGGGAGGTGTGGGAGGGTGGCACAATGTTCACGGAGGATATATCCCCCAACTCAAAAGGTGGGGGGATATATCCCCCCCCCCCCCCCCCCTCTCTCTCTCCCTCCCTTTTGGGGCCGACTCTCTCTCTCGGGGGCCCACCCTCCCTCCCTTCCGCTTGGCGGCTAATCACAGCACTTCGCTCACTGTCCCATATCCCGACTGTGAACCGCGCTGTGATTGGCCGTTGAAAGGAGGGGAGCGAGGGTTTGGGGGACAGTCGGTTTCCGCAACGGCTGGTCGTGTTTTTGCCGCGCTCACTGTGCGCTTGTTCTGAGATTCTGGATGTCAGAAGAAGAGAGAAATACGCCTGCGGGCCGGATAATTTTGGGTTATGAAGCATGTCTCGCTAAAAAAGTGGAGGGGCTACAGCCCCCCCCCAGCTCTCCCGGTTCCACGGCCTATGAATAAATGAAGCTGAGAAACACAGAAAAGAGACTAAATGAAATTTCTGCAAGTCATTTGCAATGCTTGATATTGATTTGGACAATTATATCAGCAAGGAGTCACTGTTGCAAGAGTCAAGAGTATTTAATTGTCATATGTACCTATGGCAAAATGATGTCTAGTTGGCATTGTTGTGCAACAACAAAGAACTGCACACACTGGTTTACACAAGGGCACAAAAAGCACTGGAGTAACTCAACAGGTCAGGCAGCATCTCTGGAGAACAGTCTGAAGAAGGGTCCCGACCTGAAACGTCACCTATCCATGCTCTCCAGAGATGCTGCCTGACCCATTGCGTTACTCCAGCACTTTGTGTCCTTTCACATTGTTTGTGTTGTCTGAGTCCATGTGCCTGACATGCTGCTGCAAGCAAAATGTTGATTGTACCTGTACTACACCATAAGTAGCAAAAAACTGGACTTGATTTTGAACATGTCTACTCTCTGAAGAATCTGTGTTTAAAAGTCTTTGATGTGCAATCCTTTAATTTTGTCTTTTACTTGAGAGTTAAAAGCATGGAACCTCTGACTCTCTTTTTCAGGACATTTTGCATTGCTTCATTGCACTGAATTCGAAGGGACTTAAATCACCATGCATTTGACCCCCAATTAGTGATAATATTCATTAAATGCCTCTCTGGGATTTCCCATCAATTGAATGTTTGAAAAGATAACTTGGTTAGTCAATAGGGGTTTTGCAATAATTTGAAAAGGATTTTGTAACTGATATTTAACCTGTGCTGTTGGTTTACCTCCAGGGCTAGATTAGGTAAAAAAGAAGAGGTTACTCACTTTGGTTTAAAAAAAAAGAGTGTCTTTTAAGAGCATGAAAGGTGTTAGTGTTCAAAGACACCTGATGCCATTGTGCATGAATCACAGAAAGGTAACTCTCAGCTACGGCAGGCAATTAGGAAGGCATCAGAAGAAGCGTCCCATCGTAGCCCGAAACATCACCAATCCATTTTCTCGAGAGATTCTCGCTGCCTGACCCACTGAGTTACTCCAGCATTTTGTGTCTATCTTTGATATAAACCAGCATGTGCACTTCCTTCTTACACATGATGCCAAGACCAACTCTTATCTGCCTGTACATGATCCATATCCCTCCATTCTCTGCATACCACAAGCCTGTACAAAAGCCTTTTAACCACCACTATCTTATCTGCCTCCACACCATCCCTGTCAGTGCGTTACAGGCTCCCACCGCCCTCTGTGTACAAAACTTCCCCCGCATATCTCCTATTAACTTAGCCCCTCTCACCTTAAAACTATGTCCTCTAGTATTTGATATTTCTCTCCTGAGATAAGGGTTCCGACTGTCTACCCCATCTATGGACCTTTGGGTTGCAAAGATTGCACAGTGATCTCATTGAAACAAAGTCAAAGTCAAAGTCAATTTTATTTGTCACATGCACATTACATGCAGTGAAATGAATTTGCCAGCAGCGATACACTTAAAAGTGTACAGAGAAGGTTCACCAGACTGATTCCTGGGATGGCAGAACTTTCATATGAAGAAAGACTGTATAGACTCGGCTTGTACTGGCTAGAATTTAGAAGATTGAGGGGGGATCTTATAGAAACTTTCAAAATTCTTAAGGGTTTGGACAGGTTAGATACAGGAAGATTGTTCCCGATGTTGGGGGAAGTCCAGAACAAGGGGTCACAGTTTAAGGATAAGGGGGAAGTCTTTTAGGACCGAGATGAGAATTTATTTTTTCACACAGAGTGTGGAATCTGTGGAATTCTCTGCCACAGAAAGTAGCTGAGGCCAGTTCATTGGCTATATTTAAGAGGGAGTTAGATGTGGCCCTTGTTGCTAAAGGGTTCAGGATACTGAGTTGGATGATCAGCCATGATCATATTGAATGGCGGCGCAGGCTCGAAGGGCCGAATGGCCTACTCCTGCACCTATTTAATATGTTTCTATGTTTCTAAAAGAACACATAATACACAATAAAATTTAACACAAACATCCACCACAGCATTCTTCACTGTGGTGGAAGGCAACAAAGTTCAGCCAGTCCTCCCTTGTTCACCTGTGGTCGGGGCCATAGACCTCCCTGTAGTCGCCGCTACAGACAGCCCTCGATGTACAGGCCCTCTCGTCGGGATGATCTAAACTCCGACGTCGTGATGGGCCTGGAGATCCCGAATCGGCACTTTCCTACTGGAGTCCGCGGCTTCAGGATGTTATGGGCCGCAGGCCGGCGAACGGAGCTCTTCTCCGGCGATCCCTAGCAAGGGAACACAGGCTCCGGAAGGTAAGTCCATGCCACGCCCGCTACTAGAAGCTCCGCAGACCACAGTCCCATGATGTCAACGACACCAGGCCAGCATTTGGAGCACTCCTCTCTGGCAACTCCCGGCAGGGCTCGCACGCTCTGCGATGGAAAGTTCATGCTGTGCCTGCTGCCGCTGCTCTGTGCACGACTCCGGGAACGGCCGCTCCAATCCATGATGTTAGGCCGCAAGGAAGGCGACATGGAGGAGGCGGCCAAAAGCGGTTTCCCCCTTTCCCCTCCCCCACACGCCCCACATAAGACCTACCGAGAGACAACCAAACTCACACTAGACACACCAAAAAAGACAAAAAAGTAGAAATGACGAACACGCTGCTGGCAGGGCAGCTGTCTCCCAGCGCCCACACCGACCAAGCTAAATTCTGAATGTTTTTGAGAGGATAAATGCAGGGTTATTGTTCTCCTTAATTTCATTTCTTCCACTATCCCGCCCCAATCAAACTGTTTCTTTCCCCTCCTCCGTACACTCATCTCCCAACCCCGAGGCCCACGTTTCCTTATATCCCTCCTCTTTCTCTTCCCACATGTTCCCTTTCACTCATATCCCTCCCTCTGACTTTGCATTTCACTCCACCACTTCTCTCCTTCTGACACCCTTTGTCTCCTTTTCATCTCCAGCCTTTTGCCAATTATCTCTGCCCATGTGCCAAATACCCACTTCACCCGTAACCACTCACTTGCCAGGCTTGCCACCCTTTTCCAGCTTTCTTCCCTTTCGCAACAGTTTGAAGAAGGGTCCTGCCCAGAAACGCTGTCGATCCATTCCCTCCACAGATGCTGCCTGACTCACTGAGTTCCCCCAGCACTTTGTGTTTTGTTTCAGATTCCAAGAAGGATCTTGACCCAAAACGTCTCCTATCCATGTTCTCCAGAGATGCTGCCCGTTGGTACTCCATCAGTTTGTGTCCCTTCATTTGCCTTTCTTTGTGTCTTCATCTACTGTAACCTTTTCTAAGTACATATCTATCCATGCCACAGCAAGAGTGAGCAAACAGTGAGGAAAGCAACAGTGAGCAAAACAACAACAAAGTCCGGGAGGAACTCAGCAAGTCAGGCAGCATTTGTGAAGAGCATGGACAGGTGACATTTTGGGTCACCTGTCCATGCGGGAGAAGGCAGGAGAATGGGGTTAGGAGGGAAAGATAAATCAGCCATGATTGAATGGCGGAGTAGACTTGATGGCTGAATTTTGCTCCTATCACTTATCACTTATGAACTTATGAAGTCTTTGGGAGGAGAAGCAACATCCCTTTTCAAGGTAAACCCGACCAAGCAATTTGTTGGAACACGAAGAGGAAATGACGGATACAATGAGGGTGACCTGTTCCTCAATTCCTCACAGTGGTCAGCAGTGGTACTAAATGCAAAAGGTGAAAGACATTATGGGAAGAACCTAAGATGTGAATCTGTGTTTACTCAATTTGAAGAGCTGCGTCTTTTGTTTAGTTTGATTTAGAGATACAGCGTGGAAACAGGCCCTTCGACCCATCGAGTCCGTGCCGACCAGCGATCACCCGTACACTAGTTCTATCCTACACACCAGGGACAATTTGCAGAAGCCAATTAACCTACAAACTGCACGTCTTTGGAGCGTGGGAGGAAACCAGAGCACCCGGAGAAAACCCACGTGGTCACAGGGAGAACGTGGAAACTCTGTACAGACAGATCCCGTAGTCAGGATCGAACTGGGTTCTTTGCCGCTGTATGGCAGCAACTCTATCGCTGCGACACTGTTTCTTACAAAACACTCAGATCACCAAGTTCTGCGAAGAATGAGGTAGAAGTGATTCTAGTCTTGCCAGGGAAAATATTGAGCCAGAACTTGTTCCTTAAACTCCTAAAAGACCTAAATATATAAGGAGCAGCAGATTATTTAGTTCAAACTGTGATGGCCAGATTGGAAGAAAGGAGAGAGAGATTTGTCGTACTTCAATTCAAGAGTGATTTATTGTTTTACATCCGTGTTGATAATTATGCTGAAATGTGGAAGTATTCCGATGGCATTTTGATTAATGCCTTAATTTTTGTTCTTGTTTTAATGCTTTCTCCCATGCTCACACATTAATAAAGCATCACAGAGTTATACAGCACAGAAACAGTCCCTTCCACCCAACTTGCCCATGCTTACCAATTGTCTACACTAGACATGTCTACACTAGTCCCACCTGCCCATCTTTGGCCCATATCCCTCTCAATCTTTCCGATCCATGTATCAGTCCAAATGTATTTTATTTAATGTGTAGAAAGAAACTTCAGATGCTGGTTTATACTAAAGATAGTCACAAAGTGCTGCAGTAACTCAGCGAGTCAGGCAGCATCACTGGAGAAAAAGAATGGGAGATGTTTTGGGTTGGGATCCTTCTTCTATCTCTGTAGAAAGGAATAGAGTGCTGGAGTATCCCAACTGGTCAGCCTGCATCTTTGGAGACGTTTCGGGTCAGGACCTTTCTTCAGACTACTGACTCTTCAGAGTCTGAAGATGGGTCCCGACCCTTAAGAAGGGTCCCGGCCTGATACATCACCCATTGTTTTTCTCCAGATATGCTGCCTGACCCCCTGAGTTACTCCAGCACTTTGTATCTGTCTTTTATTTAAGTTCTTCCTATATAAACCATGTCAATTCTTCTTATTTAAACCATATTAAAAGTAGGTATTAGTATTTAATATTATTGTAATATTATTGAAATAAGTATGGAGAGTAACAACTGGAATGTCATTTTTTATGTAACACATTAGCATTAAATGGCAATATTCACTGGTACAATTTGTGTGGAAAGAACATAAACAGTAATTATAGCCCGAATGATATATCTTGAATTTGGCCAGAGAGAGTTGCAACATTTCACATTGTGTATTAAACATTGCAACAAAATTAAAGGAGAGATTTGGATGTGGAGAGGATGTTTCCACTAGTGGGAGAGTCTAGGACCAGAGGGCACAGCCTCAGAATAAATGGACGGACCTTTAGAAAAGAGATGAGGAGGAATTTCTTTAGCCAGAGGGTGGTCAATCTGTGGAAGTCATTGACACAAATGGCGGTGGAGGCAAAGTCATTGGGTATTTTTAAAGCGGAGATTGACCGGTTCTTGATTAATAAGGGTTTCAAAGATTACGGGGAGTAGGCAGGACAATGGGGTTCAGAGGGAAAAATAGATCAGGCATGATCGAATGACAGTGCAGACTCAATGGGCCTATTGGCCTAATTCTGTTCCTATGTCTAATGATCTTGTGAAAATAAAACTCATTTCTAAACTCACAATGTGATTCTTTACTGCTGAAATCAATTATATCATGTGGGAATGAACACTCTAAGAGCATTATTTCTATTACCATAGACAGCTTCGTTAAGTCTCAATCAATTGGAAACTTAATAGGAAGCCACACTTGCAATTTTTAAATTCTCGACTTGAAGGGCACAAGATGGCGTCTAAAACATGGCATCTCTGATGTACAGACTCACTGTGGTCTACTATCTTATGCTCTTATTCTTAGTATGATTGTGCCCAATGTATAGTAAGATTGTCACTGAATTGTCTGCAAAATAAAAATAATTTCACTGCACTTAGGTATGTGACAAAAAAAACCCACCATTGAACCACTGAATAAGGGTTTTGCAAAATTACACACTCCTGCGTTCATGTGAGATATTCACCTCTGAACTTTACCCCTTTCACCCCTCAAATCATCTTCTGGATTAGCTTGAGGATAAGATGGATTAGCTGGTTATTAAAGGCCAGAGGGAGGTGTACAACTGAAGATTGTGGGTGAGGTTTAGTATAGATTCAGACACCTATGATGACCAGTAAAAGGTCCCATTGCCTCAGCAACACCCGCTTATTACGACATTCAATTTTGTAGTTAAATGTAAGGATTACAACAATAGATGAGATGCAATTATTGTTTGAACACCTTAACCCATCACCCCCCCGGCACGCAAGACTTTCCAAGTGTAAATCTGTTAATTAGAGATGGATGAGAACAGTTAACTCTCACATCTGACTCATACCAGAGCCAAGAAATAAGGTCATAAGGTCATGTGATTGGAGTAGAATTAGGACATTTGGCCCGTCAAGTCTACTCCGCCATTCAATCACGGCTGATCTATCTCTCCCTCCTAACCCCATTCCCTGCCTTCTCCCCATAACCCCTGACACCTCGACCATGACAAATGACATGACCTTGTAGACTTTGTGAAAAATCCTCACTGTACAGTGAAATTCTTTTTGCATAGTTCACACGTGCACGTCGCCATATTCTAGCGCCATTTACACAAAGAAAAAGTCCAAAGTTCGGTCCACAGGCTGGATAGCAGTTCCTGATCCAGGTAAGTCCAGGTAAGCCCCAGGTTGCTGCAGGGCGTCCTCCATCACCCTTGCCCGACCGCCCCTGTGTACTGGGGGCACCTCCTGCAGCCGACCTTGAAGGCGCTGGAGACAATACCCTGGCCCGTCTCCTACTAGCCCACCCTTCGTGTCTATCATCGCATGCGGCTCCCTCCTCCTCGGTTCTCCAATCTCCAGGGCCAAACTCAGCGGCTTCTGAACTTCCTCTGCAGGCAGCGGCCCCTGTTTCCTTCCTCTTCTCCTTCCTCATTCAAAGAATTCTAACTTCTTCATTTACGGGTAGGTTGAACATACTACATTGCCTTTAGTTTAGTTTAGTTTAGTTTGGTTTAGTTTAATTTAGTTTAGAGATACAGCATGGAAACAGGCCCCATCGCCCACCAATTCAATGCCGAGCAATGATCACCCTTACACTAGTTCTACGTTATCCCACTTTCTCATCCACTCCCTACACGCGGAAGCCAATTAACCTACAAACCTGCATGTCTTTGGAATGTGGAAGGAAACTGGAGCACCCGGAGGGAACTCACATGGTCACAGGGAGAACGTACAAACTCCATACCGACAGCACCCGAGGACAGGATGGATCCCAGGTCTTTGGCGCTATGAGGCAGTCACTCTACCGCTGTGCCACTATGCTGCCCGTAAACGAAAAATAATCAAAAAAATGAAACAAAATAACAAAGTATTATTCCCCTTCATTGACCGACTTGCTGGGACTTGGAGTGCGGGAGGTGGGGGCGGGGGGGGGGGGGTAATCTGGTAAGGGTGTAGAAGATCATTGGGGAACTGACATGATGAATACACTGTGTCTTTTACACAGTGTAAGGAAATCAAGAAGTAGAAGGCATAGATTTAAGGTGAGCAGGGAAAGATTTAATAGGAACCCAAGGGGCAACATATTCATATAGAGAATAGTGGGTATATGGAATGAGCTGCCAGAGGAGGTAGTAGAGGCAGGTACTGTAACAACATTTAAGACACTTGGACAGGGATTTGAATAGGAAAGGTTTGGAGGCATATGGACCAGACACTGGCAAATGGGATTAAGTTAGATTGGACATTTTGGTCAGCTTGGACGAGTAGGGCCGAAGGGCCTGGTTCTGTGCTGTATGAGTCGATCAGGGAAGGTTTCAATTTTGGAGGCGGATTCCAATCCTACTTCTCCAGCATTTCAGTCAGCTGAATGAAGAAGGCCGAAAGGCATGTTTCCACGCTGTGTGACTATGATTCATTGTGAAGTGTGAAATCCTCGGATGTTGTTTAATATTCAGCTGCGTGCACTAAATCAACAAGCAGTGGAGAGAATAGTAATCTGGGAATCAAATGAATTATTTATTGTTGTAACGGTGTAGCCAACAAGAGCAAACGTATCGTATCGCATCTACAGTTCCTTGTTGGTCCTGGACCATTGATGTTGCTCAAAAGTCGACATTGCCATTCTGTGACCATTGTCGGAGAAATGATTTCAAGCAGTGCTACGCTGTTTCTCTACCATCTTAAGTCTAAAGGGTCATGCAGAATCAGTGGATCTTTCAAAACATTGACCCTTCAATGAAATTGGTAAGTGTTAAACGTGAACCCATTTTAAGATGTAGGGAAACTAAAAAGAGAAAGAGGGAAGAAAATGAATGCAAGTTATTTGTCTGTTTACTCTTGTGCTTATGTTCAGGGATTGCTAGTTGGTGTAGACTTGGTGGGCCGAAGGGCCTGTTTCCACGCTGTATCTAAACTCATCCATGTTCTCCAGAGATGCTGCCTGGCCTGCAGAATTACCCCAGTATTTTGTGTCTTTCTATGGCACAGAACCTGGAAACAGTGAGTTCCAGGTTTATCTGCTCTGTGTAAAGACAAGGATCTACTCTGTATAGACGACACCTCTCCACGATAGATCTCTATCAGTTTGCTGTGACCACCTCGATATTTAATCAAGCACAAACATTTCCAGACAAATTAAAGTAGGGGAAGTCAAAATCACTGACGGATTTATGATGGAATAAAGAGTCTGTTGTAAACGCTGCTCGTGTGGGTCTGATGACTGTGTGAGGGAGCTGCATTTAAATCAAAACCTCCCCATCTTTATTGCAGTCAGAAGATTACTGAACAAGCTGATATAGAGTCATGGAGTCTTACAGCATGGAAACAGGCCCTTCGGCCCAACTTGCCCACACTGGCCAACAAGTCCCATCTACACGTCCCTTATCCCTCTAAACCTGTCACATTCATGTACCTGTCTAAATGTTTCTTAAACACTGTGGTAGCTTCCTCTTCTGGCTGCTCGTTCCCTACACCCACCATAAATGTTACCTCTCCGGTTCCTAGTAAACCTCCCCCCCCCCCACCCCCACCCCTCACCCTAAACCTATGTCATCTGGTTCTCGATTCCCCTTCTCTGGGCAAGAGACTGCGCATCTACCCTATCTATTCCTATAATTGAAGCTAAATAAATAAATAAGCGAATAGTATCAAAACTGTGTTGTGACATGCTCCCGAGGGCTTCCATAACCTCGGTTAAAGCACCACAGCAGTGCTGGCCACTGTGTTCCTCTTGTCACTCTCATTAATACTAGCCTGCAGCAGTTTCCCAGTCTTACAGAGCAAGTTGACATGAGATGACTCTCTGGGGCCTCCTGGACTCTTTCCCCCTCCAGTATCGCTTGTCAGCTGAAGTCACTGTGTGAAACTTATGATTTTAAAGCTCTGCAGTAGATTTCCAGTTCCCAGTGGTTAAATATAACAAAGTTTGCATGTTGTGACTTATTTATAGCTTAGCCCTTGAAGACCTTGAAAGCTTTGACAGTAGTGTTTCAATATCCTGCCACTAAATATGACAGGGTTAGCACACAATATTAATTTAGACATTGACACTGCCATCTAAACCTTTTGAAGCATTTACCTGATACCCATGATTTATGCAGGAAATATTGCAGGAAAATAACTGTTCTTTGTGTTGCCATTCTGAGAATGGAATTTGCTATTTTCAAACAATCAAATGGGAATAATGTGTTAGTTTAGGTACAGTGAAAAACGTTTATTTGCGTGCTATCCAGTCAAAGAAGAGCATTGCATGCAGATATGATTAAACATTGAGGATTTTTAATTAAATTGAATTTGTGCATTCGTACACTAGGGTCAATTTTTTTAAACCATATTTTTTACCAATTAACCTGGAAACTTGTACCTCTTTGGAGCGTGGGGGGAAACCAGAGCACCCCCAGAGAAAACCTGTGCAGTCACAGGGGGATCATGCAAACTCCACATAGATAGCACTCATAGTCAGGATCGAACCTGGGTCTCTGGCGCTGTAAGGCAGCAACTCTACCGCTGCGCCACTATACCGACCCATTGAATATGCAGGGAATGAAGGGATATGGATCACGTGTAGGCAGGGAAGATTTAATTGGCAACATGTTCAGCACAGACATTGTGGACCAAATGACCTATTCTTGTGCTGTACCGTTCTACAATATTTCATTTTCTCTTTTGATTTCACATTTCCAGTATTTCCTATATGTGTTTATTTTAACAAGCTAATAAGGTGACAGGTTCAATTTCCTCTGTGGTAACACAGTAGATGTATATGTAGTTGAGCAGTATTCGGTACACTGCATACGTCTAGGTGGGTGGTCGAGAAGATGTGGTCTCTATCACGCTCCATGAGACGTGAAATTGTAAAGGTGAAGATAACACATTGGCTTGTTCTCTCTTCTCGTGACATTCATTTTCACTTTCAGATGATACCGAGCGAAGAAAAGTGACCAACATTTATTTTGGCTCCTTCATGACTTAAAAAAAAATTCCAAATATTTTTGAAGTGTAATCACAGAGATGATGCAGGAAACTCAGAGGCCATTTGGTTCCTCACAGCACAATATTATAAAAGGTTAACCTTTATTATTGGAGTAACTCAATGGGTGAGGCAACATCTCTGGAGAAAAAGGATGGGTGACTTTTCGGGTTGGAACCCTTCTTCAGAGGTCAGAAGTCAGAAACGTCACCCATCCTTTTTCTTCAGAGATGTTTCCTGATCTGCTGAGATACTCCAGCACATTGTCTCTACCTTTCGTATGATCCATCATCTGCAGTTCTTTGTTTCTATTAGTTACATGTACCCAGTTCAGTGAAAACCTTTGTTCTGCAAGCTGACAAACAGATCAGATAATACTATATATAAATGTAATCGTCAAACTCAAGTACAATAGATTGTGCAGAATATAGTTCCCAGCATTGTAGCGCATCAGTTCCAGAGACATAGTCCAATGTCCACAATGGGATAGAGGTGAATTAGACAACACCCTAGCTTATGGAAGGATCTATCAGAAGACTGAGAACAGAGGGGAAGAAGCTGTTTCTGAGTCTGGTGTTAATATACTTATATCAGGTCTACCCACAACCTCAAGCATTCCTGAGAAAACAGTACAAGTCTTTCCTACCTGTTCATAGCTACTACCCTCTAATACCCTTTCATGCCATCTATTCCAGTCATCATTCAGATAAACTATTGCAACCAAGAAACAGTCCATAGAAGGACATAGTTGCTAACGTTATTGTTATGTGGTGTTGGGAAGAAGCTCTTCTTGTACCTGATGGGCACACAGTTTTCAGGCTCCTGTACCTTTTTCCTGATGGTAGCAGTGAGGTGAGTGTGTGGCCAGAGTGGAGTAGATATTTGATGACATTGGCAGCACCTCATGTAGATGCCTGAGATGGTGGAGGGGTCAGTACCTGTGATGGACCGAGCAGTGCCTAACATTCTCCAGAGTGTTCACCCCGTGTACCGTGAGCCGCCGCCATCGCCAATTCCCTCCTCCTCCTCTCCGACTCACGGTACACGGGGTGAGCACTCTGGAGAAAGGGCCGGTGTGAGAAACAGGGGGTCTTACTTTCTGTGGCCTCGAGGTCGGCTGCGGGAGGCATGCACCACCCAGGTGAACAAGGGCTGAAGAGTGCCATGCAAGTAGAGAGGGACATCGGAGGCGACGGCTACAACGGGCTTTGTGGCCAGCTGCAGCTGGGACTGTAACATGGCGCCAAAGTGACTCAGTGGGCTGTTCTGTGAATACTGAACTGAACAGGGTGATTGTGCTTGTGTACTGGTTAGTCTTGCTGAGCTGTATGCAAAAAATGTATCTCACTGTACCTGGTACACATGGCAATAAATAAATAATTGAACCATTGAAGTAACCACGTTTACAATTTTTACTGAAGCCAATAACCGACAAACTTGCACGTCATTGGAGTGTGGGAGGAAACCGGGGCACCCAGAGAAAATTCACGTGGTCACAGGGGGAACGTTCAAACGCTGCACAGACAGCGCCCTGGGTCAGGATTGAACCTGGGTCTCTGGCGCTGAAATGCAGCAACTCTACCGCTGCGCCACTGTGCCACCTCTGTGATTCACACAACACCACAGTGTTGTAAATTGTAGCCAACATATGAAGCATTACCTGTCCAGCAGCACAACAAAAGGATACATTTTACTTGCGATATTTTTAACAAGGCCTGTAGACAATGATTTATATTTTTAAACAGCCTGTTTGTTCTTTCCATCTGAAACAATGTGAGTGTGACCCAGACAGTACACTAAACGGTCAGAATGACTCCTACAGTTACAGTAACACGGCCATTGTTTGCACAGACGCAAACACGTATTAAGTAATCTTGTGTTGCAAAATAAATTAACAGTGCACATAAAATTACCGTGCCTATAATTCTGGGAAAGGGGATTGAAGTTCAGATATTTGTTTCAGTTTGTTTTATTGAGCACAGGGATATATCCGTTTATTTTTCAATTGCTAAATTTCCTCCCAGTATTATTTACTTTACTTAAAATAGAATTCCTCTTTATGGCAAAGTTCCTGGGGCAAGGGTGATCATGAACCTTACTCAGGGTCAAGAGAAGTTGCTGGAGCGCCACGGTCTTCAGGGAGAAGCCGTTGAGCCCGTTCCCCGCAGCAGAATGCAAGACCCTGCGCACCCCGGACTATCTATCTTTCTATCTATCTATCTATCTATCTATCTATCTATCTATCTATCTATCTATCTATCTATCTATCTATCTATCTACTCACCAACTTACCTATTTATTTATTTATTTGTCTATTTATTTGCTTATCTGTCTATTATCTTTTTATTTATTTAAAATTAAAGCAATTCAGATATACATTTTTTTAAAATTTAATATTACCTTTACCAAAAATAAATGTAATCAATCATTGTAATAAAATATACAATACAAATCCATACCAAACAAACCCACCACCATAATACAAAATCTCCCAATTATGTAAACAAATATTTGTAAATGTTCGAACGGTGGCCTACAGGGAGAAGCAGCCAAGACAGTCGCTGCTCTGAGAACCCGGTGGGCTGTAACGTGGAAGAGAGAGCCCGCCGAGTCGGCTCACGCTCAGGCTCCAAAGACCAGAAACCGGGAGGATGGAGCCGATGGCGACGATGGACACAACAGGCGAGCAACGAAGCCGGTACGAGAGGCGAGGGAACTGCATGTACCTGGACTTTCAGAAAGCATTTGATAAGGTCCCACATAGGAGATTAGTGGGCAAAATTAGATCACATGGTATTGGGGGTAGAGTGCTGACATGGATAGAAAATTGGTTGGCAGACAGGAAACAAAGAATAGGGATTAACGGGTCCCTTTCAGAATGGCAGCCAGTGACTAACGGGGTACTGCAAGGCTCGGTGCTGGGACCGCAGCTATTTACAATACACACTAATGATTTAGATGAAGAGATTCAAAGTAACATAAGCAAATTTGCAGATGACACAAAGCTGGGTGGCAGTTTGCACCGTGAGGAGGATGCTATGAGAATGCAGGGTGACTTGGACAGGTTGGGTGAGTGGGAGGATACATGGCAGATGTAGTTTAATGGGGATAAATCTGAGGTTATCCAGTTTGGTAGCAAAAACAGGAAGGCAGATTATTATCTAAATGTTGTCAAGTTGAAAGTAAGCATGCAGGTACAGCAGGCAGTGAAGAAAACAAATGGCATGTTCGCCTTCCTTCTGAACCTTCTGAATTTTGTAGTTGGCAGGGCAGTACTCTGCATATCGCCAACTTGAACAATTTAACATTTTATCAAGCCAATTAACCTACACACCTGTACGTCTTTGGAGTGTGGGAGGAAACCGAAGTTCTCGGAGAAAACCCACGCAGATCACAGGGAGAATATACAAACTCCATACAGACAGCACCCGTAGTCGGGATCGAACCCGGGTCTCTGGCGCTGCATTAGCTGTAAGGCAGCAACTCTACCACTGTGCTACCGTGACCGCCTTCATACAAGAGGAGTTGAGTATAGGAGCAAAGAGGTCCTTCTGCAGTTGTATAGGGCCCTAGTGAGACCACACCTGGAGTATTGCGTGCAGTTTTGGTCTCTTAATTTGAGGAAGGACATTATTGCTATTGAGGGAGTGCAGCATAGGTCTACAAGATTAATTCCCGGGATGGCGGAACTGTCATATGCTGTGAGAATGGAGCGGTTGGGCCTGTATACTCTGGAGTTTAGAAGGATGAGAGGGAATCTTATTGAAACATATAAGATTATTAAGGTTTTGGACACACTAGAGGCAGGAAGCATGTTCTTGATGTTGGGGGGAGTCCAGAACCAGGGGCCACTGTTTAAGAATAAGGGGTAAGCCATTTAGAACGGAGATGAGGAAACACTTTTTCACACAGAGAGTTGTGTGTCTGTGCAATTCACTGCCTCAGAGGGCAGTGGACGCCGGTTCTCTGGATACTTTCAAGAGAGAGCTAGATAGGGGTCTTAAAGATAGCGGAGTCAGGGGATATGAAGAGAAGGCAGGAACGGGGTACTGATTGGGGATGATCAGCCATGATCACATTGAATGGTGGTGCAGGCTCGAAGGGCCGAATGGCCTACTCCTGCACCTATTGCCTATTGTTGATTGTCTGTTGCATTTAATCCATGTCCCCCATGTTCTGCATCTCCGTGTGACTATCTAAAAGTCTCATAAACGCCTAAACACACGATAATATCTGCCTCTAATACTATCCCCAGCAACTCAATCCTGGCTCCCACCACACTCTGTGTGAAAAACCTGCCCCATGCATCTCCTTTAAACTTTGCCCCTCTCACCTTGAAAGCTCGGACCTCTAAATCTGCATGCTTGATTTAGTCAAACATGTAGCTATTTCATCAGTATGAGTTACAATACTATTCTGTTCAGATACTAGTCATTGTGAATTTATTCTCGTGTGAGTCACCAGATAGCGATCAGGATCAGAAACCTTTGATGCTTTTACCACCATCTCAGACCAGTTTGACTCAAACGAACAACAACATTGACTAGAAATCAAACCCTGGGACTTCCTCATCTGTTTGACTCATTGTCACTTTACCTGGGAACCATGGTGTGAGAAATTTAAAATGTTTTAAGTCAAAATTCCCCATTCAATAATGTAATTTGACTCATAACAATGGATGATTAACAGGTGAACCACCTACAGATTATTCCAATCATATTGTGGTTAGATTTATTCAGGACAGTTTCTACAGAAAAACGTTTGAGACTCCACCCTAAAACAAGTATCTAGGTAAAAATATTATTGTAAAAATTGTGGTGAAAACATCAATGCCCTTTAGACCATTTTCAATATGACTAAAGATTGCGGGGAGTATTGAGTCATTTTGCAAGATGGAACTTTTGATTGCTACTTAACATCGGGTCAGTCGGCAGGGTAGCACAGCGGCGCAGCGATAGAGTTGTTGCCTCACAGCGCCAGGCACCCGGGTTCGATCCTGACTATGGGTGCTGTCTGTACGGAATTTGTACGTTATCGCTGTGAACATGCAGGTGCTCCAGTTTCCTCCCACACTCGAAAGACGGACAGGTTTGTAGGTTGGTTACACAAAAAAGCTGGAGAAACTCAGCGGGTGCAGCAGCATCTATGGAGCGAAGGAGGGTTTCGGCCCGAAACGTTGCCTATTTCCTTCGCTCCATAGATGCTGCTGCACCCGCTGAGTTTCTCCAGCTTTTTTGTGTAACCTTCGATTCTCCAGCATCTGCAGTTCCTTCTTAAACACAGGTTTGTAGGTTGATTGGCTTGGGTAAAAAATGTACAATTGTCCCTCGAGTGTAGAATACTGTTAGTGATCACTAGTTGGCGTGGATTCAGTGGGCCGAAGGGCCTGCTTCCGCGATGTATCTCTAAAGTCTAAAGTCTATCTTTACACAAAACACCATTGCTACTAATGTGGCTCCCTGGGGTCGTATCACTTCCCTTGTTTGAGGGGTGTCCCCGTCGGACTCTGCCCCTCAATGTCCAGCAACGGAAGGTTCCCAGACTATGGTCCTCCCCCCACAGAGCCTTGGCGTTGGTTGCACCAAGCTTCAGTGCGTACCTCAGCACGTACTCCTGCGGTCTGCAGTGGGGCCAGGCAACAACAAGAGTTGCTTTAGCTCTGAGCGTCTATTTACACAGTTTCGTGTCACCTTTAAACTGCGCTTGCAATGTGTATCCTTAGATGACTTTTCAGTCGATGGTGACAATTTGACTCAGGTTACCACAAAATTGTGGTCAACCCTTTACAAGCCCCTCCTCCTTCCCCCTTGTGTGGACAGTTCTCGTAATGGGCGGCGCTAATTTGCCTGAGTTCCGTGAAGCACCACCACAAAACACCCGATTCACTTTACAGATTATGCTGCTGATAAATTCTCAATGGAAATTTTAAGTTCCTGTTCTTTTTTGTCCACTTATTTAGAAAACTCCAGAAACTTTCAGATTCTGTTTAAAACTAGTTATTTACTTCCCCTCAAACAAAATTTGTCATTGGAGAAATAGATCGTTAATTCCCTCTGAATGTGCGAAAATTCTGTGGTCTTTGTCTCTGCATTCATCTTGGAACTGCAAAATATTTTAGGGGATATAATTTTACAGAATAACTTTGCACCATTTGAATAGTAAGCTCAAAATATGCTTTGTTTACAAAGAAAAAAACGACCAGGCAATACAATCATTACCTTCCAGAGATGCTGGACTAATGCATTCATATGTCAATGTTCAATTCTCCATTTTAGACTATTTAAATTAACTGTTTAACATCAGTGACTTGCTTTTAAATGCAGTGGGATTAACATGAAGCTGGTAAAGGAAGTAACCCAATGTGAAAAGTCACATCCTGAAAATTCCCCTCTCCCATCCCCGTTTCACCAACAACCCTCCCCCCTTTTTCTCCCTCTCTCTTCCCCGTGCCCCACCTGAATGTGCACCCAATTTTACCACTATCCCGCCTCCTTCCCCTTCCCCTGTCTCCTTCCAACTATATCCCTTCCTCTGGCTTCACATTTCACGCCTCCTCTTCTTATCTCACAGCCTTTTGCCTCCTTCCCATCTCTGGCCTTTGTCCAGCCATCTGCAAACCAACCCCCCCTCTCCCCCCTCCCCCCCCCCCCCCACATCTGTATCCACCTATCACTTGCCAAGCTTTGTCCCACCCCCACCTCTTTTACAGCTTTCTCCCCCCCTACTACAATGTCTGAAGAAGGGCCCCGACCCGTAACATCAATTCTTCAGAGATGCTGCCTGACCTGCTGAGTCACTCCAGCACTTTGCATTTTTTGTAAACAAGCGTTTATAGTTCCTCGTGGATGACTCAGCAGTCAGTTACTGGGAACAGCTTTATCTTAAAACTCCACCTTTATCTCATGATATCTCATCTCATGACATAAATTTAAATTCTCCATGTGTTGTGATGGGATTTGAACGTATATCTTGCACCTACAATGCAAACAGTAGCAATCTGGTTTTGAAAATGTTGAAATAAGAAATTCCTGAAAGTCAGAGGAATAAAAAATAAGTCAAACCCCCCCCCTAAAAGTTTTGGGGTAGTTCAGTGGGTCAGGCAGCTTCTCTATAGAACATTGACCATTTCAGGTCGAGACCCCTCTTCAAACTTTAGTTGAATTAGAGATACAGCATGAGAACAGACCCTTCGGCCCACCAAGTCCATGCTGACCATCAATCACCATTTCACACTAGTTCTGAATGTGGATGATCAGCCATGATCACAGTGAATGACGGTGCTGGCTCGAAGGGCCGAATAGCTTACTCCTGCACTAACCCTACACACGAAGGGCAATTTATAGAGCACAATTAAACTACAAACTCGCACATTATTGGGATGTGGGAGGAAAATAGAGCACTCGAATGAAAGTCACAGTCGCAGGGAGAATGTGCATACTCCACACAGGCAGCAGCCGAAGTCTGGATCGAGTCAGAGTCTCCAGCTTCTACTTTTACATCTACTTTTATTTCAAAAAATAAATCCTGACCTGAAACGTCACAGACCAATAGTCTTCAGGAATGCTGCCTGACCAGCTCAGTTACTCCAGCATTTTGTGTCTTTCCTTGGTAAACCAGCACATGCAGTTCCTTATTTCTACTTTTATTCCATGAAAGGAATAAATTGGATAAATGCACAGTCTCGTCCCCATAGTAGGGGCATCGAAAACAAGAGGACATAGGTTTAAGATGTGGGGGGAAAGATTTAACAGGAATCTGAGGGGTAACATTTTTACACAAAGGGTGGTGGGTGTATGGAACAAGCTGCCGGAGGAGGTAGTTGAGGCAGCTGAGTTGAGGCATCATTGTGTTTAAGAGGCATTTGGACAGGTATATGATATATGAGATATACAGGTATATTTGGACATGCTTAGCAGGCTATGGGACAAGTGCATTCAGTCAAGACTAGTGTAGATGGGCCATGTTGGTCGGCATGGGCAAGTTGGTCCGAAGGGCATGTTTCCAAGCTCTATGACTCTATTTAACTTTTCTTTCTGCTCATTGTAGTTCATCCCAAATATTATTTGGAGCATTTATTAACTTGAAGTAACCCAAAAAAATGCAGAGATCATCACATTAAAAAATGATGAATAATTCCAAAGGAACTGCATAATTGCGCATATCATTGGAATAGTTCCAATGAAGAAGAGTGAGGCAGCAATTTTTCCAAACAAACAGGCAACAGATTCAGGGAACACTGTGAAGTGACCAGGGTTTGTTACTAGGGCACACTCTATGGTCATTACTCATTAGTTTACACTTCACTAAAAATGGTGGAATAAATTCAGCATCAGTTCAGAATCTGCAGAGTTTGCAGTTTGCAGTCTCAGAACGTTATATTAAAGACAAACGAGGACCACAACAGGTTAGATAGTGGTAAAATGGAAACACAAGAGACTGCAGATGCTGGAATCAGAAGCAAAACGCAAAGTGCTGGATGCAGTCAGGCAGCATCTGTGGAGGGAACGGACAGACAACATTTCGGGTCAGGACCCTTCCTCAATCTGAAGCAGTTTGTTTTTTTACTTTTCATGCATAGAACATAGAGTAGAACAGTACAGCACAGTCCCACAATGTCTGTGCCGAACATGATGCCAAAATCATCTCAATAGAATGCAGAACATTACAGCACAGGAACAGGCCATTGGGATACGACAAATTTAACTTGGAAATGTGCCATAATAGTTTACTGATAATAAGTCCAGAAGAAAGTTACAAATAATAAGGAGTATCAATAATCATATGAGTGTTTGGAAAAGCTATAACAATAGATAGAGAAATGTGGCCTTCTAGAGAATTTTTTTTAGTTTTTAGTGATACAGCTTGGAAACAGGCCCTTCAGCCCACCGAGTCCATGCCGACTATTGATCATCAGTTCACAGTAGTTCTATCTTATCCCACTTTCTCATCCACTCCCTACACACTAGTGGAAACTTATAGAAGCCAATTAATTTACAAACCCTTTGGGATGTGTGTGTGTGTGTGTGGGGGGGGGGGGGGGGGTGGTGTGTGTGGGGTGTGGGAATGGGAATAGGAGCACCCGTAGGAAACCCACGTGGTCACAGGGGGAACGTGCAAACTCCGTACAGACAGCAACCGATGTCAGGATCGAACCCAGGTCTATAGCGCTGGGAGGGAGCAACTGAACCAACTGCACCACTGCACCGCCCTCTAAGTTGGAGCAGCTAAAAGCTCAGTCATTAACAATGGAGCAGTGCGAATTGTACAGAAATGTCAGGAATAGAGCAAGTGATGTAAGGCATCTGAAGGACAGAATGAAGAATGCTTAATTGTAATATGTACTGGGAACAAAACAATGAAGTGCCTACTTGCTGCAGTTTTACAGGCAAATTAATGAACAACACAATAAAAATATATACAATATCACAGTAAATTATCAGTCCTACTAGGTAACCAGACCATTAATAATGCAACCTACATGGATTCCACAGTAGATTGCTGCTGAGCCAGAGTTTTGTTGTGTGGTTCAACAGCCTGATGCTTGATGAGAAGGTGGTCTGTTCTTGAACCTGGAGATCATGGTTCTCAGGCTCCTGCAACTTCTTCCTGATGGCAGCAGCCTGGTGAGAGTGTAGGCAGGGGGGTGGGGTCTCCGATTCGCAGCCGACACCGCCGTAGTGGGCCAGATATCAAATAATGACGAGATGGAGTACAGAAAGGAGATTGCGAACCTCGCAACCTGGTGCCATGAAAACAACCTTTCCCTCAATGTGTCGAAAAGAACTGCAGATGCTGGTTTAAATCGAAGGTAGACACAAAATGCTGGAGTAACTCAGCGGGACGAGCCGCATCGCTGGAGGGAAGGAATGGATGGCGTTTCGGGTCGAGACTCAATCTCCAGGGATGTTGCTTGTCCCGCTGAGTTACTCCAGCGTTTTGTGTCAACCTTTCCCTCAACGTCAGCAAGACAAAGGAGATAATGATCAACTTCAGGAAGTGAAGCGGTACACATACCTTGGCATACACTGATGGATCTGACGTAGAGATGGTTGAAAGCTTCAAGTTTCTAGGTGTATATATCACAAGCAACTTGTCCTGGACCAGTCATATAGAAACAGTGGCCAAGACAGCACACCAACTCCTCTACTTCCTCTACAGATGTGCCATAGAAAGCATTTCATCGTGATGCATCGTGATGGGAACAGCTTCTTCCAGGACTGCAAGAAATTGCAGAGAATTGTGGATACAGCCCAGACCATCACACAAACCAACCTCCCTTCCATTGACTCCATCTACACCACACTGACATCGGAACCATCCAATCAACAACTTGAGAGCGGCCCTGAACTACCATCTAGCTCATTGGAGACCCTCGGACTATCTTTAATTGGATTTTACTGGACTTTATCTTGCACTAAACATTATTCCCTTTATCCGATATTTGTGCACAGTGGATGGCTTGACTGCAATCATGTATTGTCTTTCTGCGCACGTAATAAAAAAAAGCTTTTCACTGCGCCCACCGCTACACATGACGATAACTATATAAACTAAACTTAAGAAACATTTAGACAGCTACATGGATAGGATAGGTTTAGAGAGATATGGGGCAAATGCAGGCAGGTTGGACTAGTGTATATGAGACATGTTGGTCGGCGTGGAAAAGTTTGACCAAAGGGACTGTTTCCACGCTCTATGACTATGACTCTAATCTAAACTAAACTAGAAAATGTTGAAACAAAGAACTGTAGATATGGTTTATGTCAAAGTTAGACTCAGTGCTGCAGTGACTCAGCGGGCGAGGCTATGTCTCTGGAGAAAATGGATGGGTGACATTTCGTCTCGGGACCCTTCTTGCTATGAGTCAGTGTCACAATTATCAAGGGCAAAAGGTCCGAGAAATAGATGCTATGCCAGCAGAGATCTTCAACAAGAAGCCAGTGTTGGACAAGTAACTCACAGAACTACTTCAGATGTCTTGGAACAAGAAAAAAAAATCAAAAGATGCCTCAATTACTCACCTGCATAAACTTAAAGGGGAACTGTGCAGTGATCACAGTAATCACAGAAGAATCCCTTTACTTTTAACTGCTGTTAGAATCCTCGCTAGAGACCTGATAAACAGATCGTCCATTCACCTTGAGGGAGGTCTACTCACTGAGAGCTAATGTGGTTTCCATGAAGGGGGTAGAACAGTAGACCAGGTCTCTGCAGAAAGACAACTCCAGGAGACCTGACGAGAACAAAACTGTGCCTTGTTCACCACCTTTGTTGGTCTCACCTAAGCTCTCGTTTGTTGTCAGGGCCCATGAGGTATAGGTGCTCCAAGAAGATCATCATAATTGTCTAACACTCCATGATGTCAATGATGGCCAGAGTAACAGGTGACGGAGAATCTTCAGACTCATTTCCCTGTCAACATTGGTGTGCAACAAAATTGTGTACCTGCCCTCCCAATTTTTGGTATGATGGTCACTACAATGTGTCTTTAGACTTTAGTGATACAGCATGGAAACACGGCCCTTCAGCCCGTTGAGTCTGTGGCGACCAGTGATTCCTGCACACTAGTTCTATGCTACAAACTAGGGACTATTTACAGAAGCCAATTAACCAACCTGCACGTCAAGAAATGTGGGAGGAACCTGGAGCAGCTGGAGAAAACCCATGCAGCCACAGAGAGAACGTACAAAGTCCATGCAGGCAGTGCCAATAGTCAGGATTAAACCCAGGCCTCTGGTGTTGCGAGGCTGAAACTCTACCACCGTGCCTCCCCGAATAAACGAGATGGAATCAACCTGAGATCCTGGACCGGCAGTGCTCATTATAACTTAAGGAGACAGTCTATCAAAACTAAAGTGCGAGAAACCAACTCGAGGGACTTCCTTTCTGCAGATGACTGTGTATGCACTGCAAGCCTAGATGTCAATATGCACGAAAGCTCAAACAATCTGCCAGTGACTGTGGCAACTCTGGCATGGCAATCGGCACAGAGAAAACATGAGTTATGCACCAGGTTTATAAGATCATATAGGAGCAGAATTGGGACATTTGGCCCATTGAGTCTACCATGCTCAGTTTAGTTTAGTTTATTATTGTCACGTGCATAGAGGCACAGTGAAATGCATTTGTTTGCATGCTATCCAGTCAAATGAAAGACTATACAATCAAGCCTTCTCCAGAGTACAAATAAAGGATAGAGGGTACAACATTTAGTGCAAGAGAAATTCCAAAAAAGTCCAATTGAAGATATTTCAAAAGTATCTAATGAGGTTGATGGAAGGTCAGGACGGCACGTAAGTTGGTGATAGGATGGTTCAGTTGCCTGATAACAGCTGGGGAGAAACTGTCCCCGAATCTTGAGGTGTGCATTTTCACATTTCTGTATCCCTTGCCAGATGGGTGAGGGGAGAAGAGGGAGTGACTGGGGTGAGACTGGTCCTTGATTATGCTGGCGGCTTTGCTGAGGCAGCATAGTCGTGGACAAGTTCACATACCTCTCTCAAGATCAGTCAAAACGTTGATGACAAAACCAACACCAGTGAGTAGGGTTCCCAACCCAAAACGTCACTTATTCCTGTTCTCCAGAGATGTTGCCTGACCCGTTGAGTTACTATAGTATTTTGTGTCTATCTATAGGAGACCAAAAGCAAGCTCCACATTTGAAAGACTGTGAAATAAGGTGTGGGAATGAAGAGGGATCAGTCTAAAGACCAAGTTGAAGATGGATTGTGCTATTGTCACACCCACCTCGCTTTATGCTTGCAGGATATGGACAGTATACATTAGACATGTCACCCATCCATTTTCTCCAGAGATGCTGCCAGACCCACTGAATTACTCCAGCACTTTCTGTCTTGTTTTACAAAACATTATCTGCAGTTGCAGTACCTGCAGTTCCTTGCTTCTACATGTCAGATTGTTCATCCACTTCCGCAGCACCTGGCCGCACAGAATACCTCGCATGAAGTGGCAAGGACAGACACCAGACACACAGACTTTCTCCCTGGCAAACGGCAAACCTCCGCAGCAACTGCACGTTAGAGTCATAGTGTCAAATATACAGTGTCAAAGGTTACATGAAGAAGGCAGGAGAATGGAGTTGAGAAAGAAAAATAGATCAATCATGATTGGATGGCGGCGTAAACGCGATGGGCTGAATGGCCTAATTCTGTTCCTATGTTGAATGGTCTTATGGTCCCCATCCCCCACAATCAGCCTGAAATCAATCTGACTCAAAACATCACCTATCCATGTTCTCCAGTGATGCTGCCTGACTCATTGAGTTACTCCAGCACTTTGTGTCCAAAGAAATGTCACCTTGTCTTCTGATAAGCCAAGAGAATTGCTGGGTTGTTAGAAGTTTCTAAAATTATTTGACTAGTTTAGTTTTATTTAGAAATACGGTGTGGAAATAGGCCCTTTGTGTCATTGAGTCCCTGCCAACCAGCGATCCCCGTGCACTAACACTACCCTACATACACGAGGGACAATTTACCATTCCACCAAGCCAATTAGCCTACAAGCCTGTACATCTTTGGAGTGCGGGAGAAAACCGGAGGTCCCGGAGAAAACCCACCCAGGTCCTGGGGTGAACGCACAAATTCCATACAGACAGCACCCGTAATTAGGAGCGAACCCGGTCTCTGGCACTGTGAGTCAGCAGCTTTACCACTGCATCACCACGCCACGAAGTAAAACAGAGAAAAAGAAAATCTCCTGATTGCTATCCAACAAACAGACCTGAACGGTGCATTTCTGTGAGTGATTTCATTTTATTCAGGCACAAGTTCTGAGCATTCCTGCCAAGATCTGCATTTGTTGGCCATATCTAATTGTTCGAGAAATTAGTAACTATTTCAAAGGACAGTGACACATTAACCACTTTGCATTGGAGATGGAGCCCAATTTTGGTGAGACTAAGTAAAGACTTCTGCCACTAAAGGAGAACATTGAATCAGAATGGTTTTCATAATTTCATTGGCTTTGTTTTTGGTTTCAGTTTTCATGGTGGAATTTGTGAATGCCCCAGAATGTTCATTTGTCCTAGTTACAGTCATAGAGTCATTTAACACAGAAACAAGCCCACTCGTCCATGCCAACTAAGATCCCTCATGTCCCATTTGCCCACATTTGGCCCATATCCCTCTAAACCTTTTTATCCATATACCTGTCCAAAATGTTGTTATTGTACCTATCTCTTCAAACTCCTTGAGACTTTGGGCTTTAGAGGAGGTAGAGCGCAGAAACAGGCTCTTCAACCCACCGAGCCCGTGCTGACTAGCGATCACCCTGTCATCTAGCATACAAGGGACAATTGTACAATTTACCAAAGCCAATTAACCTACGAACCTGTACACCTTTGGAGCGGGGGAAGACACACGGAGAAAACCTACGGGGTCAAAGGGAGAACATATAAATTCTGTACAGACAGCACCCGTAGTTAAGGTGGGTAAGCCTTTGTTGCTGTAAAGGGCCTGTCCCACTTTCACGACCTAATTCACGACCTTTTTTACTCGTGGACATTTTTCATCAGGCTAGAAGAAAGCCCCGACCTACTTGATGCCACGAGCACCTACGACTAGCATCACAACCTACCTATGACCTCCTACGACCTCCTAGACCTTGTGACGACCATGCTGTGAGCATGAGTCAAGGGCAAACTCGGCAGAGGTCATGAAATAGGTTGTGAAAGTGGGACAGGCCCTTAAGGCAGCAACTCTACCGTTGCGCCACTGTGTTGCTCCTCTGGCAGCTTGTTCCATATACCCACCACGCTCTGAGTTTAATAGCTGCCACTGAGGTTCCTATTAAATCTTGATCCTCTCACCGTAAACCTATGTCCACTGGTTTTTGATAGCCCTATTCTGGGTAAAAGACTCTGTGCATTCACCCTATCTATTCCTCTCTGTTAAGACTTCTGAATAATTCGTATCAACATCACTGTTGAGTCTTGAAGAAGAGTCCCAATCCGAAACATCGCCTATCCAGTTCCCTCCACAGATGCTGCCTGACCCATCGAGTTCCTCCAACACTTTGTGCTTTGCTCGATTCCAGCATCTGCAGTTTCATGCATCTCAATCAAAAGGGCTGAGTCATTTTGCATGCAGAAAGCATGACTCCACACCCACATTATGAAAATTGACTCCACACCCAGTATGAAAAGTGTGCAAAGATTACAGTTATTCCCTGTGCATTTTTGCTCCAAATTCCAGTATCTGCAGTCTTTTGTGTCTCCTAAAGGGAAATATATCTTTCAAAACTTTAATCTTTGGAGATAAAGTGCGTAACAGGCCCTTTGGCCCACCGAGTCCGCGCCGACCAGCAATCCCCGTACACTAGCATTATCCTACACACTAGGGGCAATTTAAAATGAACAAGGCCAATTAATCTACAAGAAGACTAAAAGGGTGTCCATGGATCAATTTGCTAAATAAAATGACAAAATATCTTGCGTCTTGCAAGATTACTAAACACAAGTGACATGTGGCTGGAAAACAAAATATTGTCCATCTAAATTTATAGAGATGTTGGTAAACCATATTGTGCCTAATGTCTCAAAAAAAGAACTGTTTATTCATATCGTTAGCGCAACCTTGATTTTATTGAATGGTGGAACAAGCACAAAGATCAGAATGGTTTGATCCTGACTCCATCTTTAGTTTAGTTTAGAGAAACAGCGCGGAAACAGGCCTTTCGGCCCACTGGGTCCATGCTAACCAGTGATCCCCTCATATTAACACTATCCGACACACACTAGGGACAATTTTTACATTTACCAAGCCAATTTACCTACAAACCTGTACGTCTTTGGAGTGTGGGAAGAAACCGAAGATCTGGATGAAAACCCACGCGGTCATGGGGAGAACGTACAAACTCCGTACAGACAGCATCTGTCGGGATCGAACCCGGGTCCCCGGCACTGCAAGCGCTGTTAGGCAGCAACTTTACCACTGCGCCACCGTGCCGCCGCGAAAAGAAATTGACTAGTCTTTATACTTTTGACTTTGGAGAGCGGAAACAGGCCCTTCGGCCCACCGAGTCTGCGCTGACCAACGATCATCCCGTACACTAGCACTATCCTACACAGTAGGGACAACTGACAATTTTCTTTACAATTTACAGAAGCCAATTAACCTACAAACCCGCACGTCTTTCGAGCGTGGGGGGGAAACTGGAGCATCCGGAGGAAGCCCACGTGGTCACAGGGAGAATTCACAAACTCCACAGAGGCAGCATCTGTTGTCAGGATCAAACGTGGGTCTCTGGTGCTGAAAGGCAACCAGAAGCTGCGAGGCTCTTATGTTATAGTTCTTTAAAAAAGGGATGTTAAATTGTACTCTGCTGGACTTTAACAAGAAACCATTTGAAGCACAAATAATTAACATGTTCCTAAAAATGGTAATGCTTCCTTGAATTACAGTTCAATTTTTTAATATCTACATTAAAAAGAACACGGACGCACTTTTCTCAGGATATTTAGTGTTTTCAAGAAAGGGGAGGCAAGTGTGTGAAATGGCGAGAAGATAAATACTTGTGACACAGTGATCTGTTGTTGTTGAGGAACTTTCAAGTGATTGCCATTATCTGCCTCACACATGAGGAACTGTTATCATTATGGTTCGCATTTCTAGGTATTAGACGTACATCTGCAAGGTTACTGTTCCTGTTGGAGCATTAGGAGCAAGCTCTTAATTTGCAACAGCTAACACAAAATGTGTCAAAAAGCCTTTGTGGATTTTAATGATGTTAACAAAAGATTTCTCGAAACTGTTGCAATCGCTCAACGCTTTAGCAGCTAAGAACTTGATAGTTTTCATCTCTTTCATGAGTTATTCATTTGCTTTGAAATGATTTTTCAAAAACTGCAGAAATTGTTTGCTTCATATTTTAAATTGCTTCAAATTGCATCAAATTTCCTTCAGATTTTACAGAGTTTGAACATGACATATGTTGCACTAATGGGGCAATGCGTGCTGTTTTGTAAATGCTTCTTTGTGATTCGATTCCTAAATAACCTTTTAGTCTTCTTGTAAAATATATCCACCCACACACACATTTCTCCCACCATCTCCCACCACCCCAGACAGGTGGAGGGGTGGCACGGTGGCACAGCGATAGAGTTGCTGCCTTACGGCGCCAAAAACCCGGGTTTGATCCTGACTCGGGGTTCTGCCTGTACGGAGTTTGTACGTTCTCCCCGTGATCTGCGTGGGTTTTCTCTGGGTGCTCCGGTTTCCCCCCGCACGCCAAGGTTGTGTAGGTTTGTAGGTTAATTGACTTGGTAAAATTGTAAATTGTCCCTGTAGGATTGTGTGTGTGGATCGCTGGTTGGCACGGACTCAGTGGGGACCGAAGGGCCTGGTTCCGCGCAGTATCTCTAAACTAAACTAAACTCTAGGAGATACCAAAGACAGATGATGCTACAGTAGAGCAAATAAAAAGAAAGTGCTTGAGGAACTCAGCAGGGTTGGTGGCATCCTAGCATGAAATATGGGTAAGATGAGGCTCGGGGATAGGGGATCAGTGTGCGGAGGAGGGGAGAGGAGCACGGTGATTGGGATAGTGAGAGATGGTGGGGGAAATGTGTGTGCACTGGGGTGGGGGTGGAGGCAGTGGAAAGAGCACCGGTTCCTCGCTCCCCTCCATTGAGTCTGTCCAAAGCAAGCGTTGTCTGCGGAGGGCGCTCAGCATCGCCAAGGACTGGTCTCACCGCAACCATGGACTGTTTACCCTCCTACCATCCGGGAGGCGCTACAGGTCTCTCCGTTGCCGAACCAGCAGGTCGAGGAACAGCTTTTTCCCGGCGGCTGTCACTCTACTCAACAACGTACCTCGGTGACTGCCAATCACCACCTCACCACCTCCCCCCGGACACGTATTATTATTAATTCAAATCATTTGCTATGTCGCTCTTCCAGGGAGATGCTAAATGCATTTCGTTGTCTCTGTACTGTACACTGACAATGACAATTAAAATTGAATCTGAATCTGAATCTGAATCTGAGTGGGGGGATGGGGAGGAGGGATGGGGACAAAGGGATGGGGAGGGGGGAGGGGAGTGTCGGTGGATTAGTTTAGTTTAATTTAGTTTCTTTCGTTTTGACCTGAAATATACATGAAATTGTAGAATTCAATGTTCATACCATTGGGCTATAAGCTACCCAAATAGAATATGATGGGATGTTTCTCCAGTTTGCATGTGGCCTCACTCTGGCAATGGATGAGACCCAGGACAGGAAGGTCAGTATGGGAGAGATTCCCTCCACAGATACTGCCTGACCCGTTCAGTATCCCCAGCAGTTTGTTTTGTGCTCCATATTTTTTTTTTACTTTGTGTCTTAAAACTAATGTCCACAGAGATACTTCTGATGATAACAGTCTGATGTCTGGTGCCCTACCATTCTTCATACGTTCACAGGTTCATATGTTATAGAAGCTGAATTAGACCATTCGGCCCATCAAGTCTGCTCTGCCATTCAATCATGACTCTCAACCCCATTCTCCTGCCTTCTCCCCATAACCCCTGACACCCTTGCTATGCAAGAATCTGTCAATCTACACCGTAAAAATATCCATTAACGAAGCAAGAAATTACAGCCAGAAACCACAGAGGTTGACGAAAGATTGTTGAACAATTTAACACCAATTGAATGTATAGACCTGGATTCACAGGACAATGGTGAGCTGCAGAAACCTTGGCTTATTTTAGGGACAATCGTAGTATTCCTAACTTAACCCTGATTCAAACAACCAAACTCAACATAGACTAATTGTTTGACCTTGTCCTTATAGTGATTTTTACGATAATCTATTGTCGAAATTAGGCAGATATTTTTGTTCATTGTTCTTGTGTGCATGTGGTACTTCTGCATGGCTTAATTTTACTCATGGACAGTTCGGTTTAGACCATAAGACCATAAGACATAGGAGTAGATTCAGGCCATTTGGCTCATCGAATGTGCTCTGTCATTCAATCCTAGATGGTCTATTTTTTCTTCCTAACTCCATTCTCCTGCTTTCTCACTGTAACCTTTGACACCCATGCTAATCAAAAACCTATCAATCTCTGCTTTAAAAATACCCAATGACCTGGCCTCAATGAATTCCACAGATTCATCGCCCCCCTGGCTAAATAATGTCCTCCTCATCTCAATTCTAAAGGTACGTTCTTTGATTCTGAGACTGTGTCCTCTGGTCCACGACTCTTCCACTACTAGAAACATCCTCTCCCTTTCCACTCTATCCAGGCCTTTCATTATTCAGTATATCAATGAGATCCCCCCTCATCCTTCTAAAATCAAGCGAGTACAGGCCCAGAGCCATCAAACTTTCTTCATATGTTAACTGTCTCCTGTACATATTCTGTCTGTTTTAAAGCAATACTTCCCAGCAGTAAAAAAGTTTACATTTACCTGCTGTGGTTTGGTAGGGTCTTCTGTGTTACATTGTGTCATGAATTAATTGTTCATTTGGTAAGAGAACAGTATTAATTAATCTGAAGAAGGGTCCCGACCCAAAATGTCACCTGTCCATGTCCTCCAGAGATGCTGCCTGACCTGCTGAATTACTCCAGCACTTTGTGTTATTTTTTGTAAACCAGCATCAGCACTTTCTTGCATCTCTGTTCTTTATGACTTCAATCATGTATCTAATTTGTAATTCAAGCATGTTTGTTATTGTGTCTGGTAATAATTAATTGTGTTCTTATGTTCTTTTTGTGTTCATTCATGTACAGTACCTTATTTGCAATTCAATATTGCATCCAATTTGCAATTCAATCATGTACCTTATTGTGGCTAGCAATAATTAATAGTAGAAACAAGTAACCACAGATGCTGTTTTATAAAAAAAGACACAAAGTGCTGGGAGTAACAGCGGGTCGGGCAGCATCCCTGGAGAACATGGAAAGGCAACGTTTCGGGTTGGGATTTTTCTTCAGACTGTGATTAATACTTTAGAGAATAATTAATTGTTCGTTTGGTTAGCGAGCAGTAAAAATAAAATCTAGCAAATAACCGGATTTAAAAGAATACTGTTGTAGATACTGTACGGGAATGGTCAGGCAGAGATAATTCTTGTACATCTTCAACTTATTTCACAGAACAGCATTTCTTAGATATCTCCATGTGAGGTTTCAGCTTGGTTACTGAAAAGGAAACAGCATATGTGTCTTGGTCACAAGTAGGCTATTTGTCACTCTAGTAAGCATTTCCGGACATTCGGTGAATTTCTGGGTATGTGGGGACAGTGGTCTTGGCTTTACATGAAATACACTTGCAGCAATTCACAGAAATTTCTCACAGTGTTCGGTTTACCAGAAACTCAGTATCTATTTATTCTATCTGTTTTACCGGACTCTCCTCCCAGGTTCCCTCCCATTCCTCCTATCAGTGCCTGCAGTTTACAGTTGAGTTCCCCACACTGTGATGGCACAAGAGAGGATGCAGAGTAGATTCACTTCAGAAATTAGGGTCCAAGGACTTTACTTTAGACTTTAGAGAAACAGCGCGGAAACAGGCCATTTGGCCCACAGAGTCCACGCTGATCAGCTCGTACACTTGTACTATCCCACACGCTAGGTACAAGTTACAAATTTACAGCAGCCAATTAAACTACACACCTGCACGTCTTTGGGGTGTGGGGGGAAACCGGAGCACCCGGAGAAAACCCACGCGGTCACAGGCAGAACATACAGACTCCGTACAGACAGCACCCATAGTCAGGATCGAACCTGAGTCTTTGGTGCTGTAAGGCAGCAGCTCTACCGCTGCGCCACTGTGACACCCAATACTAAGATGTTTTCTCCCTGTCCAATTTTTGTCCAATTTATTTAATTTTTTGATGATTTGTGTGTGTGTGAGTGTTGTGTTTACGGACCTGTTAAGCTGCTGCAAGTAGGAATTTCATTGCTTCATTGTGGATACATAAGGCAATTAAAGAGATAGTCATGCAGTACAAGGGGCCCGGATCCCACTGCCAGGGTTGGTGTTGGAGGCGGACGCGACAGTGGCTTTTAGGTAGGCACATGGAAAAGCGCGGGATAGAGGGATATGGATCATGAGCAAGCAGATAAAATCATTATCTTGGCATCATGTTTGGCACATACATTGTGCTGTACTGTTGTTCGATGTTCTATGCTCTCTTGCTAATATAACCATATAACCATATAACAATTACAGCACGGAAACAGGCCATCTCGGCCCTTCTAGTCCGTGCCGAACACTTATTCTCCCCTAGTCCCATCTACCTGCACTCAGACCATAACCCTCCATTCCTTTCCCGTCCATATAACTATCCAATTTATTTTTAAATGATAAAATCGAACCTGCCTCCACCACCTCCACTGGAAGCTCATTCCACACAGCTACCACTCTCTGAGTAAAGAAGTTCCCCCTCATGTTACCCCTAAACTTCTGTCCTTTAATTCTCAAGTCATGTCCTCTTGTTTGAATCTTCCCTACTCTCAGTGGGAAAAGCTTATCCACATCAACTCTGTCTATCCCTCTCATCATTTTAAAGACCTCTATCAAGTCCCCCCTTAACCTTCTGCGCTCCAAAGAATAAAGCCCTAACTTGTTCAACCTTTCTCTGTAACTTAATTGCTGAAACCCAGGCAACATTCTGCTAATGACAAATTTGCTGTCACTTCGTCCTTCATACTACTCATCGACTTTGATTTTGTACATCCCCTTACTTTGAGACTCGCGATTACAAGTGCTGGCGACATAATGGGAACCTTCTTAATTGTCAATATTGCGCTGTGCAAAATTGGGCAACATTGAGTCTAAATGTCCTTTGTTTTGCTGATGATGCTTCTCTTTCTGTGTATGTGATAACTGAGCTCCTTTCCCATGGTAGTGTCTTTGCCTGCCTGTATTGCCTTTCTTGGCAAATTCACTTACGTAACCTAGTATCGGAGCTCCCACTTCTGTGATACCCACTCTCTAATACCAGCATTTGTTTGGAAGCCATCAGCAAGATCCTGGACTCTATATACACCCTAGTGTGAACGGGTGATCGATGGTCAGTGGGACTTGATGGGCCGAAGGGCCTGTTTCCATGCTGCGCAGTTTAGATATACACCGACCATCACTAGTTCAATGTTATCCCACTTTTGCATCCACTCCCTTCACATTAGGGGCAATTTATAGAAGCCAATTAACCTACAATCTCGCACACCTTTGGGATGTGGTAGGAAACCGAAGAACCCAGAGGAAACTCACGTGGTGATGGGTAGAATGTACAAACTCCACACAGACAGCTCTTGAGGTCAGGAATGAACCCCGGTCTCTGGCGCGAAGAGGCAGCATTTCTACCGCTGCGCCACTGCTAGTCCTTTCAAAATTAACTATTGAGCTTTCTATGGTGGGTATTAACCTTTACAGGAAATTGTCATTCAGTGAGTATAGTTCAAAAGGCAGTTAGTTTATGTGGCAGCTATCATGAAAATCCATTCTACTTTTGTTTTACGGCCAAAGAGTAAATTCAATGATTCTTTGTGGAGTATTGTGTATTTTTAGGGTTCTCATTTTCTCAGTAGATGATACAGTTTCTGGTGAATGTATCGGGGAACGCACTTCATAAAGCTCCACTCAACATGATGAAAGACTTGTCCAACCTGGTCTTTCCTTCTTCTCTCTGATCCTCTCCAGCAGACGAGCGTGCACCATCACACTTGGGAACAGCTTCTTGCCCACTATTCCCCTCTATTTAGTTTAGTTTAGTTTGGACAAACAGCGTGGAAATGGGCCCTTAGGTCCACCGAGTTCGCGCCGACCGGCGATCACGTAAACTAGTTCTATCCTACACACTAGGGACAATTTACAGAAGCCAATTAACCTGCAGACCCGCACGTCTTTGACGTCTTTGGTGGAACTGGAGCAACCAGGGAAATCCCACGCGGTCACAGGGACAACGTACAAACTTTGTACAGATTGTAGTCTGGCACTGGTAGTCAGGTTCACACCTGGGTTTCCTGCGCTGTAAGGCAGCAACTCTACTGCTGCATCGTTGTGCCTCTGTTATCAAGCTAGGGTAGTCTGATTCACCTCACCACATTACGGATATTGGATTTTTTCTATGGAACTGATGTGCTACAATGCTGAGAATTCTGCACTCTGTATCTTCCCCTTTACTATTGTACTTGAATTTGAGTTGATTGTGTTTATGTATGGTACACCTGATCTGATCAGTTAGCATGCAAAACAAGGCTTTTTACTGTATCTCGGTTCATATGACAATAATAAACAATAATTTTCAAGAGATAGTTAGATTTCGCTCAGGGCTAAAGGAATCAAGGGAAATTTTGGCGATTTTTTCGGCGACTGCGAACGTCAGTGACTGGCGCCCTAAAACCCGTCAAGTTGTACGACACTCCGCGTCACCGTCACGTCAAGCTACGACACTCGCGTCACCCGCCTTCACAACACTAGACGGTTACACAGAAGTATAATAATTACATTGGAAATGAACCTATCTACAATAAATCTAAGGAACAATAACTTTTAATGGATATGTTGGCGCTTTATATACCCGCGTCACCGGTCGTCACCCGCAGGACAGCGTACTTCAACGTGTGACAGGGCGCACGACATGATAAGACACCCAGATATCATGAAGATTTTGAACATTCCAAAATCCAGGGGCGACAGGGAGCCACAGCTCGTTACTACATGCATCACCCCGCGTCACGCCCCGACTACGCCGCTACAACGTCTTCTCAGGCTGTCGCCGAAAAATCTCGTGCGGAAGTGGGACAGGCCCTTCCGCACGACAGAAGGGGGAGGAGTTGTACAGTTTGATAGCCACAAGGAAAAAAGGATCTCCTGTGGCATTCAACCAATGAACATGATTGTTTTGATTAGCATTTAGCTTATTTGCAGCAGCAGATGATGAATCATAAACTGTAAAATAGAATTTGAGATTTATTAACGTTTCCTTCCAACTTAAAACCATTCCGTTCACAGTTCCAATGCATCCATTTCACTTCATCCAATATCTGTCGTAACTTGCAAGCACACATCGAGTTTCTCTAACATCTTTTTTATTCTACAGATGCATATTTTATAACATTTATTAACTATCTTTGATTGAGCCTTGAGGTTATATGGAACAGATGGGCTACAATGTTGAGATCTATATTCTACGCTCTGTATCTTCCCCTTTGCTGTATTTATTGTACGTACGTTTAAGTTGAATTGCTTGATAGCATACAAAACAAATCTTTTCACTGTACCTCGGAACATGTGACAATAATAAACCTAAAATCCAAAATTTAAAACATGAAAGCAGGTACTCAACACATGACCTTCCACTTCCTTCTTTGCACAGCTATGGTAATTCCTTCTTTAATCAGTAAAAACAAGGAACTGCAGATGGTGGTTAAAACACAAAAGGATATAAAGTGCTGGAGTAACTCAGCGGGTCAAGCAGCATCTCTGGGAAACATGGATGTGATGTTTTGGGTCGAGATGTTTGAAGAAGGGTCTCGAGCCAAAACATCACCTAACCATGTTCTTCAGAGATGCTGCCTGACCCGCAAAGTTACTCCAGCACTTTGTGTCCTTCCTTAATCAATTCAATTTTTACTGAGCAATATATTTTTTTACTGAGCAATTCCATTGGGACCAGTGAAGAAAAATTTTTCACTGCACCATGGTACACGTGACAATAATAAACCTGAACCTAAACCTAAAGGTGGGGCAGGCACTCTGGTGGAAGAGAATTAAGTAGATTGAAATCTTATCAGGGAAAACAGAAGCTAGAACAAACATAAGGGAAGTGAATCAGGGAAGCTAAGCAATGTTATGTGGGGGAAGATGAGAGACAAACATACCAGGGAGATTAGTTGCTTCATGGAAAGAGGATGTGGAATTGCAAAAAAAGAGGAAGTGTGTGAAAGGTAACCCTATTGTGTTTTTTCCCAAATCAATTCATTCCCCTTTTCCTGTTTGAATTGAATGTTTGAAACTTATCAAACTCTTTCCATCCTTTATGCCCAACGGTCTAAATATGAAATAAACTTAATTTGTTCCGGTAAAGTCGAAGCGTGTGTTGAGGATGTTATGGTTGAGAGTAACATTGACTGTGGAGTGACGTAAGTCAGAGGAATTGTGTCACTTCCTCACAAGGTAACTCGGGTTACGTTTCTGACTTCTTCAGCGATGCTCAGAGAAAGAGTGGGCTGGAAACTTTGCATGTGGAAGAAACTACAGGTTAATGACTATGACGAAGCGGGCAATGCCCAACAACATGACTGGGGAACATTTTAACATTAACGTCACAGAAATCCCACTCAAACAGAGGCGTGTGAATGAGTTCTGTGAGAACTCTAAATGGCATTCCATTATGTAACACTTGTCCAAATGATACAATTGCCTTATTTATTTGGGATCAATTTCTCTGGTCGATGTAAATAATCAAACGTTGAATATGATGAGAAATGTAGGTAAACAAAATAATTTAACTCCTCAAAAAGCAACAAATGATTACAAACATTAAAATAAAGTAGAATGATTCAATCATTTCCCAGCACTTAACTTTTTCCACATTGTGGACCTCATTTGTGATTGATTGATGGTAACAGGCCCTTCAGCCCATCGACTCCAAACTGATCATCGGTCACCGGTCATACTAGTTCTGTGTTATTCCACGTTACCATCCACTCCCTACACGCTAAGGGCAATATACAGGGGCTGGTAGGTGGCACAGTGGTGCAGTGGTAGAGTTGCTACCTTACAGTGTCTGAGACCCAGGTTCGATCCTGACCACGAGTGTTGTCTGTACGAGGTTTGTACATTATCCCCATGACTGCGTGGGTTTTCTCCGGGTGCTCTGGTTTACTCCCACAATCCGAAGACATACAGGTTTGTAGGTTAATTGGCTTCTGTAAATCGTCCCTAGTGTGCAGGATAGAACGAGTGCATGGGCAAATGCTACTCAGTGGGCCAAAGAGCCCGTTTCCACGCTGTATCTATAAACTAAGCTAAATCTAAACACAACTACAGAGGACCAATGAATCAACAAACCTACACGTCTTTCAGGTGTGGGAGGAAACCGGAGCACCCGTGGAAACGTGAGGGGCAGCATTTTCACTCAGGGTGGTGGGTATATGAAATGAGCTGCCAGAGTAAGTAGTTGAGGCAGGTAGTATAACAACATTTAAAATATATTTGTACATGGATCGGACTTTTGTTAGTGAGATATGGGTAAACATAGGCAGGTGGGACTGGCTTAGTTGTTGGTACTGAAGTCAAATCAATTCAATTAAATCTCCAAAGTTTTGTGACGAGTTAAGGCATGATTTTTTATTTGTGTCTTCACTGGCAGTGAATTGGCAGCTGTATCCAACACCGACTGTTATTTGGATACAAGAAACTGCAGGTGTTGGTTTACAAAAGACACTGGTGTTGGTTTACAAAAGAAGGCAGAAGTGCTGTAGTAACAGAGTGGGTCAGGCAGCATCTCGGGAGAACATGGATAAGTGGCATTCCGGGTCCTTCAGATTCACCCACTAAGCAGAAAATGTCACCTAAGCACATCAAAGTTTAGTTTAGTTTACTGTCACGTGTATTGAGGGACAGTGAAAAGCTTTTGTTGTGTGCTAACCAGTGAGCGGAAAAACTATACATGACTGTAATTGAGCCACCCACAGTGTGCAGATACATGATAAAGGGAATTACGTTTCGTGGAAGATGAAGTCCAGTAAAGTTCAATTAAAGATAGTCTGAGGGTCTCCAATGAGGTAGATAGTAGCTCATGACCACTCTTTAGTTGTTGATAGGGTGGTTCAGTTGCCTGATAACAGCTGGGAAGAAACTGTCCCTGAATCTGGAGGTCTGCTTTTTCAAACTTCTGTATTTCTTGCCTAATGGGAGAAGGGAGAAGGAGTGACCGAGATGAGACTGTTCCTTGATTATGCTGGTATCCTTGATGAGGCAGCATGCAGTGTAGATGGAGTAATGGAAGGTAGGTTGGTTTGTGTGATGGTCTGGGCCGCGTCCACAATTCTCTGCCATTTCGTGTGGTCTTGGCTGGAGCTGTTCCCAAACCATGATGTGGTGCTCCACGATAACATGCTTTCTACGGAAAAACATTTTGCTGGAACTTGTTGTCAGTGTCAGCAGTGGGCATTGACATTGGCACTGACTGCTCTTCTACACTGCACTGGCTGCTCTTCTGATAAACCACGATAAACACAGCTGTGCAAAAGCAGGGTAAACACGCCTTACCTTATACATCTGGAAAGTGAACATTCTTTCTGCAGCAACACATTTTCAATAATGTTAGAGACAGACCAGCCTTTAGACTATAGAGATACAATGTGGAAGCAGGCCCTTCGGCCCACCGAGTCTGTGCCAACCATCAATCACAACGTACACCAGCACAGCCAACACACTAGGGACAATTTACAATTTTTACCAAAACCAATTAACCTACAAATCTGTATGTCTTTGGAGCATGGGAGGAAACCAGAGCACATGGAGAAAACCCACGCATTCACAGGGAGAATGTGCAAACTCCGTACAGGCAGCACCCAAAGTCAGGATCGAACCCAGGTCTCTGGGGCTATAAGGCAGCAACTCTACTGCACTGTGGCGCTGTGTAATATCTGCCAGGAAACATAATGTTGTGTTTCAACCTTGCTTAACAAGATCTCAAAGATAGAGTGAGAGATAAAGAGAGAAAGGGGTTGAGGAAAGGTTTCTTAGATTTCAGCAAATGTCTCACCTTAAAAGCTGGAAAATAATTACAGTCCAGAAATATGTCAATAAAGTGCAGACCAGGGGTTAAATCGAACATTTAACCTGAGACACAGTCCATAGTAGATCATTTGACTCTGGTAGGTACTGGAGGTGCTGCTTCAAAAAGGCAGCCAATATCATCAAAGCTACTCCACCATGGCCACGCTCTCATTTCACTCCTGCCATTGGGAAGAAGGTAGAGGAGTGTGAAAACTGTGACCGTCAGGTTCAAGAACAGCTTCATTCCAGGAACCATCAGGCTCTTGAACACTGAACAACACTAACCTCATCAACTATGATCTTCTGTGGACTGTGTGCCTGGAACACGCTGCCAGGATTGCGGTTGAGGCAGATACAACAGTGGCATTTAAGAAGCTTTTGGATATGTAGGGAGGGGTATGGATTATGCGCAGGTGGATAAGAGATGGCATCATGTTCGGCACAGACATTGTGGGCCGAAGGGCCTTTTCTACTGCTGTACCGTTTTACGTTCTATGTGCCTTTGGTAGTACAATGGATTTTGCTGTTGCACTATTATGCTTACCTAGAATTATGGTTATTAATTTATTGTTTTTTTTTAAATTATTACATAGTTGACGGTGTGTTACTGCATTTGCAGGCCAGTTTAACTGCAGTAAGCAAGACTTTCATTGTTCCGTTGCCAGTACATATGACAATTAAACACTCTTGACTCTTTCCTTTGAAGTGAATTTGGATACCACTATGGCTTTTACACCATGTTCTTCTCTCATTATTTTTAGCGAAAACTAACACTGTTCAGGGAGACGAGACTGATTGAACATTTTCAAAAGAGTTTAATTTTTACAGACAATATGTGAATCCCACGATGCAAATAAAATAAATTAAAAAAAATAAAATGCACTTTATTTGCCTGTCCTGGGACCAGCACATGGATGTAATCATGAAAACGACATTGCCAGCACCTCTTTTTTCAAAGACATTTAAAGAGATTTGGAATTTCACCAAGTACGCTAACAAACCTCAACACTGTAGAAGGTATTCTGAATGGTTGCATTCTTTTTTTTACAATGTACACCGAGGTACAGTGAAAAGCTTTTTGATATGTGCTATCCACAATGGAAATACCATACATGATTATAATCGAGCTGTCCACAGTGTACAGATACAGGATAAAGGAGATAGCGTTTGGTGCAAGATAATGTCCAGTAAAGTTCAATTAAAGATAGTCCGAGGGTCTCCAATGAGGTAAATGGGAGGTCAGGACTGCTCTCTAGTTGTTGATAGGATGGTTCAGTTGCCTGATGGCAGCTGGGAAGAAGCTGTCCCGGAATCTGGAGGTGTGCGTTTTCACACTTCTGTACCTCTTGCCAGATGGGAGAGGGGAGAAGAGGGAGTGACCAGGGTGAGACTCGTCCTTGACGGCCTGGTATGCCAATTCCAAAGCACAAGAATGCATGAGAGTGATGGACTCAGCCCAGTCCATCAAGGGCACAGCCCTCCCCACCACACAAGGCGCTGATTCAAGATGGTGGCATCTATCATCCCCACCATTCGGTCTGTGCCCTCTTCTCGCTGCTACCGTTGGGTAGGAAGTACCATTGGCCTGAAGTTCCACATCACCAGGCTCAGGAGCCACAACTTTCAAGCAACTATCAGGTTCTTGATTCAATGTATATAATCCTAATCCTACCTCATCAATGAACCACTATGGACCAGGGGGGTAAGGGCCTCGGGGTGGGACTAGTGTAGTTGGGGTTTAGATTTCAACTTGACCAGACAAATTGTTGACGTAATAATTCTTACTACTGAAAAGTTACTATCTTTCTCTAACTCCGTCATCTAAATTTGTGAAATTATACCAAATTAGCAAAATATTTTTTGCGATGGAAAGACAGTAGAGAACCAAAATAAAAAATCAAAGGGCATTAAAAAAATGAGATATATGCACTCGACTTTGCTTCCAATTTTTTCCAGCCAAAAGTTGGAAAGAATTCTCTAGAAGAAGTTGAAAAATGGCAAATTTGACAATTTTTACAACTATAATTTTTAGCGCGTTTACCCATGCTTTGGTGATTTATGAGTCTCGATTTTTTAGTAGGAGCACCAGCGACATTTGTCGATGTTTCAAGCCATGATTTATGCCGACAGGGAAAGAATTGAGGATTGAAGTTTTAAAATGAAATAAATTTACACATTTTGAGAAAACAATGGCGAGAAATTTATCTCCATTTGCAAGCAACTAAGGCACGATATTAGAACATCTGCATGGAGTCGCCCATTTCCAAACTCTGGTTCTAAATCTCCTACGGCAACAAATTTCAAAGAGTCTTGAAAAGAGCACCTGATAAATTATTGTCAATACACAGGCCCCAAAATGGGTAGATATTGAACATGCATATTAGAGCAGAAAAAAGTGCTGGAGTAACTCAGAGAGACAGGCAGTATCTCTCACGAAAATTGATAGGTGACGTTTCAACATCACCTGGCCAAGTTCTCCAGAGAGACAAAAAGCCTCAGAGAAAGGCCTGCAACTAAATAAAAGGATAACAGTAGGGAAGAAGCTGTTCCAGAATCTGGAGGTGCGTGCATGCAAGATTTTGTATCTTCTGCTCTATGAGAATGGGGAGATGAGAGAATGGCCGGGGTGTAAGGTTATTGATTATATTGGCTGAGTTCCCAAAGCAACGGGAAGTGTAAATGGAGTCGATGATGGAGATAATGGACTGGGCTACATTCACAACTCTCTGAAATTGCTTCTGGTCTTGAGCAGAGCTGTTCCCAAACCAAGTTGTGATGAATACTCAATAGGATGCTGTCTACTGTGAATCTGCAGAATTTCCTGTCTTCTGAGGACTAGTTTTGGCAGCACAGTGGCCAAGTGGTAGAGTTGCTGCCTTACAACACCAGGGATCCTGACTATGAGTGCTTCCTGTGCAGAGTTTGCATGTTCTCCCTGTGACCGTGTGGGTTTTCTCCAGGTGCTCTGTTTTCCTCTCACACTGCAAAGACTTACAGGTTTGCAGGATTGTAAATTGTCCCGAGTGTGCAGGATAGTGCTACTGTACTGGTTGATGGGCTGAAAGTCCTGTTTCTGCGCTGTATCATTAAAGCTTAAGACTTGGAACTAACCTCACATACGTGATTACAAGACAATCAGATGTATGGACACATTGAAGATTGCAAGCAAACATTTTAAAAATTAAAAGTTGCAGGCACAATAGACTCTAAACAAATGGTGGTGAATCTATCCCTCTTGGGGACATAATTCACGGAGAGTTATTGTCTATCAGCTCCTGGCCAGGGAGCTTAATTTCTCCATGCAAAGTAGGGGCACACACGTGATGTAAGAGAAACAAATGACACGACAATTTGAGCGATGATTCTAGAAACCAAAAAAAATAATTGCATTTATTTTACTGAATAATTTGGGTGGCACAGTGACACAACTTGTAGAGCTGCTATCTCACAGTGCCAGAGACCCCGGTTCAATCCTGACCTTAGGTGCCGTCTGTGTGGAGTTTGCACGTTCTCCCTGTGACCCTGTGGGTTTTCTCTGGGTGCTCCGGTTTCCCCCTACATCCCAAAGGCGTGTGGGTTTGTAGGTTAATTGGCCTGTAAATTGCCGCTCGTGTGCAGGGAGTGGATGTGAGAGTGAGATAACATAGAACTCGTATGAACGGGTGATTGATGGTCTGCATAGACTTGATAGTCTGAGGACCCTGTTTCCATGCTGTTTCTCTAATCTTAACAAAAACGAATGTATATGGGGCAATCATAATGCACATTCCTTAATGAATCTCCTCACACCTCTGATTAAATGCAAGTAAGTAAATGCACATTGGTGAGCTATCTTTGTGATTGCATGAATGTGCTGGACCCAGGACAGATCATCAGAGATTGCTGTTCTCGTGCCATTGAATCAGACTGTGATGGAACCAATCAATATGCTCTCCACTGTACACCTGTAGAAGTTCAAGAGCTTATTTATCGGCATACTGAATCCCCTTAATCTTCTATGGTAGTAAAGGCGTCGATAGGCTTTCTTTATTTTATGATTGCATCAATGTTTCTGGGTCCAGGACAGATCTTCGAGATATGCCCCATGAATTTGACGTTGTTGATTCTCTCCACCACCAACCCATCGATGACCCATCGATGAAGGCAGGTTCGTGGATCCTCAGCCTTGCTTTTCTATAGTCAACAATCAACTCCTTGTCTTACTGACGTTAAGAGTAAAGTTGTTGTTCTGGCACCATTCATTCAGACGACTGATCTTCCTCCATTGGTTGGACTCTTTATTACCCATTACCCTTCCATTGCATGTGGTATAATTGGCAATCTTAACAATTGAGTTGGAACTGTGGCTAAACGGTCATGTGCAGAGAGAGAGGAGAGCAGGGGACGGAGCACACAGCCCCGAGGAACCCCTGTGCTGATGTGCACAAGATTTGCGTGCGGTCTTGAGAAGATGCATATTTAATCTAAGCTCTTAAATCCACCAAATCTCACCTTTGAAAAGATGTGTAAGATTGCGTGAGTCTTGGGAATGGTGCCGGAAGATGCAAGGGAATTGCGTTTGATGCAGGAGGCAGATATGCCAGCACATGTTGGGAGTGAAGCCTAAAGTGACTAGTGGTGATGCCTTCGTTATCAGGCTCAGATCACACACTTCCAAGAGGGTGTCTTAATGGGAAAGCTTGTTGACGTTTTCAGGATGAGTAATCAACTTAAACATAACAGCTCACCGTTTTCAAAGCAACAAGACGCCACAGTGGTGCAGCGGTAGAGTTGCTGCCTTACATCACCAGAGACCCGGTTTTGATCCTGACAACGGGTACTGTTTGTATAGAATTTGTACATGCTCCCTGTGACCGCGTGACCCTGTGACCACGTGGATGTTCTCAGGGTGCTCCAGTTTCCTCCCACACTCCAAAGACGTACGTTTGTAGGTTAATTGGCGTCTGGAAATTGTCCCTGGTGTGTAGGATAGTGCTAGTATTCAGGGTGATTGCTGGCAGGCACAAACTCGGTGGGTACAAAACACAAAGTGCTCAGTGAGTCAGGCAGCTTCTGTGGAGGGAAAGGTCAAGTGAAGTTTTAGGTCGAGATCCTTCTTCAGACTGTATGATATTCAGCATTTGAATAGTGTACAAGCTATTATAATGATGCAAAGAGCAGGGAACAATAAATTTACTGAAATGGTTTAAAACTATAAAATATATTATATAATTACTATAACAACATTTAAAAGACATTTGGGCAAGTACATGGATAGGAAAGGTTTAGAGGGATATGGGCCAAATTTGGGCAGGTGGGACTAGTGTAGATGGGGCATCTTGGTTAGCGTGGACAAGTTGGGTCAGAGGATCCATGACTATGACTATGAGTACAAGAAATATTTTAAAGATGCAATTGTTTTTCAAAACTATTCCACAAGGATAGAAATACATTTGATTTTCTGCATAGTTTGTGAATAACAAAAAAATACATTGATCAGGGTTAAAGATATGAACCAAATGTGGGAAATGTTGGATATATCATATTTACAACAATGGTAATATGAAAATGACTATATTTAGCAAAATGCAAATATTTTCCCGTAAGCCCTTCAAAAGGGGAAATCCCCATTGTGTAACTCTCGTAAATACTCTAATTATACTTTATACAGATGTGGCATAGATTTAGTTGTGATGGGTCTACAATTAGATATGTTATGACAAATTAGTTTTGATCAGTTCATAACTGTGAGATGTATATATGCAGTTTCTCAAAAGATATTCAGATGCATCATTAAAGATTTTTTAGACTAATTGATCAAAATAGGTTTATCCTTTATACTTTGTTTAAGTCTATATCACATCCTAGTCAGTTTGCTAATCAAACCATTCACTAATCATCCACAAGCGACATGAATCTGCCACAAAACTGCAAATGTAAGGTAAAAAAATGATGCCTGTAATGTTTAAGATGACAAATTAAGATATCTCTTAATTTTATAAACTTCATTTTAAGGAAAACATAGGATAGATTTTAATGTGATGTCATAGTCATACATGTCCTACAGCCCAACTCATCTAAGAATACCGTTGGGCGGCAAAGCTGCTGCCTCACAGTGCCAGATACCTAGGTTCAATCCTGACCTTGGGTGCTATCTGTGTGGAGTTTGCACGCATGTGACCGCAACAGTTTCCTCCGGGTGCTCCGTTTTCATTCCACATCCCAAAGACGGCGGGTCTCTACGTTAATTGCCCTCTGTAAACTGCCCCTGGTGTGTAGGGAGTGGATGAGAAAGAGGGGTAACATAGAACTAGTATAAAAGGGGTCATCGATGATCAGCGTGGACTTGGTGGGCCGAAGGATCTGTTTCCATGCTGTATCTAAACTGTGCTAAGACCACAGAAAGATTGAAGTTTAACATAAGTATAGGTAACAGCAGATGAATATTTGAAAGCTGATTCCCTCATCAGCTATTCCCAATGAGAGCATTAGATATCAGGAGGTACTGTCTGTACAATTATAAACGTGCCTTGAATTTCCATCAACTTAAATTATAGTCAGAAATTATAGAACAGAGCTAGCTTGCAAGCTAGTGACTCAAACCAGAGGCATTTGATCCAGGGACGGAGTGTGTGATATTCCGACCTCCATTATTTTAGTGGAGAATATGAATCAATTTAAACAAAACAGATTTAGTCTCAATTAAATAGAGTCCAGAGGATAGTTTTATTCTGCATTTCAATGATAATTAATTAAAGTTATTTCTAGGTTGTTGAGATTTCCAGGGGGGGGGGGGGCTTATAATTGGTAATCCCGTTTCAAAACCCGTTGAACAAAAATGATGTTTAACTTCCTTTTGTGTGTTTTTTTTTCATTTCCATTGATTTCCTGAATACTTTTGTTTAAACAGCGTTGGTAAGCTGTTGACCTCATCGAAGCTTTGCCTTGGGAGGAATTAAAGAGTCAAACAGTGTTAGAGCTGATTTACAATCAGGATATGCAATCATTAGCCGGGAATGGAACAACAATTGAACGATTTCAATGCTGTAAGTTCTAACCCAGATCCTGAAATGACTTCAGAGAGTGCACAAGGAACTGCAGATGCTGAAATCTGGTGTGGAACGCAAAGTGCTGGAGTATTTCAATGGGTCAGGCAGCATCTCTGGAGGACATGGATCGGTGATGTATCGGGTCGGGACCCTTCGTCAGACTGGATAGGAAATGTTTCGGGTCAGGACATTCGTTCATATTCAGTCTAGCCCCAAAACATTGTATATTCATGTTCTCCTAAGATGCTGCTTGACTCGCTGAGTTACTCCAGCACTTTGTAGTCTACCCAAGATTCTAGCATCTGCAGTTCCTTGTGTCTCCATTTTCCAAGTGCCCAGTTATAAATTCAGCGACTGAAGAACGTTCTCGACCCAAACATCACTTATCAGTATCCTCCAGAGATGCTGCATGATCGCTGAGTTACCCCAAGCACTTTGTGATTTACTCCTTATAGATTCAAGGTGAAGGGGGAAAGATGAAGAAGAATCTAAGGGGTAACTTTTTCACACAAAAGGTGGTGGATGTATGGAACGAGCTGCCAGAGGATGTAGTTGAGGCAGGGACTAATCGCAACGTTTAAGAAACAATTAGCCAGGTACATGGATAGGACAAGTTTAGAAGGATATGTACCAAACGCAGGCAGGTTGGACTAATGTAGATGTGACACATTGGTCGGTGTGGAGAAGGGCCTGTTTCCATGCTGCATGGCTCCATGACATAATCTTGCTGCACCTCTTGATTATAATTAATAAAAATAAATCTATGGATAATTTCAAAATACTAATTATTCAGTTATATGGTTTGCAGAGGGACAATAAAATCTAGAGTTCTCCGATTCCCAATATGACTTCTCAAGCTAGTGCAAGGTCTAAGTTATCATTACAGAGAGACAGAATGGCAGATAGTTTGATGATTCCATCGTAACTACCCCAGAAACGACCTGAGGGAATTTCATATTACTAACACTGAAATTGTACCGTTGCAGTAGGTCTCTTGTCTACAGTGCAGCCTTTCTTGAAAGCCATGAATTTGAATTATGGAAAATTCTGAGTGTGTATAGCAGACAAAACAAAAATGTTATGATTTATGTTCACTTAAAATAATCCCCAGGCACACAGAAAACTTTCCAGGGATCTTGGTCTACAACACAATCTGTGGAGGAAACTCCTTGCTGTTAATTGGTCAGCGGGGATCCTGACGACTATTCGGTTGCTGAGCTTGTCACAATAAGAATAGCAGAACGATGGCTCAGGCTTGCAGGAATCAACCCAAAGTGGGGGAGGCCCATTTCAGCCCAAGAATGCAGTCCACTGAAAGTTCAGGGTGTCAGCCACAGAAAAGAGGTGTGTTGGCACTCCATCCTGTCTTAGTTTAGAGGGTTATATGGTTATATATATTAGTCTAGTTTAGTGATATAGTGTGGAAACAGGCCCCTCGGCCCACCAGGTCCACCCAACCAGCGATCCCCGTACACTAGCACTATCCTACACACTAGCAACAATTTACAATCTTTACCAAAGCCAATTAACCTATAAACGTGGCGATGGTAGAATTGCTACCTTACGGTACCAGAGACTCGGGTTCGATCCTGACTATGGGTGCTGTCTGTAGGAAGTTTGTATTTTCTCCATGTGACCTTGTGGGATTTCTCCAGGTACTCCGGTTTCCTCCCACACTCCAAAGACGTACATGTTTGTAGCTTCATTGACTTCTGTAAATTGTCCCCAGTGTGTAGGATAGCACTAGTGAACAGGTGATGGCTGGTCGGCGTGGACTCGGTGGGCCGAAGGACCTATTTCTACGCTGTATCTCTAAACAAATCTTAACTAAACTAAAAACTAATAGTGCAGGAAGGAACAGCAGATGCTGGTTTAAACCAAAGAAAGACACAAAATGCTGGGGTAACTCAGCAGGACAGGCAGCATCTCAGGATAGAAGGAATGGGGTACATTTTGGGTCGAGACCCTTCTTTAGACCATGAAAAGATGGAACAAGTTCCCGTCATGATGTCATTTAATGAGGGATAACGTTTTCTTCTAATCGTTTAATCTCCAAATGACTGGTATATATTCAGTCAGCTGAAGTTCGGTACTTGTATAATATGTTCAAACATGCAAAAGAAAGTATCAAACTGAACACAATGGTTCGTTGGTTGTTCTCGCTCTTTGGGAGATGATGGAGATAAATAAAGGATTTTGTAGCTTTCATTGAAATGAAGTTCTTTTGTTCACTTCCATAATGGAAAAAACATCATGTGGAAAGTGGTGACATCATGCATGTGTTTTTATAATCTTATTCACTGCCATTTCCTTTATTTATTTAGTTATTTTATCACAGGCTTCCTGTCCATCGGACTGGATTGTCTAGCCCTGGCTATCCACTATCTTTAGTTATCTTTTTATTGTTCTCTACTTCTTTTATTGTAGAAATCTTTTCATAACAGGGCGGTCTGAAATGTTTGAGCTACGAACTTTTCATGACCAGCAGTTAAAAAAAAGAATGGTTTAGCGATTGCAATTATTTTACTATTTTTATAAGCAAATACAAAGTTAAAAATAGAGAAAAAAAATACTCCAAGCAATAAACCTTCCCTGCAGATTATTGCTCTGCTATAAATCAAAATGTTGAAGTCATAAATTAAGTAGCACATGGATAGAGAAATGCTTCATACTGGGAACAAACGGGAATGTTCAAATAGTAAGTGCAAGAAATTGCTGATTTTAGTTAATTTTATTGTAAAAGTACAGCATGCAAACAGGCCCTTCAATGGGTCAATGTTGCTTTGTTGTCATCTGCAATTGCACAGTGAAATTGTTTTTGCTTTGGCGGCTGCACGGAACTGTGGTGGAAGGAGCCGACAGCATCGTGCTGGGTCAGGCCCACCCCTACTTCATCCATCTAGTGCCGCCTGGACACCGGGCATTAAGGCGAGGAAATAAGAAACTGCACATCTCCTTGGTCCAAGATCGGACTTTTCAAGATGGCGCCAGAACGTGGCGACTCTCTGCGTGCTGTTCCAGAGGACAGCACAGTGGGGCAGCTGGTGGAGCTGCTGCCTCACATCACGAGAGACCCGGGTGTGATCTTGACCTTGCATGCTGTCTCTGTGGAGTTTGCACATTCCATGACCATGTGGTTTTCCTCCGGGTGCTCCGTTTTCCTCCCACATCCCAGAGACATGTGGGTTTCTAGGTTAATTAGCCTCTGTGAATTGTTCCCAGTGTGTGGGGAGTGGATGAGAAAGTGGGATAACATAGAACTAGTGTGAACGGGTGATCAATGTTAGGCGTGGACTCGATGGGCTGAAGGGCCAGTTTCCATGTTGCATCTCTAAACTAAATTGAGAGGATCTATGAACCATAAGTATAGTAAGATTTAACTGGATAGCATACAGAAGCAGCAATGTGCTGTAACTTTTGTTTGTTTATCATTGTCATGTGTACAGAGGTACAGTGAAAAGCTTTTGTTTGCATGCTATTCAGTTAAAGAAAAGACTATACATGAATACAATCAAGCCGTCCACAGTGCAAAAATAAATGATAAAGAATACAACATTTAGTACAAAGATATAACTGAAGTCCGGTTAAGGAAAGTCCAAAGATCTCCAATGAGGTGGATGGGAAGTCGGGGTCATTCTGTAGCTGGTGAGAGGGCTGTTCAGTTGTCTAATAACAGCTGGGAAGATATTGAGGTACATGTTTTCAAACTGTTGTATTTCCTGCCTGATGGGAGAGGGGAGAAGAGGGATTGACTGGGGTGAGACTGGTCGTTGATTATGCTGGTGGTCTTGCCGAGGCAGCGTGAAGTGCAGATGGAATCGATGGAAGGGAGGCTAGCTAGTGTGTTTAATGGTGCCAAAAACATGTGGCAGGAACAGTGTGTTGGAGGAAGACTAGGATCTTACGGAGATGTGGAACAACAATATACTTTGCAGGAGACCCTGATGCTTACATTTCTGACAACACTGTTAGTATTTTCATTGGATTTTGTTGGCCTAGTTCTGTTTACTTCTTGTTTAGCTTATGCTTTACTGTGTACTGTTTGTGCTATTCAGTCTTTGTCCTGTGGTGACAGAAATAATGCAATTAAAATTCAATTCTACGATACTTACAAATCACATGAAAGCTTTGCTGATGTGCATATGGCAAGTGCTCATTGAAACAGGCATCACAATAGCGGCAGGGTGGCGCGGCGGTAGAATTGCTGCCTTACAGCGCCAGAGACCCAGCTTCAATCCTGACTACTGGTGCCATCTCTACTGAGTTTGCACATGTTCCCTGAGACCGCGTGGGTTTTTTCCGGGTGCTCCTCCCACATCCTGAAGAAGTGCAGGTTTGTAGGTTAATTGGCTTCTGTGAATTGTCACTACTGCGCAGGATAGAACTAGTGTTCGCTGGTTGGCTTTGACTCGATGGGCTGAATGACCTGTTCCCATGCTGTATCTCTAAAATTAAAACTAAAACACGCCGACAGTGGTAAGGAAGGCGTACGGTACGTCAGCCTTCATTGGTCGGGCCATTGAATACAAGAGTTAGGAAGTCATGATGCAGCTCTATAAGACTGTGGTTAGGCCACATTTGGAGTATTGCATGCAGTTCTTGTCAGGAAGAATTCCATTGCAGGAAGAATGTGGAGGCTTTGGAACGGGTGCAGAGGTGGTTTACCAGAATGTTGCCTGGATTACAGGGTATTAGCGTCAGGGAGAGATTGGACAGACTTGGATTGTTTTCTATAGAACAATAGAAGTTTTGATGAGAACTGATAGAACTACATAAAATGATGAGATAAATCGATAGGGTAGATAGTCAGAACCTTTTCCCCAGGCTGTAAACATTAAATACAAGGGGCCATAGCTTTAAAGTGAGAGGGGAAAAACATTTAAAGCAGATGTAAGAGGGTAGTGAGTGCCTTGAACGTACTGCTGGAGGTGGTGGTGGAGCTAGATATGATAAGGGTATTTCAGAGGCATGTGGATATGCAAGGAATGGAGGGATAGGGACAATGTGCAGGCAGATAAGCATTGACGGCCTCCACCGCTGTCTGAGGCAGTGAATTCCACAGATTTACCACCCTCTGACTAAAGAAATTCCTCCTCATCTCTTTTCTAACGGGACACTCTTTTATTCTGAGGCTGTGCCCTCTGGTCCTAGACTCTCCCACTAGTGGAAACATCCGCTCCACATCCACACTATCCAGGCCTTTCACTATTCAGTACATTTAATTGAGGTCTCCCTTGATCCTTCTAAACTCCAGGGAGTACAGCCCCAGTGGCGTCAAACGCTCATCATAGTTTAACCCAATCATCCCAGAGCATGGGAGAGCATTGTCATCTTGTTTTAAGAACAAAATATATTGCTTTCTTTAATTATCATTGTATTGAAACGTAGAAACATAGAAAATAGGTGCAGCAGTAGGTCATTCGGCTCTTTGAGCAAGCACCGCCATTCAATATGATCATGACTGATCATCCAAAATCAGTACCCCGTTCTGGCTTTTTTCCCATATCCCTTGATTCCCTTAGCCCTAAGAGCTAAATGTAACACTCTCGTGAAAACATGCAGTGAATTAGCCTCCACTTTGGCAGAGAATTCCACAACTCTCTGGGTCAAAAAGTATTTCCTCATCTCAGCCCAAAATGGCCTACCACTTATTCTTAAACTGTAACCCCTGGTTCTGGACTCCCCCAACATCAGGAACATTTTTCCTGCATTCCCTCTCGTCCCTCTAAATTCCAACAAATATAAGCCCAGTCAACCCATACGCCAGTCCCGCCATCCCGGGAATTAACCTGGTGAACCTATGCTGCGCTCCCTCAATAGCAATAATGCCCTTCCTAAAATTAGGAGAACAAAATTGCACACAATACTCCGGGTGCGGTCTCACCAGGGCCCTGTACAACTGCAGTAGGACCTCCATGCTCCTAAATTCAAATCCTCTTGCAATGAAAGCCAACATGCCATTAGCTTTCTTCACTGTCTGCTGTAGCTGCATGCTTACTTTCAGTGACGGATGTACAAGCATACCCAGGTCTTGTTGCACCTCCCCTTCTCCTAATCTATCACTGAACATGGCCACACTAGTTCTATGATATTCCATTTTCTTATCCACTCCCTGCACACTGGGGGTAATTTACAGAGGCGAATTGACCACAGATCTGCACGTCTTTGGGAAGTGGGAGGAAACTGGAGCACCTGGAGAAAAGCCACGCAGTCACAGGGGAGAACATGGAAACTCCACACAGAGAGCACCTTAGATCAGGCTCAAACCCAGGTCCCTGACGCTGTGAGGCAGAGGTTCTACCAGCTGCACCACTGCTTATTCAATACTAGTTCGAGGCACCAGTACATTACAATAAATGGACCAAAATTATACTTGTGATATGTTTCCAGAATTTCTAGTATAGTTTCAAGTTATTTATGCTAAAATTGTACTTGTTAAAATGTCTGAGAAGTAATTTGCATGACTGAAATGTCACCAAAATATTGTTAAGGCAGGAACTGTGATCTGAACTTTAATCTAGTGATGCTTTTTAAGCAGAGCGAGGCCCAACCGTGGCCAACATACCTGACATTTTCTTTTGTCAGCCACCACATTAAAATAATGCTGACACTAAGAACTACAGATGCTGGCTAACAATAAATTGACACAAAGTGCTGGAGTAATTCAGCAGATGAAGCAGCATCTCTGGAGAACATGAATAGGTGTCTTTTTTGGGTCGGTACCATTCTTCAGGCTGATTGTAGTAAGAGGGAGACAGCTGGAAAAGAGAGGTGGGGTGGGGCAAAGCAAGTTGATAGATTGGTATTTTATTATCACATCTGACATGTCACAGTGAAATTCTTTGTTTTGTGAACCATCCACAAGGTATGCAAAGAGTGGCGTAAAGTTACAAAGCATTTATTTTAGTCCCCAATGGGGACTTTGTTCTTGGCGGTCTGCCTCCCACCCCCCATGCCCGGCCCCCCTTTGTGCTCGGCATCGAAGGGTAAGATGGGTGCGTAACCATGTGGAGGACAGGGAAGAGCTGGAATAAAGGGCAAGGAGGAATAAGGAGAGGGGTTGTTTACCTAAAATTGGAGAATTCAACGTTCATTCCATTGAGTTATAAGCTACACAAGCGGAATAATGGTGGCTGCTTTTCCATTTTCCTGGGAGGAGATGTACTGCAGATGTGTCAACTCTGGTGTGGGATTCAGGGACCAGTTTAGTTTAAGAAGGAACTGCAGATGCTGGAAAATCGAAGGTACACAAAAAAGCTGGAGAAATTCAGCGGGTGCAGCAGCATCTATGGAGCAAAGGAAATAGGCAACGTTTCGGTCTGAAGAAGGGTTTCGGAACCTAAACATTGCCTATTTCCTTCGCTCCATATATGCTGCTGCACCCACTGAGTTTCTCCAGCTTTTTTGTGTACCTACCAGTTTAGTTTAGTTTAGTTTAGAGATACAGCATGGAAATAGGCCCTTCAGCCCACCGAGTCCATGCCGACCAGTGATCACCCGTACACTAACTCAAGGGACAATTTACAAGCCTGCACTTGTCACGGCATGCCACAACGTGCGGACTGTGTGGACGACACATTTCCTCGCTACCTAGCAAAAAAGACACAAATTGCTGGAGTAACTCAGCAGGTCAGGCAGCATCTCTGGAGAACACCTTCCATTACTTGGTAGCATTTACCCCTCCCTTTCCAATTCCTCCTTTGTTCATTCATCTGCCCTCTCCTCCATCAGTCTGAAGAAGTGTCCCAACCTGAAATGTCATCTGTCCAATCCCTGCACAGTGCTGTTCCCCTATCGATGCAGCAGCTCAGGCGAGGCAATGTGCCTGGAATTTTACATAAACTGCACCATGTTTTAAACTCTAGCTTTAGCTTGGCAAGTAAGAATGTCACTGCTCTATTTCAGGACATTTGACAATAAAACATTCTTGACCCTTGGTGAATAAATATTTCTACCTTTGGTGGCTGAACGAGATGTAGAAATCTATAGTGCAGACTAAAGTTTGATTTTCAATCACTACGGCAGGATTCCTGACGCCATAAAAAAATGTCAGAACCACCTCGAATGTTGCTCTTCCCTCACGTGATGTGTCATCTCTTCACTAACAATGCCGCCTTTCCTTATATCCCATCCTGTCGCCTTGGATGTTTGCTGCTGGTGAACAAGCTCTTTGTTGACTGGTAACAATACAGCATAATGCAGCCAGACACAGTAGCTTTGTGTAAGCGATAGGCAAAATCTCTTGCCCCTTCAGTGTCCTCATTCATTTCCAGTGCCCATCACTTTGGCAAAATTATTAGAACATTTGTTATTATGCCCAATTATTAGAACATTTTTAATGCATTTTTGGGATGAGTGTCTTGTTGGCAGTGTCAACCCAGGTCTTGCAGGAAGAGGTAGTGTTTACCCAGAAGTTTGTCATTACCCTGGCCCAGCCGGTAGATTCGGAATTGATTGATCTCATGTGGAAATAAACTGGATTTGATCTCATGCTGTTTATGTTATTTTTCGGTGGATTTGTAGAATTGAAGACGTTGAACCTAAATGAGATTTGATATCAAACGTGGCTTCATTAGTTTATCCTTGCTGTGTAGGAAGGAACTGCAGATGCTGGCTTAAACCGAAGATAGACACAAAAAGCTGGAGTAACTCAGTGGGACAGGCAGCATCTCTGGAGAGAAGCAATGGGTGACGTTTCAGGTCGAGACCCTCCTTCAGATTTTGCTGTACTTAGAAATGTGAACTGGGATTGATTGATTGATGATTACATGTGGAAACGGCCATTCGGCACCCCTAGTCCACACTGACCATCAATCACCCATTCACGCTAGCTCTATGTTGTCTGAAGAAGGGTCTCAACCCAAAACGTTACCTATCCATGTTCTCCCGAGATGCTGCTTGAGTTACTCGAGCACTTTGTGCCAGTCTATGTTATCCCATTTTTTCTTCCACTCCCTGTACACCAGGGGAATTTACAGAGGCCAATTAACCTAGAAATGCACACGTGCTTTGGGATATGGGAGGACACCAAAACACCCAGAGAAATCCCACGTAGTCACAGGGAGAAAATGCAAACTTCATGTAGACAGCACCTGAGATTGGGATCGAACCCGGGTCTCTAGCACTGTGAGGCAGCAGCTCTATCAGCTGTGCCACTATGCCGCATAATATATATGGATTGTGAGAGTTAAAGTCAGTGTCTAATATGATATGTCAGTAACACCTGAGATCAGGATCGAACCCGGGTCTCTGGCGCTGTGAGGTAGCAACTCTATCAGCTGGGCCATTGTGCCATCCAATATATTGGCATTGAGAGAGTTAATGTCAGTATCTAATATGATACAACTTAGTATTCAAAGACGTGCATTTAATAGAAAGCAACACACAGTAAATGGTATGATAGTTCTCAAGGAAGTCAATATTGCAATAAAACATTTTAATGAAAGGTTTTGTTAAAGCCATTCTTGCCATGAAATCAGAAAATGAAGAGGTAGTGTCCCGGCAACCCTTGTTTTGTTTTGTGTTGCTCTGGCACTTATCCAGTGAAAGTCATGTTGGTGTGAGCTCCCGAGATGCGTAACTGTGGGAAAGTGGTGATGCCGAGTCTTGTGACTACGGCTTTCGGACTTGTTGGGATGAAAACATGGGAATAGAGAATGACAGGAAGCTTTGTTATGACATGAGTCACCGTTGAAGGTCACGGCCGGGTATTATTAGAATTGTTATGGAATGAACTCAAATTAGAGCAAAATTAGATTCCCAAGTTATAAATAATGAAGACGGCCTTATCCGTCACATGATTGCTCACACAACATCTTAACCGATGCTCGCCTTTTCAGCACAAAAGTCCAAAAGTGAAAGGTTTCAAACCAAAGCTGACCCATTTGCAATGGGGTAACTGCGAGCTTCAAATAAAATTGCATGTTGCCATTCTGAAATATTACTCTTCAATTCATATCACTGGAAGAATTCACATTAAGAACAAATACTTGACATTTCTGCTCTGAAATCGTATTAAACATATTTATTTCATTGTTCTGTGTCCACATTTACAAAGCCTGCAAAGGCAAAGGCAAAATGTTTCCATATTAGAGTTGATAGAATTATAACACTAGACTATAACAATAGGGCAGTACAGTGGCACAGCGGTACAGACCCGAGTTCGATCCTGACTATGGGTGCTGTTCGTACAAAGTTTGTATGTTCTCCCTGTCTCCGCGTAGGTTTTCTCCAAGTGCTCCAGTTTCCTCCCACACTCTAAAGATGTACAGGTTTGTAGGTTATTTAGCTTTGGTTAAAAAAAAAGTTAATTGCCTCTAGTGTGTCGGTTATTTCTGATGTACGGGATATTTCTAATGTCTAAACATTTAAAAGTCATTTAGACAGGTGCATGGATAGGGAAGGATTAGAGGCTATGAGGCAAACGCGGGCTAGCTTAGTTGGGGCATTTTGGTCGGCATGGACGAGTTGGGCCGAAGGGACTGTTTCCATGCTGTATGACTCCATCACTCTAGGACTAGATTTGCGGCTGACCAACTCTGTATTCTTCCACTTTTCATCCCTTCAGTGCATACATCACTCTGAAGAAGGGTCGCCTGTCAATGTTCTCCAGAGATGCTGCCTGACCATCTGAGCTACTTGAATTCTTTGTGTCTATCTTTGTTATAAATGAGCATCTGCAGTTCCTTTTTATTATGGGAAATAGAATTCTCTACATGCCCCAAATTAAGATCATACAGCTCGGGCATTTATCAGAACTGGATCGGTCAATTTTGTTTTTAAGAATTCAACTTGTTACTCACAAAATATTTTAAAACGGAGAGGAGGGTTTAAAACCACACAAACTACCAGAAGCCTAGCAGTGTGATCTGTGCGCTAAGAGTGAACACCCGTTGTCTGGTTTAATTGTCACCCACAGAGCATTCTACTTCCTGCCAAGTCTGCAGTCCTAGTATCAGAGGGCAGAATGGCCTTCCCCAGCTCTCAATTCTTATGTTCAAGGATCGTCAAGAGTGTATAACTGTCATACATACCAAGAAAGAAACAATGAAATTCTCACCTGCAGCAGCATAAAAGACCTGTAAACACAATACACATAGATCTTGGTGGCACAGCAGTAGAGTTGCTGCCTTACAGCACCAGAGACCTGGGTTCGATCCTACAACGGATGATGTCTGTACAGAGTTTGTACACTCTCCCTATGACCCTGTGGGCTTTCTCCAGGCGCTCTGGCTCCCTCCCATACTCTAAAGGCGCACAGGTCTGACAGTTAGTTGGCTTTCGTAAAAATTGTAAATTATCCCTAGTGTGTAGGATAATGCTTGTGTACAGGGATCGCTGGTCAGTGTGGAATTGGTCGGCCAAAGGGCCTGTTTCTGCACTGTATTTCTATACAAAAAAAACTATAGCTAATGTAGAATACATTTTTTAACCCCGATATTAGCGCAGAAAAGGCCCGATCCTGAAGGGCAACTTTTTCACACAGAGTGTTGAGTATATGGAACGAGCTTCCAGAGGAGGTATTTGAGTCAGGTACTATAACAATTTTTTAATTTTAAACATTTAAATGATACATGGATATGAAAGGCTGAGGGAGATATGAGCCAAACGTGGCAAATGGGAGTAGCTTAAAAGGGGCATCTTCGTCAGCATGGATGAGTTGGGCCGAAGAGCCTGTTTCCGTACTGTATGACTCCTTGACTGTATGGTTTGTAAGAAACAGCCGCTGAATCCTTGAAAACAAAACCAACTAATCCATTTCCTGATGATTGCACTGGACCCATGTTCTAAATTGGGACCTCTTACTGTAAACAAAACACATTTTATTCTGAGTGTTTTGGATGTTGATGCCTGTCAAAACATGCATTGGTTAGCTTTGCCATCTGTTGTGGTATTCTGGAACAGAGGACTCCAGTTTGTACATTACATAAGCCTTCCTACAATTAGTTCAGCTGCGTCATGCAATTTCACAGACAACTATATTTGTTCTGACTTTGCTTTGGATGCTTCTGAAATAAAGCCAGTTTGTAAAAGCCTACCAGTCCTCGCTTTTCCCACAGCTTTAGACTTATTTGGAGCCAGCGCCTTGCATTAACTTGTGGGACAAGTGTGGATGGGACATGTTGGCCGTGTGGGCAAGTTGGGCCGAAGGGGCCTGTTTCCACGCTATAAAACTCTATGACTCCACATGTACAAGTAATATTATCATGCAGCACCGGCCACCAAGGGAGGAAGATTTAACTCTGATTTTTGTCAATGAATTTTAACAAACACCAGATTCTTGAGCTCTACAAACAGGGCGATGCAATGGCACAGCAGTAGAGTTGCTGCCTTCCAGCGCCAGAGACCCGGGTTCGATCCTGACTATTGTGCTTCTGCATGGAGTTTGTACGTCCCTCCTGTGACTGGTGTGGGTTTTCTTTGGGTGCTCCGGTTTCCTCCCACATTCCAAAGACGCAGAGGTTCGTAGGTTAATTGGCTTCTGTAAATTGCCTCTAGTGTGTAGGATAGAACTTGAGTACGGGTGTTTGCTGGTCGGTGCAGACCCGGTGGACTGAAGGGCCTCTTCCTATGCTGTATCTCTAAACTACTATGAACTGTCTTGGGGACTTCGGGCTTTTCTTTTTCCCTAATATTGTTTTGTTTGCAATTATTGAACTTTTTTTTGTTTATTATGTTATCAATGTGTATTGTGTTTGCCTGTTACACTCCTGCAAGGAAGAATTCCATTGTTCCTTTTCAATACATATGACAATTAAACATCTTGACTCTTGACTTGCAGACAATAGCTGTGAAATACTGACCATGCTGAGAGTTGGCATGTAGTCCCAGCAGGGAGCCCGCTGGCATGTTATTCTAAAACACAACCATGGTGAAGGATTGTATTGGTTCACATCTATAGTTAGCTCCCTGTTTACCCTCACGCCAGGGTTGCCAACTTTCTTACTCCCAAATAAGGGACAAAAGGGACAAATTCCCGACGGCAATTCGATAATCGACTCGGCCGTGGCTGGGTGAAAGATGAGTTGGCCCGGGTGCTGGGCTGCACACAAAGCCCAACCGGTGGGCCAGCTGAGGAGTTTTGGCCCGGGCGCCGGACTTTGCGCACGAGGTCGCGCGGCCTGGGCCACAACTCCTCGGCTGGCCCGCCGTGTTCTGTTGCACGCAAAGTCCAGCACCCCACGCAACTCATGAACCGATGATCGGCCATGAGAAGGAGGGGTGGTGGTGTCGGCGGCAAGCGAAGGTCTGAAGGTCGGACAGCTGGCCGGGCTGCCGACCGACGGGGCCATGGGCGAGGCGCTGCTGCTGCACTCCATGGGCTGCACTACGTTGGGACGGGAGAGGCGGGGCCGGAAACGGCGCTCTGACCCGACAGTCCCCTCGACCCGATTAGTAGCAGTCAAATACGGGACAAAGACAGTCCCATATGGGACAAACCAGTCTTACACTCAAAGAAATCAATAGGGGTGACACAGTGGCGCAGCTGGTAGAGCTGCTGTCTCTCAGCACCAGAGGCCCATATGAAATAACTTAAACTGAAGATTTTGAAACAAGGAACTGCAGATGCTGGTTTACAAAAAGAGACACAAAGTGCTGGAGTAACTGAATGGGTCAGGCAGCATCTCTGGAGAACATGGATAGGTGATGATTAGAGTCTGAAGAAGGGTCCCGACCCAAACCGTCACTTATCCATGTTCTCCAGGGATGCTGCCTGACCCGCTGAGTTACTCCTACATTTTGTGTCTTTTAAACAGATGATTCCTGGTTTGTAGGTGAATTAACAAACCCCATTGTCTTACAATCAGCTGATGCATACGAGAATCAAGGTCATGTGAGTGATAGCAAGTAGAAACAAGGAACCACAGATGCTGTTTACAAAAAAAAGACACAAAATGCTGGAGTAATTCAGCGGGTCAGGCAGCATCTCTGGAGAACATGGACAGGTGACCTTTCGGGTCGGGACCCTTCTTCAGACTTGGTAATTCTAGGGTGGTTTGTATCTTATTTGAAGCTGGCATCTTTTGGTAGCCAGACTTTGGGATGTGGGAGGAAACCAGAGCACCCAGAGGAAACCCACACAGTCACAGGGAGCACATGTAAACTCCACACCGACAGCTCCTGAGTTTGGGATCAAATCAGGGTCTAGCACTGTGAGGCAGCAGCTCTACCAGCTGTGTCACTATGCCACCCATTGTACATGGATTAAGAGAGTTAAAGTCAGTGTCTAATATGATATGTCAGTAACACCCGAGGTAAGAATCGAACCTTGGTCTCTGGCCTTAGCAAACAGTTTCACAAATAATCGGATGATCCTGCATGGACCCCTGGTGATTAGAGCCCAGCACTTTAACAAAGATTCACCATCTTCCTGAATGGATTTCTTAGCGTAGGATAATCAAGGAACAGAGTACCTCAGTTTAAGGTGGGAGGGGAAAAGATTCAATAGGAATCTGAGGGGCAATATTTCACACAAGAGGGTAGTGGGCATATGGAACGAGCTGCCAGTGGAGGCAGTTGAGGTAGGTGTTATTACAACATTTAAAAGACATTTGGACAGGTACATAGATAGGAAAGGTTTAGAGGGATACGGGCCAAAAGCAGGCGAGTGGGACCAGTGAAGATGGGGCATCTTGGTCGGCATGGGCAAGTTGGGCTCATGGGCCTGTTTCTGTGCCGCATGACTCTGTGGCTCAATGGATTTATCTGTTTCTACAAATAGCGATTTTAATTTTCATCCTTTGCCTATTTTGCGAAAAAGTTAAACACTTTTTCTTTGTGAGATATCACGTAATACCCTCAGAGCATATTTTAAATGAACAGCACCAATAATTGGTCTAAAATAACTGACTGCAGAGCAAAATATGAACTAGGGAATGGCAACCAATTTGTTCTCTGTATTCACGTCAGGTGCTAAGTCTACGGTCTCATTTATCAGCTAAACTCGAGCATTCATCAGTTGCTATCCTGTGACTCAGCTTTTTCCAACGCCCAGTTCATTAGTCACCGTGAACCCATTTCCAAGGAAAAAAGTGAAACATGACACAGGATTCAACAAATCCTGCAGAACCTGCCTGTGTAATGAAGAATTAGAAAGTATCTGATGTTGAATGATCTGGATTCCACCCCAAAGTAAAAAGCACGTCGCACTTGGAATAATGCGTGCAGTTCTGGTTGCAGCCCATTACGGCAAGGATGTGAAGGCTTTGGAAGTATGGTTTAGTTTTTCGTCACGTGTACTGAGGTACAGTGAAACGCTTTTTGTTATGTGTTATCCAGTCAGCGAAAAGACTATACATGATTACAATTGAGCCATCCACGCTGTACAGATACAGGATAAAGGGAATCATATTTGGTGCAAGATAAAGTCTAGTAAAGTCAGATTAAAGATACTGAGGGTCTTCAATGAGGTAGCCAGTAGGTCAGGACCACTCTTTAGTTGGGTGATAGAATGGGGCAGTTGCCTGAGAACACCTGGAAAAAACTGCCCCTGAATCTCGAGATATGCATTTTCACACTTCTGTATTTCTTGCCTGATGAGAAAGGGAAGAAGAGGGAGTGACCGGGGTGAGACCCGTCCTTGATTATGCTGGTGGCCCTGCCGAGGCAGCGTGGTGTAGATGGAGTCAATAGAATGGAGGTTGCTTTGTGTAATGGTCTGGGGTTTTTCCACATTTCTGAGTGGAACATCCCATCTTGGGAGCAGATCAGGTCAATAACTATCCCTGCTGCATTGCACAACCTAATTCTGCTTTCATCAAAGGCTGTTAAATAATTCTAGAGGTGGGAACACAACAGTGCGTGCCATATTTCACGACGATTTTAGTATATTTTGCATTCCTTTTTTAGAATTATAACACATCATTTTCAGACTGTATTTTGATTTAACTTTAAAAACCCTTGCATCGGTGACAGTATAAATACCATATTTTAATACTTTCAGGTGCAGATGAAAGAATAAGAACTAAATACAAGTTCAAAACGTGGTCAAAGTTATGAGGAAAATTAGCTGTGGTTTTGTTAGAATTTCCTAATGATCAAATGCTGAGCTCAACGTTGCATTTCAATTAAGTGCTACTTTTGGATATTTCTTCTGGAGCATACCATTTTAGCACTGAATGTGCTTTACAGTTTATTGAATGCACAACCACATACTTCTAGATCACATTTGCCAAGATCATGTAAAGTTACTTTTTAGCACTGAGGGTAATAAATAGGCCAAATGTGCAAAGACTTCTCTTCTAATAATTCGTACGGACTCAAATACAGTAATAACAACATTTATCCATTCAAATCAGCATTCACTCGAACAGTTAATAGACAATAGACAATGGACAATAGGTGCAGGAGCACGCCCTTCAAGCCAGCACCGCCATTCAATGTGATCATGGCTGATCATCCACAATCAGTACCCCGTTCCTGCCTTCTCCCCATATCCCCCGACTCCGCTATCTTCAAGAGCCCTATCTAGCTCTCTCTTGAAAGTTTCCAGAGAACCAGCCACCGCCCTCTGAGGCAGAGAATTCCACAGATGCACAACTATCTGTGTGAAAAAGTGTTTCCTCATCTCCGTTCTAAATGGCTTACCCCTTATTCTTAAACTGTGGCCCCTGGTTCTGGACTCCCCCAACATCGGAAACATGTTTCCTGCCTCTAGCGTGTCCAAACCCTTAACTACTTTATTGTGGCAATTCTCCAACAATGATTTCTGTTCTGAGTCTTTCAGACTTAAAAGCAAATAGTGTGCACTATTTCTCAATTGACAGAAAGTATTAGTTTGGAGATACAACATGGAAACAGGCGCTTCGGCCTATCGGGTCAACACCGACCATTGATCACCCGTTCATACTAGTTCTATGTTATCGCACTTTTGCATCCACCTCCTGCACACTAGGGGCAATTTACAGAGGCCAATTAACCAACAAACCTGCACATCTGTGGGATGTGGGAGGAAACCGGAGCACCCGAAGGAAACCCGCACGGTCACGGGGAGAACATGTAAACTCCACACAGGCAGCATCCAAGGTGAGGATTAAACTCGTGTTACTGGCGCTGTGCAGCAGCTCTACCAGCTACAGAATGTAAACTTTGATCTTTTATGTTTGCTTGTTTATTGCCACTAAAAGTTCACCTTTTAGTCCTGACCTCTAAAATATATTGAACAGAGCAACTCAGAATATGTAATGCTCTACATTATAATCCAAAAACAGAAGGGAAGTAAGTAGTAAGAAGGGTCCTGACCCAAAACATTGTCCGTCCATTCCCTCCACAGATACTGCCTGACTCGCTAAGTTCCTCCAGCAATTTGTGTTTTGCTCAGGATTCCAGCATCTGCAGTCGCCTGTGTCGCCATTAATAACGGAGGTGATAAACATATAGTTAATGTTCTGTTGCAAGCCTCTATCACAGTTCAAACTGAACCCTTTAGAACCTAAGGATGGTATTTTAATGTTCTAAGTTTTAAAAAGTCTAATTTAGTTTTGTAAATGAAGTCAAGGAAATCCAAATCTCTGACCCGACCCTGATCTACTTTTGATTTTAGTTTGAGATATTTCGAAGCTCTAAGACTAAATTGTGAGCTTACTGGTTGTGTTTTAGTTTAGAGATACAGAGCGGAAACAGGCCCTTCGGCCCACCGAGTCCGCACTGATCAGTGATCCCCGCACATTAACACTATGCCACACACACTTGGGACAATTTACATTTTTGCCACGTATTCAAACCCAAGCCAATTAACCTGCAAACCTGTACGTCTTTGGAGGTGTGGGAGGAAACCGAAGATCTCGGAGAAAACCCACGCGGTCACGGGGAGAACGTACAAACTCCTTACAGACAGCACCCGTAGTCAGAATCTAACCCGGGTCCCTGGCGCTTCAAGCGCTGTAGGACAGCAACTCTACCGCTGCGCCGCCCTCATCTACCTGAAAAATGGCCCCTGCTGCTTCCTCTTTTCACAGTGTTATGATTTGTCATTTAATTTGAATTCCAATTTTTCCAAGGGTGGAAATGTCAAAGGCGTAGCTTTAAGGTGAGAGGATCAATGTTTCTTTCAACAGTGCTGAAACCCTGGAACACACTGGCAGGTGTGGTGATGGAGGCATATATGATAGTGGCATTTAAGATACTTTTCGATAAGCTCATGGATATGAGGGATGGAGGAATATGGATCATGTGCAGGCAGGAGATTAGTTTATCTTGACATCATGTTCGGCACAGACATTGTGGGCCAGAGGGCCTGCTCCTGTGCTGTTCTGTGTTCTATGAATTCAGTTTGACCTGTGACAGAGGCGTTTGTGGGCTTTTTAGTTTACATTATATTCTTTGCTGATTGGGCGATGTTTTAATTAACTTTTACAAATAGTACTGGGTAGTGTGCTCTGCGATCATTTTTCTCATCCAGGTTAGTTTAGGTGAACTTGGGCGACCTAATCCGCGAGTTCTGGCGAGTTTTCCCACGACTCATACTCGCAGCATGGTCGACACAAGGTCGTAGGAGGTCTTCGTAACTCTCCTTCATGCTCGAGAGTAGTCCCCGTGTACTCGAGGCCTCAGCTAGGTCGCGACGTATTTTTCAACATGTTGAAAAATGCCTGCGAGTAAAAATCTGTCGCCATAGAAAAAATCGATACTTTTTTTACTCGTAGGTTTAGTTGTAGTAGGTTGTAGTAGGTCGGCATGTTAGTCGTAACTAATCGAGGATAATCTAGGGTAGTCGAAGATAGTCGAAGGTAGTCGTAGATAGTCTTCATCATAGTCGAAGGGATGACGAAGGAGATCAAAGGAGGTTGTCTTCACTCTCCACTATTCGGTGTCCAATTTTCCCGTAGTTAGACGTAGCTAGTCATAGCTAGTCTTCAACATAGTCGAAGGAGGACGAAGGAGGTCTTCTACATAGTCAAAGGAGTTCTTCAACATGATATTTTTCCAAACTCTCCTAAACTTCTAAACTCACCAATTAAGTCGCCCAAGTGGGTTAGCACCTTTACTTGTCCTGTTTATGTTTGCTAGTGATCTTTTACACGATGACTATACTCATCACATTCAAATTTAGAGAATAATTTGAAAGCAATAATTCTACTTCAATTGAAATGAACAATGGGCTTGGGTCCATTGTGGTATAAAGGGTAGCTGTAGTATTAATCCCAGAAGTGCGATGATAGTGGTTCAGTTCTGAGTGCAAAGATGATGTTGTCAGCATTCGAGGGCCTAAGCCCTAGGGAGAGGTTGGGCAGGCTAGGATTTTATTTCTTGGAGTGCAGGAGGATAAGGAGTGATGTTATAAAGGTGTATAAAATTATGAGGGGGAAAGATAGAGTGAATGCACACAGTGTTTTACCCTGAACAGGGGAATCAAGAACCAGAGGACATACTGTAGATTTAAGGTGAGTGGGGAAAGATTTAATAGGAACCTGAGGGGCAACTTTTCCACACAAAGGATGGTGGGTATATGGAAGGAGCTGTACACTGTTATACACTTGCACTATGTGCTACTGCTATACACTTGCGCTGTATCTGGGATCCTTATCTAAGATGTATCTAAGACCTTATGTATAGTGTTACCCGTACTGAACTGTATACAAAAATGAATTTCACTTTACCTCGGTACACGAGACAAATAAAGTACCAAGAAAACATTGGTGGTCCCATGCCCACCTCCCTTTTCCACCTTTCTTCCCCCACTACCATCAGTCTGAAGAAGGATCCTGACCCGAAACGTTGCCTATGGACAGCATGGTTGTGCAGCGGTAGAGTTGCTGCCTTACAGCGCCAGAGACCCGGGTTCGATCATGACTACGGATGCCGTCTGTATGGAGGAGTTTGTAGTTCTCCCTGATGCCCAGAGATTCAGTGCGGATACATCTGTTTTCTTCCCACCGACTCCAAAGATGTACCAGCGATGTCGCTCACTGGCTTGGTAAAACGCAAACTAGAAACAATTTTTCCTAGTGTGCGTTTATAGTGCCAGTGAGCGGACAAACCTGGTACATCTTTGGAGTGTGGTCGGCTAAAACAGATCACCCGCACTGAATCCGTAAACTAAACGGGGAGAACATCCAATCTCCTCCAGAGATGCTGCCTGACCTGCTGAGTTATTCCAACACCTTGTGTTTATTTTTAAACCAAAGCATGTTAGCCATACTGATGCACAGGTCAGTCAGTCAGTTTCTGAATAAATCAAATAATAACGTTTGAATTCATAAAACATGCCCTGCTTGTTCTTCAGTTTCAAAAGAAATGTTTGAATTTATGAGTCTCACCCTTGGCCCATTAATGGCACAATTAGCGGGAACCTGCAATGGTGGTTCATTCAATCTGAGGACGTGGACAGATTTGGTGGGTGTTGCACTCTCCATCGCAATCTTTTTAAACTGGGGCGAAATATGGCAAGAGTCAAGAGTCAAGATTGCTTTATTGTCATGTCCCAAAATGAAAAATGCAATTCTTACTTTCACAAACAATAGTATAAGTTTGTAAAGACAGTACTCAAGGGATAATGCAATTAACAAACATAGATAGAAGATAGACGCAATAAGCTGGAGTAACTCAGCGGGTCAGGCAGCAACTCTGGAGAAAAGGATTTGGGTCGAGACCCTTGTTCAGACTGCCAAGGATGGTGGTGGAGGCAGATACGATAGTGGCATTTAAGATTCTTATGGACAGGCATGTTCACTTGCAGGCATGGGGGATATAGATCGCATGCAAGCAGTTGAGATTAGTTTATCTTGGCACAGACATTATGGCCAGAAAGTTCTGTTCCTATGTTCTGCGTACAATAAATATGATTGTTTAAGGTGCTCAACCCATTTTGAATAAGCTACAATTTTTCAGTGTTGAGAATTGGCTAAATGTCTCAAGGAGATAAGCATACAGATGTAGGGATTTAACTGATCCTACATGATCTCAAATACAGTGGGAAAAGTAATGTCAATTGGAAAATATGTTTTAAATGCCAGGCAAATAGATACAGATGCACTTTCCTGCCAATGCAGGACATAGACGTAAGGAACTGCGGATGCTGGTTTACAGTAAAAAAGACACAAAGTGCTGGAGTAACTCAGTAGGTTAGGCAGCACCTCTAGAGAACATGGATAGGCAACATTTCTGGATGGGACCATTCTTCAGACTGATTGTAGCGGGGGAGAAAGCTGGTAGAGAATTGGGAGCGGGACAGATTCAAGCAAGTGATAGGTGGATACAGGTGAAGGGGGACACAAAATGGTGAAGTAACTCAGCGGGTCAGGCAGCATCTCTGGAGAGAAGGAAGGGTTACGTTTCGGGTCAAGACCTTTCTTCAGACTGATCTTTCAACCAGCATCTGCAGTTATTTCCTACACAGGTGAAGGGGGTTTGATTGGACAAAGGTCAGAGATGAAAAGGCAAAGGAGTGTGAGGAAGAGATAAGGAGCAAAGGGGTGTGAAATGTGAAGCCAGAGGAAAGGATCCAGCTGGAGGACAGGGGAACGGGAGGGGTGGATGGGATTGTGGGAGAAATGGGTGCACATCCAGGTAGTGCATGGGTGGGGGGAGTTGGAGAAAGGGGGTGAAATGTTTGTATATTAGTTAGAGGTCACCTAAAATTGATGAATGTACTGTTCATACCATTGGGTTGTAAGCTACCCAAGCAGAATATAAGGTGCTGTCCCTCCAGTTTTTGTGTGGCCTCAATCTGGCAATGGAGGACAGAAAAGGCAGTATGGAAATGAGAAAGGAATGTTAAAATGGTTAGCAACCGAGTGATCCAGCAGGACCGAGCGCGAATGTTCGGCAAAATGGTCACCTAGTCTACGCTTAGTCTCACCAATGCTAAGGAGGCCACATCGGCAGCCCCGAATGCAGTAGTCACAATAAATTCTGCTACAATAAGGCCACGTATTATTCATGATACATGGATATGAATCAATATCTATACAAAAGAAACTCATCAGTAAAAATAGGGCAATGCTCAGTGACTGAATCATATATACACAACAAAATGCCAAAGAGATAATTGTTGGTGGCTTCATGTTCCCGGATAAATCTATCCCAACACCAGAATTGTGTGACAAATATGACAGGAATGAGGAAATCTAAACAAAAGCTTCTCTTGTGTATCATTTGATTGTATTGTTTCTTCGATGTTTCGAGGTATTATTTGAGATTAGCGATCTCAGAGTCAACTGTTTACATTATGCTGCTAACACACAAACAAAAGGCGTGCATGAAAAGACCATGGTTACGCCCACACAACAGCACCACCCCTCTGGTTTGCTTTGCACTCTAGCTGAACTGAGTGTTTTGTATTCATAATTTCTATTGACAGTGCTACAGCGCTGATAGGGCAGCACAGTGGCGCAGCGATAGAGCTGCTGATTTACAGTGCCAGAAACCTGGGTTCGATCCTGACTAAGGGTGCTGTCAGTACAGAGTTTCTATGTTCTCCCAGTGACCACGTGGGTTTTCTCCGGGTGCTCTGATTTCCTCACACACTCCAAAGACATATTGGTTTGTAGGTTAATTGGCTTCAGTAAAATTGGAAATTTTCCTTAGTGTGCCGAATTGTGCAAGCTATCGGTATAATCACTGGTCGACGTGGGGTGGGAGATTGCAACCTTGTTTGTCCACCCTGTTTCGACTAATGCAATCTACCCGACAGGCACAAACAAATAGATCAAATAGAACAAGTTGACCTACAACTTTAGGCTGTGCACGCCATACGCAAGAAGAAGACTGGTTGCCGTGGACTCGATGGGGCAAAGAGCTTTTCCACGCTGCATCTCTAACGTCTAAAGTCTAGTTCATCCAATGAGGTGGGAGATAGAGTGGTTCAAGTATTTGATCTTGTACAAGCATTCAATTATTCTTTCGTATAATGTAGAAGAGAACCACCTCTGTAGTGGGTTTCGAATAGCACTGTTATACATCCTACTTAGTTTATTAAAGCCTTGTGACAGCGCATAATGAACAGAAACAGACCTTTTAGAATAATTTACCCGTGCCAACCAAGATATCCCATGTATACCAGTCCAATCTGCCCACCCCTCTAAACCTTTCCTATCCATGTACCTGCCAAAATGTATTTTAAATGGTGTTGTAGTACCTGCCTCAACTATCTCCTCTGGCAGCTTGTTCCATATACCTCTGTTCAGAAAACGTTGTCCCTCATATTCCAATTTAATCTGTCCACTCTCACATTAAACCTATGTCCTCTAGTTCTTGATTTCCCTTCCTTGGGTAAAAGACTGTGGATTCACCCTATCTATTCCCCTCGTGATCTTATTCAACTCTATAAAATCACCTCTCAGCAGTCTGTGGTCTAAGGAATAAAGTTCCTGACTGCTACCTCTATTTAGTCCAATTACAGTAAAGCCTCTGTCCCACTGTACGAGGTAATTCAAGAGTTCTCCCGGGTATTCCCCTGATCTGAACTCGGAGAATGTCTGTAGCGGGTCCGTAGGAGTTCGTGGATGTCTCGTAGCGGCTCGTTCCAGTAAAAAGTAACATTTTTTTCATTACGAGTATGGGATGAAAAAACGTGACGAGTTTACCGGATGTCCCGAGTACCTACCGTTAGCATTACGAGCCGCTACGAGTCATCCACGAACTCCTACGGACCCGCTACGGACATCTCTCAGTTTGGATCAGGGGAGAACATGGGAGAACTCTTGAATTACCGTGCAGTGGGACAGTGGCTTAGGTGTCCCTCCCTCCTGAATCCATAGGTCATCAGCTCTGGAAATATCTGAAAAGGAAGAGCTTACTCGATTTACTAGCCACCTAAGGGGTAACTTTTTCACACTGATGGGTTTGTGGAACAAGCTGCCAGTGGAGGTAGTTGAGGCAGGTAGTATCGCAACATTTAATAAACATTTGAACAGGGACATGGATAGGACAGGTTTAGAGGGATATGGTCCAAATGCAGGCAGGTGGGACTCGTGTAGATGTGACATGTTAGTCGGTTTTGGCAAATTGGGCCAAGGGACCTGTTTCCACACTGTATGACTCCATGACTTTATGACTCTATAAGTTCCCCGCTAACGAGTCCCAAGCCTTCACAGCTCACACATTTGCTGTTGCTTTAATAATCCATGGGAAAGAAGCAAAGCAGAGTTACAATGCAATCTGAGAAAAGCCACGAATGATGGGATTTGTCTAAATAGCTACCGACAGCTGACCTATCCAATGACGCAAAGTGGTAACTGATAAATGATTGTGGTGCTTAAGAGGCTTTTAGATAGTCACATGGATAAGCAGGGATATTCCGCTTGGGTAGCTTACAATCTAACGGTGTGAACAATGAATTATCCAGTTCTTCCCACCCCCTCACTCTTCCTTGTACTCCACCTGGGTTCATACTAATTTCTCCCCTTCACCCTCCCCTTCCACCAATATTCCTCCCCCTGGCTTCGCAGTTTTGCACCTCTTCTATCCTTATCTCACAGTTTTTATCTTTTTATCTCCGTGATTTTTATGCAACCATCTGCCAATCAAAAGCTTCCTTCACAGTATCCACCTATCACTTACCACCCCCTGTCCCTCTTCATCTCTAACAGTTTTTCACCCCCCGCACTATCAGTCTGAAAAAGGGGGTTGACCCAAACTGTCACGTCCTCCAGAGATGCTGCCTGACCTGCTGAGTTGTTACACTCCAGCACTTTGTGTTTTTTGCAAAAACGCGTCTGGAGTTCCATGGGTTTGTGAGATTAGTTTAACTTGGCATCATGTTTGACACAGGCAATGTAACCGATGGCCTGTTTCATTGCTGTACTGTTCCATGTTGTGGGTTCTGTAGATAATTGGTTACAAAGGGGGGAGGGAGGCAACATCAGCCCCAAACCATCGCCAAACGTCTTGAAAAACTGCACAGATCAGTTGAGCAGATTGCAAGTAATGGGGTGGCGCGGTGGTGCAGCGGCAGAGTTGCTGCCTTACAGTGGCAGAGATCTGAGTTCATTCCTGACTACGGGTGCTGTCTGTACCGTGTCTGTACATTCTCCCCGAGACCTACGTGGGTTTTCTTCGGGAGCTCCTGTTTCCTCCCACACTCCAAAAACATACAGGGTTGTAGGTTAATTGGCTTCTGTAAATTGTAAATTGTTCCTAATGTGTGTGTAGGATAGTGTTAGTATAGGAGGATCGCTGGCCAGCGCAAACTCAGTGGGATGAAGGGCCTGTTTCCACGCTGTATCTCTAAACTAAACTAAACTAAAATCTCAATGTCACTAAATTACATAGCCACACGATCTTCCATTCCTCCAAGTTTGGTACTTGTCTTAATGTTCCTTTTGATAAACTTACTTTATGATCTCAAGCAAACAGGTCTTAATGTTTTCCACCCATGTCTCCTTCATCCTGTCCCTCTTACCCCTCTGTCCTATTCCCCTCTACCCCATTGCGGACATTGGACATGTCTGGAGCTGTCACACTACAATGCTGAGAACTATGTTCTGCACTCTGTACCTACTGAACTTGAGATTAGCTTCATTGTATTTGTGAAGAGCATTCTCTAAAAAAGACACAGTGCTGGAGCAACTCAGCAGGTCAGATAGCATCCATGCAGAACGTGGATAGGAGAGAGAAGGTCTCGATCCCAAATGTCACCTATCCGTGTAATCCAAGGACGCTGCATGACCTGCTGAGTTACTCCAACACTGTGGATGTTTTTGTAAGCCAGCATCTGCAGATCTATGTTTCTAGATTATTATCTGGATTGATTGGATTGCACGCAAAACAATCTGCTTTTCATTATACCTGTGTGGAGTTTGTACGTTCCCCCTGTGACCGTGTGGGTTTCCTCTGGGTGCTCCGGTTTCCTCCCACATCTCAAAGACGTCTGGGTTTGTAGGTTACTTGGCTTTTGTAAATAGCTCCTAGTGTATAAGGAGTGGACGAGAAGTGGTGTAACATAGAACTAGTTTGAACAGGTCGGCATGGAATCCTCTTTGGGAAAGAAAGAGGTAGGCGGGGCGTGGATTGTGACAGTTCAGAAAGGTGACTCCACACTTCCTGCCCAAAGCAATTAGGGATAAACAATAAATAGTAATTTTGGCAGTGGTTCCTCATCCAGTGAATAAACAAAAGCATGAGAGTTGTGCATAGCAACCCATTGACAACAACATAAATTGCCAAGTATATCATTGTAGTGATCAGCAAATATTGACCAGGACAGCAGGCAAGCAAAGGAAAATTCTCCTTCTCTTTCCAAATAACGTCATGGAGTATATTACTTCCCATTTACAAGACGGATACAATGTTAGTTTATAACTTCAATCAGTCGGCATCAGCATTCCCTCTGCACTTCCTCAGTGCTACACTGAACTGTCAAGCCAGAGAGAAAATGACAAGGGCGGCACAGTGGCACAGCGATGGAGTTGCTGTCTTTCAGCGTCAGAGACCCGGGTTCAATCCTGACTATGGGTGCTGTCTGTATGTATGAAGTGGAAAAAGGCCCTTTGGCCCACCGAGTCCGCACCGACCAGCGATCACCCCGTACACTAGCACTATCCAACAAACGATTGTTTACCAAAGCCAATTAACCTGTAAACCTGTACGTCTTAGTGTGGGAGGAAACCGGAGTATTCGGAGAAAAGTCATGCAGTCACAGAGAGAACTTACAAACTCTGCACAGACAGCACCCACAGTCAGGATTGAACCCGGGTCTCATGCGCAGTGGCAGCAACTCTTCCGCTGTGCCACTGTGCCACACTAACTTGTTGCTCCTGCACTTTGTGTCCCTTCTTGCGTATCAGCTTTGCTATCTCCATTTTGTGAATGCAACTGAACAGTGCAAATTATCAGCAAAGGACTCTAGTCTTATGTATGTAAAAGCCTTATATTAGGGAAAAATATACTTCATTGTCAAAAGGTACGTTGGAATTTTCTCAGTTGAAGGAAAGTGCTAAGTAGACACAGTGGCGGACCTTCGTTTTTGAGGCCCTGAGGCTTGAACTGTTATGGGGGCCCCATCGCAACCAGCAACGAGGTCTGGATAACCACTGTTATCTTCTTCAATGGGGTTGATCCACGACAGTCTGGCTAGGCCCCCGACAGGGTCCTGGGGCAGCTTCCCTGGCGTGGGTACAGGGGGCAACGCGTTTTCAATAAATTGAACATGATTCTCAAGCTTTCTGCTGGTAGCTTACATAACACAAGCTTGGAATTTTTCTAACACATAAGCAGTAGAATAACCCCCAAAAGAGTTATATTTCATGAAATGAACAATAGACATTTCTATGATCATCCACAATCAGTACCCCAGACCTTGACTCTGCTATCTTTAAGAGCTCTATCTATCTCTCTCTTGAAAGCCTCCAGAGAATTGGCCTGCACTGCCAATCCACTATTGAAGATAGCGGAGTCAGGGGATATGGGGAGAAGGCAGGAATGGGGTACTGATTGTTGATGATCAGCCATGATCACATTGAATGGCGGTGCTGGCTTGGTAGGCCGAATTGCCTACTCCTGGACCTATTGTCTGTGCGAAAAAGTATTTCCTCATCTCTGTTCTAAATGGCCTCCCCCTTATTCTTAAACTGTGGCCCCTGGTTCTGGACTCTCCCAGCATTGGAAACATGTCTCCTGCCTCTAGCGTGACCAAACCCTTAATAATCTTTTCTGTTTAAATAAATGGCCTCATACACCCAGAGTTGTGAATTTGTGGAATTCTCTGCCACAGAAGGCAGTGGCCTTGTCTCCTTCAGCAGCACCTCGGTCTCCCTTCCTGAGCTAAGAACCCACTTCTCCTCACCTCACCTACACTCATGTCCCCTCACCTACACACCTACACCTCGACTAATCCCCTTGCCTCAACGATACCTCACTACCAAAATTCTCCTCACATCTAAACCTCGCCTCGACTAAACCTCGCCTCGACTAAACCGTACCTCACTAAACCTTGCCCCTCAAATAAACCTCACACCTCACCTCACACCTTAACCCCACCTCAACCTAACTAAACCTCACATCTAATCTGCATCTCGACTAACCTCAGCCTCTCTCCCTCTCCCGCTATTTATAGCCCCTATGGGGGTGGAAAATAAGTGTATTAAAATTACGCCAGGGAAATAATACTTCAGTCACCATTTAACACTACATTATGTATCAAAATCATATTCCTTGCTCAAAACTTTGTTATTTATTTTTATTTCTTTCAACTGCTTTATTATCTGGAAATAGGAATTCTATTGTACACCAATTATACAGATGGTGCATGATTTATAGAATTAACATTTAACTTAATCGCAGTAATCTGCATTATGCTATTCTCTTCTTTGGCACAGGATACATCAAACATACCCCAGAACTAATATATATCTGTGAGATGAAAGTAGCAGAATTTAGCAATCCTCCCAAAATGGGAAATTATCAGATATAATTATAATCAACAATGTGCCCAAGAGATTAAATGTCCTGTTCAAAATCTTTTTTGATTCCTTAATAACTAAGCCCATGGGAGGTCAGATCCTACCTAACATCATCTTGAGGTCCTTGCAGCTCCATTGTAGTTTGTACATTGTTGAAGACACTTTATATTATCTATCAGAGAATTAAAAAAAAATGAAGTTATATTTCAAAGATAAATTAGAAAACTAATAACGTAAAATAATACAACATTTAATTTCACATAATCATAATCATACTTTAATTAGCCAAGTATGTTTTGCAACATACGAGGAATTTGATTTGCTATATAATCATACCAATAAAAAGCAACAAGACACACAAAATACATTTTAACATAAATATGCACCACAGTGACTCCTCCACATTCCTCACTATGATGGAAGGCGAAAAGAAATTCAATCTCTTCCCTTCTTTGTTCTCCCGCGGTTGTGGGCCTCAAGCCTTACGTTAACGGGGCGATCTTGGTTCCCGTAGCCAGAGGTGGGGTCCTCTGCATCGGGGCGATCACGCTCATGCATCAGGGGGATGTCAGCTCCCCGCGCCGGGCGATCAGACCCCGGGGCTAGTCGAACCTCCTACGTCGTTGGAGCTTCCTGATACGGTCTCTACCCGAGACTGCGAGCTCCGCGATGTTGAAATCCGCAGGCCGCGGTTTTAGCGTCGATCGCAGGCAAAGGATCGGATCCGATGGTAAGTCCACATCCCTGCGGTGGGGCTCAAAGTCAGTCTTGAGCAAGGCCTCCAGCTCCATGATGTTAGGCCGCAGAGCGACTGCAGATACGATCCAGAAAACAATCGCATCTCCGGCAAAGTAAAAGATTGAAAAAACGTTTCCCCGGACTCCCTCCCCCACCACCCACGTAAAACAAACCAAGAACATTAACACAAACTTTTAAAACTCACTAAAAATAATTTAAAAAAGACAAAAATCAGACAGACTGTTGGCGAGGCAGCCATCGTGCGGCGCCCCCTTTACAATTGACCCCTTCAGCCTGCCTTCATCAAACCTCTTCACAATTTCTGTCTTTTAAAATCATAGTAAACCTGAACATCTTCAATCATTTTTTTAACACCTGGCCACATCTTTGGCTATGTGTCAATTTTTGTCTTAAAAATCCTCAAATTGTTTTTTGATTGATTGAATGATACAGCATGTAAACAGGCCCTTCGGCTGACCATTAGAATTATTCACACAAATTCTATGATATCCCATTTTTCCATCCACTCCCTACACATTTGGGGTAATTTTACAGAGGCCAATTAACCTGAAAACCCGCACGTCTATGGGATGTGGGAGGAAACCGGTGCACCTGGAGGAAACCCACGCGGTCACAGAGAGAACGTGCAAACTCCACACAGACACCACCCAAGGTCAGGATTGGACCCGGATCTCTGGCACTGTGAAGCAGTAACTCTACCAGCTTCACTGCTGTGTCACCCTATGTTTTTGGTGCTCTGATTGTGCTTAATTAATGCAATGGCAAAAGAAAAATTGCACTAAAAATAGAAAATGGTGACAACAGCAGCTGAGAGTACATTTTTCAGATGAATTACTATTATTCGAAGAACTTGTATTTGCACTGCAGTTCATCTATGAAATTATCTAATATTTCTTCTCTGTTGACATCTTTACCTTTAATCTTGAAGAAAAAAAAGCAAATTTAGAATCCCTTTTGTTATAAAAGCTATTGAAATGAACAAACGGGAAGCATTTGCTGTGTTTGGCCTGGCAGCAGTCCGTGGACGTCAATGGATATTTTTAAGGCGGAGATTGACAGATTCTTGAGTAGTAAGGGTGTCAGGGGTTATGGGGAGAAGGCAGGAGAATGGGATTGAGAGGGAAAGATAGATCAGCCATGATTGAATGGTGGCATAAATTTGATGGGCCGAATGACCTATTTCAACTCCTATGACTCATGAACTTATGAACAAAGGTGTGGTGCTGCGCTAATCCATTTTGACCCTCCTGGGAACATTGGTAAGAGTTTCAATGAAACTCAGCCTCCTAGGTGCCTGTATGAATCACTCCAGTAGTGATATAATCTCCAACGATACAACGCCACCCATCTATAAAACGCAAGATGTTGATTCTCAGTTAGTTCACACGTACACAGCGAAATGCCAAGGAGCTAACCACAAGAGCAAGTTTCATCTTCCTTTCCATATCCAATGCACAGTACGACTGTGTGTCACGTTCAATGGTTCAATGCTACTTTGTCACAAGTACCTGGGTACAGTGAAATTTATTTTTTGGCACAATCATACTCAAGTAGATAGGCACATGGAAGTGCAGGAAACAGAGGGATCACGTACAGGCAGATGAGATCAGTTCAACTTAATATCATGTTCGGCACAAACATTGTGGGCCGAAGGGGCCCGTTGCTGTGCTGTACTACTCTACGTTCTACGTTCTATGTTCTATGTACAAGAGTGTAAGAATAGTAGATTACACAGAGGAAGTACACAAGAGTTGCCGTGTTTCTGGCACCATGTTGGTATCCTCCAAGTTGCAAAGGTCTTACAAAGGTAGAGTCTTAACTTGGCCATAAAGGCCCTTTGTCCTGGTGGCTGCACTGGGCCAGAGTTACAGGGGTTGGCCTGGCCCTGCATCAGAAACAACGAACCAAGTGTATGTTTTATATGTGTCATCTGATCGCAGAGAGTTGAAACATTTTAGACAGATTAATTGAAGATTAAAGGGGCTCATTTCTAAGCCAGCCATCTGTTTCACTGACGATTCGTTAAACTCGATAAGTACCAAATAAAGAAGATTTCTCTGCTACTCAAATTAGCTTCTCCGAGTCTTTTAGCATGCAGATACCCACAGGTTAGGATGCTTATATCATGACCAATTGGTAATTAATGTATTGAAAGATGATTTATTTATATTTAGGGATGGGTTGTTATTCAATGAAGCACAGAACTTATAGGAAGCGTTAGCCTGAAAATTCTGGGACAAAGTCTTCCTATTTCAAGCAAGGTTATTATTCTTGAGGAAAATCTTGAGGTTATAGACCTCATTTCAAACAGGGAACAGATAGGGTGGAATCAAGAACCAGAGGACATAGGTTTAAGGTAAGAGGGGAAAGATTTAATAGGAACCTAAAAGGCAACTTTGCCACACAGAAGATGGTGGGTATATGGAACGAGCTGCCAGAGTAGGTGGTTGAGGCAGAAACTATAACAACATTTAAAATACATTTGGGTAGGTACATGGATGGGAAAGGTTTAAAGGGATAGTGGACTAGTATAGATGGGACACCTTGGTCGGCATGGGCAAGCTGGGCTGAAGAGGCTGTTTCCATGCTGAATGATTCTATGACTAGGTGTCAATTAGATTTTTTGATGCTATCCCTGTAACAGTAAGTCACCAGTCCCGGGAAATGCAAAATCTTCAACAAATTTACTAAGTCCCAAAGTGAAAATTGGGATCGAGTTTTAGTTGTTCAACAGGTGTAAACATTTCACCGCGGGACACTTCATCTAGTGCTTCACATTGTCTGCCAAGAGTCTTTTAAATGAAACTTGGACTCCTTTTCTCCTTCTATAAATTTTACCTTCCATTCATTTTCTGTTTTTATTTCCAATCTACAATTTTGTAATCTACAGCTTTGTGATTTTCCCTTACAGCGACAAGATTTTTTTGTCTAAGTCTACCATCCTTCTCATTGGAGACCCTCGGTAGACGTGACTATAAATGAAACTAAACTAAACTAAAATGCTTCTCAGGTATTGTGGCTGGAGGAAGGTTCATGGTGACAAAAAGAGGCATTTGACAATATAGAGCAGAGTAAAGTGTGATGATATTGTACCTCGCCACAGCAGTGTAGAGCCTTTTCCAAAAACAGAATTGACAATGGGTTAATCTGATTTCTTTTAGCAGATTAGATTTTGACAGTTTGTTTGCAAACGCCTGCTGGTGCTTCAAGCTCTTTTTAATTCATAAGGTCAAAGAGACTATGTGTAGTCCATTAGTTAATTAAGAATAATCTTAATGTATTAATTCCTCACTGCACCAATCTGGTCGAATATATTTGATTCTTTTGTTATTATTTCTATTGTTTCTGAAGGTTGCACAAAATGGTGGAATTATCAAATGCATGTGACGGCCGTCGAACTGATTTTATTAACGGAAAGTCTTACTTTAATTAGGAAACCTGTTAACCTTCATGCCAAGGGCAAAGGAAAGGCAAGGTATACTGGATTACAGATAAACTCATTTGCCAAATGCATGGGGGAAAGTCAAGGAAATCCCAGTGACATTTTAGCTTTCATTGGGGAATAAGCCAGGCAGTATGATGTTTCAATTACAAGTAAGATATTTTTAGTTCAGGATTAAATAATAATCCATTGAAAATAATATATGTAGATGTTTTTCGGGATGGGTGAACAACACATCAATTTATTCAAGAGAATACATTTCACCCATGTCCCATATAACTGAAGCATAACTTCCTGTTTGGCGTTTAGTTCCCTTCATAATAAAGAACAACATTCCAACAGCTTTCGTCACTACTGAAGATAGACACAAAGTGCTGGAGTGACTGAGCGTGTCAGGCAGCATCTCTGGAAAAAAAGAATGCGTGACATTTTGGGTTGGAACCTTTTTTAAATATGTTATATGGACACATTGATCTGTTTTGTAGTAAATGTCTACTATGTTCTGTGTGCTGTAGCAAAGCAAGAATTTCATTGTCCTATCAGGGACACATGACAATGAGGTATGAGGTGTGATTACTGGTTGTGCCAGCAGTTACTGAGCCACAGAGGGATATAGCAGGAAACAGGTCCTTTGGCCCAACTGACCCATACTGACCAAAATGTCCCATCCAATTTAGTCCCATTTGCCAATGTTTGGCCCACATCCCTCGAAACCTTTCCTATTCATGCACCTGTCCAAATGTATTTTAAATGTTGAAACAAGGAGGAGCCATCTTGGGGAACGGCTGCTAACCAGCAGCCGTCCGTTTAATTCATTTAAAAAAAAAGTTTTTAGTAAGTCTTGTTCTTCGTTTGTTGGAGAAATGGACGTCTTAATGTGGGAGGAAGGAGGTAATTATACTTCTAGGTCCCTACCTGGTCGGTGAGGCAGTTATTTTCTCCGGACTGCCCCGTCGACCCGTCCTCGTGGCCTACCAGCAGTCGTGGAGCGCCGTTTCCTGGCGAGGACCGCCCAGCGCCTCGGCTTCGTTGGCGGCGCGGCGCTGGAGCGCTATCGCGGGGCGGAGCGGGCGGTGCCTTGCCTGGGTCGCTGCGCTGGATCGACGAGCTGGAGCTCCGGTGAGATGTGACCGCCGAGATCAACACCTCCAGGCTGCGGGTCTGCGGAGCGGAGCGGGCGGTGCCGACCTTAACATCGGGAGCCTGGGAGCTCCAACCCGGCGCGGCCCTGTCGGCTTCGGAAGCCGACAATCCCCTGCTAGGAAGCGGCCGTTCCAGGTGGCCCAGCCGCTGTGAGGACTCTCCCGACGCCGGGGCAACACCACCCGGCCAGAACGGCCAGGAACATCGGGTCTCCGTAGAGGCAATAGCGGTGGCCTCAATAGGCCTGACTTTGGGTGAACTGGGGATGGGGATTCGACTTTGTGCCTTCCCCCACAGTGGATACACACTGATGATTTTTCTGTGTGTAAGTTAACATGTTAGTCTGTGTCCAAGATGGCTGTCGGAAGGGAGAGTGGACGCTGGCGCGCTTTAGCTGCCGCTGCTCTCTCTTCACATTGTGTTTTTTGATTTTTTGATTTTGTGTCTTTGGAGCGATTTCTATCTTTAATTTGGGTATTGATGATGTCCTTATTATTTATTTTTCTCTGACTATATGTTTTTTTTTCTCTTCTGTTAACTTTTGTAAGGTGTCCTTGAAACTTTGAAAGGCGCCCGAAAATGAAATGTATTATTATTATTATTATTATTATTATTAAGGAATAGCAGATGCTGATTAATATACAAAAGGACACAAAGCGCTGGAGTAACTCAGCAGGTCCGGCAGTATTGCTGGAGAACATGGATAGGAGACGTTTTGGGTCGGGTCTGAAGGGTCTCAACTTGAAACATCACCTATCCATGTTCTTCAGAGATGCAGCCTGACCTGTTGAGTTACGTTTTGTCTCTTAAATGTTGTTTTTGTTTAGTTTAGTTTAGTTTAGAGATACAGCGCGGAAACAGGCCCTTTCGGCCCACTGGGTCCTCACCAATCAGCGATCCCCACACATTAACACTATCCTATACCCACTAGGGACAAGTTTTACATTTACCAAGCCAATTAACCTACAAACCTGTACGTCTTTGGAGTGTGGGAGGAAACCAAATATCTCAGAGAAAACCCACGCAGGTCATGGGGCGAACGTACAAACTCCGTACAAACAGCACCCGTAGTCAGTATCGAACCCGGGTCTCCGACGCTGCATTCGCTGTAAGGCAGCAACTCTACCGCTGCGCCATCCTGCCTCGACTACATCCTCCGGCAATTCGTTCCACATACCTACCAACCTCTGTGTGCCCCTCAGTTTCCTACTAAATTCCACCCCTCTCACCATCACACTATGCCTTCTAATCCTTTATTTCCCTACTCAACCTCAGATGGGGATCGTGGTTGGCCTGAATGAGATGTGCCAAAGGGCCTATTTCCATGCTGTATGACTCTATAATCTTTTCTTAAGCCATAACTGGAAACATTTGGAACTACATACATGAATCAACTTGGAGAATGGTATGCACTAGATACAGATGCAAAATCATTTGCAAGTGTGTATCATGTATCCAAATTGGAAGAAAGTTTATCATAGCTAAAAGACATAAAATTAAAAAATATACAGAGACTGTACCATTAGAACAATTCAAAATAATGAAATTTCCCATTGAGAAGATCAGAGACAATTTTATTTGCATCCAGATGATCTGAATTTAATCTACCGGCATCTGGCAATATTTACACACATCTGCTTAATTAGTTTCCTGAAGGTACACATTTCTTCCAGAAACACATAATGTGCTTCCCATAGGCCTGGGAAGAAGCCTAAAATGATTTGGTAGGTTTTGTGTCCCCTTGATTTACTGTGATTTAGTTCATGAGACCTTGGGTGAGTCTTGGGTTGCTTGCCAGGAAGGAAGATGTGGTGACCCAAAAACGGCTTACCATCTGGCTTCTGCATCTGCACCATCTCTGGTTTCTACATCTGCACCATCACCGTTGATGCCAAAGCAAATACAGCCCTAGAGTCACACAGCTTGGAAACAGGCCCTTTGGCCAAACTTACCCACACTGACCAACATGTCCTATTTGCACAAGTCCCATCTGCCTGCACTTGACCCACATCCCTCTAAACCTATCCTATACGTGTACCTGTCTAAATGTTTCTTAAACGTTGTGATAGTACCTGACTCAACTACCTCCTCTAGCAGCTTGATCCATACACCCACCACCCTTTGTATAAAAATGTTACCCCTCAGGTTCCAGGTCCCCGCAAGTGGCGGCGCTGCCCAAGCAGCTGTGGCTCGTCTGCAGTCTGTCTGTCTTTTTCTTTTTTTTGTTTTCTTTTGTCTCGTTGGACGTATGTTTTTGTTTCTTTTTAGTTGTGTATGTATGGGGGGCGGGGAAAATTGTTTTAGTCTCTTCCTTTGGGGGATGCGACCGATTCTTTGTCATATCTCCATCTCCGTCTCCGTCTGCATTGAGGCCTAATCGTGGGGCTGGCGGCCTCCAACTGGGGCCGACCGCGAGCCTCCGAGGCAGAGCCAGGACTCGCCATCACAAAGCTGGCCGACTGCGGGGCTGTGGTGACGCTGCGGCGGCCCGACTTCGGAGCCTCGGAGGCTTCGGCCGCGGGCCCAGTGGATGACAACATCGGGAGCTCGCAGGTCCCAGGTTGGTGACCGATTCTCCGGAGCTCCCGCAACAATAGCTTCGGCTACTGGACTGGAAGGTGGCAGCTACGTCCGCCCCGGGCCACGGAGTTTGAACCGGCCCGTTCGCGGAGCTCGGATTCTGCTGCGGGACTTACCATCACCCGGCGGGGGGCCCAACATTGAAAGCCTGGATTGCCTCAATGCAGAAGGAGAACAAGGAAGGAAGAGACAAGGACTTTAAGACTTTTGCCTTCCATCACAGTGAGGAGGTGCCTGGTAGGCCCACTGTGGTGGATGTTAAACTGTGTTCATTGTGTGTTCTGTTATTTTATTCTCTGTCATGACTGCAAGGTATTTAATTTTGTTCAAATGAACAAGTTTGAATGACAATAAAGGATACTTTATACTTTATACTTTATTGAGTCAGTGGAATTTTCAAAATGCAGTAATCATTATAAGGTTCTAAAAAGGCTCTTTAGTCCACAATGTTACTCAGAGGGTCTGAAGTAGGGTCCTGACCCGAAACGTCACCTATCCAAGTTCTCCAGAGATGCCACCTAACATGCTGAATTATTTTGTGTCTTTTTTTGTAAACCAGCATCTGTAGTGCCTTGTTTCTTCACTCAGAGGGTGGTGGGTGCATGGAATGAGTTGCCAGAGGAGTTGAGGCATGTACAATAACAACATTTAAAAGACAGTTAGACAGGTACATGGATTGGAAAGGTTTGGCAGGACATGGGCCAAATGCAAGCAAATGGGTCTAGCTGACATGGGGCATCAGCATGGACAAGTTGCGCAGGAGGACCTGTTTCTGTGCTGTATGATTCTATGACTCTAATAGGATAACGTATACAATCATGGAACTGTGCAGCTTGGGTACAGGCGCTTTGCCCCAACTTGTCCATGCTGACTGTTGTGAGGCAAATGAAACTTTACTCTACTCTATTTACTTAAGTTTATTTAAGCTTTAAGCAACTTATTTCTTTAATACATAAACTCAGAAACGTCTGTCAAACATGGCCCATTCCGCAGGCCTTTCCCGCCTGAAATCCCCACACATGCGCACACTCTAGAAAAGCCCCACACATGCGCACATGCGCTCACTTCATTCTCCCCTCCTATTTATAAGTTGAGACGGTCAGGAGGTTTAGTACGTCTTGATGACCCTCGCAGCACTGGAGCTTCAGGAGATAATGGTGTTTCAATAGCTGGTGGTACATATATTGCTTGGTCATCAACTTCACTCATATTGTTATGTAGATTTACAATTTTAGAATTTCTTATAGAAATTTCCACAGGGACTGATGGGAGTGTTGGAGGAAGTTCTCGATTAGTGTTATCATGAAGTGACGGAGCTGATGGAGAAGACGGACATGGTGCGAGGTCACGAAGTGAGACAGTTGACTGACGTCCATCCTGATACCTGATAGTTGCATAAGAAGGGTTGACATCAGTCAGTTCAACTTCATCAACAAAAGGCTCATTCTTATTTGTTCAGACATAACAACGAAGCAACACAAGCCCACGGCTAGTCAACCATGATGGCAGAGACATACCACTAGAAGAACGCTGTTTGAAGTTAAAGAACTGATCATATGGAGTAGTATTGGTAACTGTTGACAGTAGAGATCTGATTTAAACCAAATGCTGGTTTATACAGAAGATGGGCACAAAATGCTGGAGTAACTCAGCAGGCTGGGCAGCATTTTTTGAAAAAACTAGGTAGCGTTTCAGGTCAGAATGCTTATTCAGTCAGAAGATGGGTTCCAAATCGCATCACCTATTCTCCTTTTCCCAAGGGAGACTCCAATGCAGGCAGGGGGATGAGAACAGATGGGCATCTTGGATGGCATGGGCAAGTTGACTGAAGGGCCTGCTTCTGTGCTGTGTGGCTATAACACACCACACTTAACATTCAACGGGATTATTATCATTGAGTCCTCACCATCAACATCCAGTGGATTATTCTTTATTAGAAATGGACAAGGACAGAACCAGCCATGACCTTATTGAATGATGAAACGGGTCCACCTAGCCTCTATCTTTTATTTCTTCTTACATCTTCTTAGATGCAAGCTGGCGGAGCATTCAGAACTTTGGCTGTAACAGAAACAAAGCATGGATGCAGCCCTTCACTTCATTTTTAATCTTACTCACTTCCACGGCTCGGATAACAAGAGGCTGGAATAGGCTTAATTGTCATCCAAAAGCTGGATGATTAAGTGCTGGTGTTTCCAGCCAACTTTGGAGACAACTCTCAGAAAGAAAAGGAAGTTTCATCTCCCGCCTGAGATAAATTGACTTGATTGGCGTACAAAAATGAAATCAACATTCCAATGTACTGTCTCAGGGTGTGAGATTTCTTGCTTGTTCTGGGTGGTCCAGCTTTGGTGAGTCATCTTGACTAGGGTGGTTGCCACAGCTGTTCCCATGTTCTTATAGCTGCTCCCGCTTGTTTTGATGTCTTCTTGTCGACTTTTTAACCTCCCTGGCAACGTTTTCTTTGATCCTCCCGTGGAGACAGTCATGGTCTTACAGCACAGCGCCAGGTCCTTCTGCCCAAGCCAACCAAGATGCCCCATCTACAATCGAGACTCAGTCATAGAGTCATAGAGCATGGAAACCTCATGAGGGACCTCATTGAAATATACAGAATAGTGAAAGGCTTGGATAGAGTGGATGCGGAGAGGATGTTTCCAGTAGTGGGAGAGTCTAGGACTAGAGGTCATAGCCTCAGAATTGAAGGACGTTCATTTAGGAAGAAGATAAGGAGAAGTTTCTTTAGTCAGAGGGTGGATGAATCTGTGGAAGTCTTTGCCACAGGAGACTGTAGAGGCCAAGCCAGTGGATATTTTTAAGGCAGAGATAGATAGATTCTTGATTATTACATGTGTCAGAGGTTATGGAGAGAAGGCAGGAGAATGGGGTTAGGAGGGGGAGATAGAGCAGCCATGATTGAATGGCGGAGTAAACTTGATGGGCTGAATAGCCTAATTCTACTCATATCACATGACCTTATGACTTTTGGAACAAGCTCTTCAGCCCAGCTTGCCCATGCTGAACAACGTGGCCCATCTACACTGGTCCTATCTGCTCGCGCTTGGCCCATGTCCCTCTAAATCTTTCCTATCCATTTACCTTCCCAAATGTATTTTCAATGTTGTTATAGTACTTGCCACAACTACCTCTCTGGCAGCTTATTCCATATACCCACCACATTTTGTGTGAAAAAGTTGCCTCTGAGGTTCATAATAAATCTTTCCCCTCTCACCTTAAACCTATGCCCTCTGGTTTTTGAATCCCCTACACTGGGGGGGTAAAAGACCCCATGCATCTAAATCTCATTCCTATATTGACACCCTGGAAACCCTGATGTAAAAACATAGAACAGTACATTACAGGAATAGGCCCTTCAGCACTCAATACCTTTGCGAAACATGATGTCAATATAAACTAATCTCCTCAGCTTGCACATGATCCATATCCATCCATTCCCTGCATATCCATGTGTCCATCTAAAATCCACTTCAAAGTGACTATCGTAATAGGCTCCACCACAACCCCTGGCAGCTTGTTCCAGGCAAGCACCACGCTCTGGTAAAAAACCTAAGCACCTATCCAAGTTTCTCGGACCAAGTGACTTCAATTAAGTGGTTTAATATAGGAGAACGCAGGGTCTTATTTTAACCTTGATAAAAACAGAACGTGAAATAGTCACTTGGAAAGCTAAAGACTGGATGCAGGAAATCTGAAATAAAAGCACAATTTTGTTGGAAATGCTCGTTAGTATATGGAGAGAGCAGCAGAGGTAATGTTTCAGGTTAAAGAGTTTTCCCTGTAACTCCTCCTTGGAGAACATAAACAGAATGTGACTCCTTGCTTTTGATGTAAACCTAAGGGCCTGTCCCACATGGCCGTCATTTACGCGACAGGCCGGTAGTGACTGACACACAACAGTCGCACGAAGGTCGCGTGAGTCATCACGTGTCTTCATGCGTCAGTACAGACGTCTGGAGCACGTGACGTCATTTGAATACCCAGTTTATGATATTTATCCAGTTTATGATATTTATGGTGATTTTCTAAAATGTTCCAGTTTCTTGAGTGGTGCTAGCAATTGGAAAACTGCAAATGTAATGCCCCTATTCAAAAAAAGAGGTGAATGAAAAGTAGCAAGATGCAGACCAAATCAATCTCTTGGAAGGAACTGCAGATGCTGGTTTAAATTAAAGGTAGACACAAAATGCAGGAGTAACTCAGCGGGACAGGCAGCATCTCAGGAGAGAAGGAATGGTTGATGTTTCGGGTCGAGACTCTTCTTCAGTCTGAAGAAGGGCCTCGACCCGAAACTTCACCCGTTGCTTCCCTACAGAGAAGCTGCCGATCCCGCTGAGTTACTCCAGCATTTTGTAACACTTATCTAGTTTGCTCTTCCATTTCGACCAACTGCACCCCTTCTCATGTCATTCTTTCATCCAGCTGTAGGAGATACATTTGTCTTTTTAACCTCTTCCTTACCCACAATCCAGGGACCCAAGCAGTCATTGCAATTGAAGTATCAATTGCCTTTTGCACTTTCCGGTTTAGTATATTTTGATGTTCACCACGTAGTTTTCTCTACGAAACTGTGCAAATTTTTAAATTGCGCGAGCTTATATCCAAGACGCGTAAAAGGAGGGCCGACTGCGTATAGGTGGCGCGCGGCTGCGCACGGTTATGCACGGTGACATAATCATTCGTCACCACGCACTACATGTACAAGGTCAAGACGCCTGCCTGCGACCGCAATACGCCTGCGTGCGATCCACAATACTCTCGCGTGCGTACGGGATATGTCACGCCAGAAGCGCGCAAAGATTTTCTGCCCTGCAAAATCCTGGAGCGCTGTGCGATTCCGCGCGCAACTCCGTACCTCTTCGCGTTTCTCCATGCGACCATCCCACGCGGCCCACACGCTACCCGTGCGTCTCAACGCGACGACGAGGTCGCGTAAATGGCACGCAAATGACGGCCAAGTGGGACAGGCCCTTTAAGCAAAAGAGTCTCAAACAATGCAGTTTTATCAATCAGAGTTTGTTCTGGTAGATGGCAGAGCAAGCCAAAAACCTCAGCACTGAACTCTCATTACATTCTAAGCATCATAATAAATGTTCAAAAGAGTCATGGTGATATATCGCTGGATTTCACACATCTTTGTGGAGAGCAAACCCTCCCAATAGTTGTGTAATCTAATGAAACTTGGTCTCATTGCACAATTGGAGGGCATTGCTATAAACACAAGGAAGAGGATTTTAAATGACATCAATAAGGGGTATAAATACAAAGCTTTACTTCCTGGTACATCCAAAAATATTGTTTTTCTAATATTGTTTTACAATGAGTTTAAAACAACAATAAACTCTTTTTTTTTAAAAGGCTCAGCAACCCTAATGCAAATAGACATAAAGTCTGATACAGGAACAAACTTTCCCTGCAAGTTAGAAACTCACTGTTCTAATGGCTACTAAAGGAGTAGACAGGGAAAGAAAAAAGCCCTGAACCTCCCATCGAGGAGCCAAGAGTCTTTAGTTTAGTTTAGTTTAGTTTAGTATAGTTTAGCTATGTAGGTGTCAAAGTGAGATAACATAGAACTAATGTGAATGGTTGATTGATGGTCGGCTTGGATTCAGTGGGCTGAAGGGCCTGATTCCATGTTGTGTGATTCTATGACTCTTGGTAGGTTGTTATCTGCAATTCTTCCTAACTTCCCAAGTGAACTCAGCACTCTGCAACTTAACTGACTGGCAATATAACACACAGACTGCAAAGGCTGGAACCTTGAACACTCAGTGGGTCAGGCAGCACCCATTGAGGGAATGGACAGACAATGTTTCAGGTTGGTACCCTTCTTCACATCTTGTGGAAATCCAAACTGGCTCCGTTTTTAGTTCACATTGCGTGCAGCACCCATGCAGTCCAATCCAATGAAGCATCCGCATACTCTTCCAATTCATCGTTACAAGTTCCACATCATTTATTGCTACTTGCGACATTCACTGTTCCCACCATTGTATGGCATCACGTGTTTATCTGTAAAGAACATCATCTGTAGTGGATTAGCCAAATTGTAGATTTTGTCCAACTTCTTTGCACGATATTTGGCTTCTTTCACTCATGACCCCCTAGAACATCGTATGTCTTTGGCATGCTTGACTACACTTGGCTTTGTGTACCTGTGACATTAATACAGATTAGGAACAGCAGGAAACTTTGACCCGAATCATAAGGCATTTCACCAGCCTCTTCCCCTGACAATATTCCTTAACAAGCACCAGCTGCCTTCTATCCTTTGCCAATTTTTAATATCGAAACTCAGATTTTACGTTGAATTGATCATGCTGCGGAGGTTTACCAGAATGCTGTCTGGATTAGGAGGTATTAGCTACAAGGAGAAGTTGGACAAACTTGTATTGTTTACTCTGTAGCATTGAAGCTTGAGGGGAAACCTGATGGAAATCTCTCTGCTAATTCCTTGGCATACAAATCATCAACAATCCGCCGTGGACAACCACATTGAAGTGACAACCAACAATGCATGCCAATCCTCTACTTCCTTAAGATATTGAGGAAATTCGGCATGTCTCCAGTGACTCTTACAGACTTCTACAGATGCACCATTGAAAGCATACTGTCGGGCTGCATCGCAACTTGGTTTCGGAACAGCTCTGCCCGTGACTGTGAGAAATTGCTGTGAATTGCAGATGTAGCCCAGTTCATCACACAGACCAGACTCCCCAGCATTGACTTTGTCTACACTGCACATTGCCTCAGGAAAGCGGCCAACATAATCAAAGACCTTTCCCAAACCGACCATTCCTCTTCTACCTGTTCCTGTTGGACAGTAGGTTCAGCAGCTTGAATGTGCACCGTCAGACCATCAGACACAGGGAACAGTTGATTCCTCTCTGTTATCAGACTACTGAATGGCACTTCTGTAAGTACTGCCCCAATTCTCTAACTTACCTCTTTGCGGACATTGGACTGTATCTCTAGAACTGTTATGCTATAATGCTGGGAAACTTTATTCTGCACTCTGTATCTTTCTCTTTGCTCTATTTGTGTTCATGTTATTATTGATTTGATTGGATAACATGCAAAACAAAAGCTTCTCACTGTATCTTGCTGCGCGTGACAATAATAAACCTAAAACTAAACCTGATTCTTTAGCAAGTGATGGACAGAGTAGCACCTTTAAAGTTTTTAGATGTGATTATTCTTCAGTAGCGTGTACTTGTCCACAATTTCTGTGCAGATGATATAAAGCCAGCTGTGTTTGTCCCTCATCCCATTTGCAGGACATAAGAATCACTGTCGTGTTATTCCAACTCACAAAACATGAACTGTTCTTATTGTCATAGTCTCAGTTTAAACTGTGTGGCCAATATTCAGCAGGGAAAATAAGGATGTGGAAAATCCAAGAAAGCCCGCTGGACTGATCTGTTCAATGGGCAATATGATAGAAACAAACATATTCCACAAGTGCAAGCAGCTGGTAGAGGCGCTGCCTCATAGGGCCAGAGTCCTGGGTTCCATCCTGACCCTGGGTACTGGAAATGTGGAGTTTGCACATTATCACAGTGACCGTGTGGGTTTCCTCCGGGTGCTCCGGTTTCCACCCACTTCCCAAAGACGTGCGGGTTTTATGGGTTAATTGGTTTCCGTAAATTACCCCTTGTGCATGGGGAGTGGATGAGAAAGTGGGATAACATAGAACTACTGTGAACGGGTGAATGACGGCCGGCATGGATGCGGAGGGTCGATGGGCCCGTTTCCATGCTGTGGCTTTTCCATCAACAATCCAAAAAATAGTTGAAGAAAGCCACACAGAACAACATAACTAATTATTGAATGTAAAATACATAAATCTCACCCATTGGAACTCGTGTGAACGAGTGATTGATAGTCTGTGCGGACAAGCTTGGCTGGAGGGCCCGTATCTCTAAATATTTGAAGAAGTGACCCAATTTCAAAAGAAAGAATTCAATTCATTGTTTTGTCCTTGTTTTAAGTCGCCCACTGCACTTGAAAAGATAAAGAACATCGTTCTCCAGCCTGTAACTTCCTGTGGGTATCTATGAAAGACAAATATGAGAAAATTAAAGGTAAATGAGTTACCATACTCCTTGAAGACCCTGTTGAATTGCCAACTGACTAACTGATCATTAAACTACAGCCGAGTGCTGACCAAATGCTTATTAAAACAAGGTGTCCTTTGGTAGTCAGTAAAAGATCAATAGTGAAGCAGAATTAAGGGGGGTACAATTAGTTAAGGCACTTCACTTGGTTGAAACATCAAAACAGGACAAAAATGGTCCTTTAAGTACACCTTGCTTTGGCAAGCAAATTTTTATAATTTTCAAAACAAACTTGTTCGAGAAATTTCCTCATACAATTTTTAAAGGAAACTTGCAGAAGCTTAAACTGACCACATATTCAGTGCATTACAAAGTACAAACCTGCCCACATCAATTCTAAAATGAAAATTACATCCATTATTTTCTGTAATTGTTCAAATAGCTGATACGGATATCACAGATTTCTGAAGCGAGAAATATTGATTACAAGAATGATAAATTGCGTATAAAGGTTTACAACCTTATGAGTCCTTTGGGATTTTTCAAGTGTAATTTCATGCAATTTCTTAAAATCATTTATAACATTTTCGTTATCTTATGGGATTATGTCAATTATGTTGCATTACTGAAGACCGTCACCAAAATGTGAATAGAATTCTAATTTCATAACAGCACAAATGCAAAAACATCAAGATTGATATATATACGGCATGATTTTGGATGTTTAGCCACTGGAAAGAAAATAAATAAAAGGTTGAACGAAAGTTGGACCCAGGTTTGATTCTGATCTCTGGCACTGAGGGAGGTTTGCACGTTCTCGCTGTGACCGCCTGGGTTACCTCTCGGTTGTCTGGTTTCCTCTGACGTCCCAAAGACCTGCAGGTCTGTAGGATGAATGGTCTCTGTAAATTGCCTTTTGCATGTAGGGAATGGAAGTGAAAATGGGAAAACATAGAACTAGTGTGAATGGTGATCGATGGGTGGTGTGGGCTGAATGAAGGGTCTGCTTCCACGCTGTATCTCTAAACTACTACAAGTATGGCCACTTAGAAGTTGTTCTCCTCTCCTTTCTGACAGGAATTCTCTGAGACCCTCTCTGATTGCTCCAGCTCTGTGATTCCAGCTGCTCAGTCTGAATAAGGGTTCCAACCTGAAACGTCACCTGCCCATTCCCTTCATTGATGCCGCTGAGTTCCTCTCATTAATCCATTTTAAAATAAGGCTGTAAAGTAACAAAATGTGTAAAAAGTGAAGGGGTCTGAATACTTTCTGAATGCACTGTACAAGTTGGGCCAAAAGGCACGTGTGTCTGTGCTGTATGACTCTTTGACTCTAAGAATTGTGCAGAACCTCTGTTTCCCCTCCCATTTACCATCAATTGTATCAACTACATTCGATTTTGTGCTTCAAGCTGATGCATAAACCAACATAATAAATAGCAAACTGGAAACATGGGACTGATTTTAGCTCCAAGCTCGTAATTTTACTGGAACCAGTAACTGAATAACATATTTAATGATTTCACAGCAGTAAAATATGATTTGTAGGGCTAAAGAATCTTATGGTAGACACAAAATGCTGGAGTAACTCAGCGGGACAGGCAGCATCTCTGGAGAGAAGGAATGGGTGACGTTTAGGGTCGAGACACTTCTTCAGTCTGATGTCAGGGGAGTGGGCGGGACAGAGATAAAATGTAGTCGGAGACAGTAAAGGGCCTTTCCCACTTACGTGTCCTTGGCACGGAAATTACGCAACCTCGTGGTCGCGTTGAGCCAAGACGGTTCTGCGAAGGTCGGGCGCGATTCCATGCGTACGCACAGCCGTCTGGAGCGCGTGATGTCATTTGAAGATGGACACAAAGCTGGAGTAACTCAGCGGGACCGGCAGCATCTCTGGAGAGAAGCAATGGGTGACGTTTCGGGTCAAGACTCTTCTTCATAAGGTACGAAGGTAAGCTAGCCAAGAATATAAAGGAGGATAGTAAAAGCTTCTTTAGGTATGTGAAGAGGAAGAAATTGGACCCTTGAAGTCTGAAAAAGGTGAATTCATTATGGGGAACAAGGAAATGGCAGATGAGTTGAACAGGTATTTTGGATCCATCCTCACTAAGGAGGACACAATCTCCCTGATGTACTAGTGGCCAGAGGATCTAGGGTGACGGAGGAACTGAAGAATATGCACATTAGGCAGGAAATGGTGTTGGGTAGACTGGTGGGACTGAAGGCTGATAAATCCCCAGGGCCTGATGGTCTGCATCTCAGGGTACATAAGGAGGTGGTTCTGGAAATCGTGGACGCATTGGTGATCATTTTCCAATGTTCTACAGATTCAGGATTAGTTCCTGTGGATTGGAGGGTAGCTAATGTTATCCCACTTTTTAAGAAAGGCGGGAGAGGGAAAACAGGAAATTATAGATGAGTTAGCCTGACATCGGCGGTGGGCTAGATGCTGGAGTCAATTATAAAAGATGAAATAGCTGCACAATTGGGTAGCAGTTGCAGGATTTACAAAGGGGAAATCATGTCAGCATGGATTTACAAAGGGGAAATCATGCTTGACTAATCTTATGGAATTTTTTGAGGATTTAACTAGCAAAAAGGCACAAGGGAGAGCCAATGGATGTAGTGTACCTGGACTTTCAAAAAGCATTTGATAAGGTCCCACATGGGAGATTAGCGGGCAAAATTAGAGTCCATGGTATTGGGGGTAGACTGACATGGAAAGACAATTGGTTGGCAGACAGGAAACAAAGAGTAGGGATTAACGGGTCCCTTTCAGAATGGCAGGCAGTGACTAGTGGGGCACCGCAAGGCTCAGTGCTGGGACTGCAGCTATTTACAATATATGCATTAATGATCTAGATGAAGGGATTAAAAGTAACATTAGCAAATTTGCAGATGACATAAAGCTAGGTAGCAGTGTGAACTTTGAAGAGGATGTTATGAGGATGCAGAGTGACTTGGACAGCTTGGGTGAGTGGGCAAATACATGGCAGATGCAGTTTAATGTGGATAAATGTGAGATTATCCACTTTGGTGGCAAAAACATGAAGGCAAATTATTATCTAAATGGTGTCAAATTGGGAAAAGGGGAAATATAACGGGATCTGGGGGTTCTTGTTCATCACTGAAAGCAAGCATGCCGGTACAGCAGGCAGTGAGGAAAGCGAATGGCATGTTGGTCTTCATAACAAGAGGAGTTGAGTATAGAGGCAAAGAGGTTCTTCTGTGGTTGTACAATGCCCTAGTGAGACCACACCTGGAGTATTGTGTGTTGTTTTGGTCTCCAAATTTGAGGAAGGACATTCTTGCTATTGAGGGAGTGCAGCGTAGGTTCACCAGGTTAATTCCCGGGATGGCGGGACGGTCATATGTTGATAGAATGGAGCGGCTGGGCTTGTACACTCTGGAATTTAGAAGGATGAGAGGATATCTTATTGAAACATATAAGATTATTCAGGGTTTGGACACACTAGAGACAGGAAACATGTTCCCGATGTTGGAGGAGTCCAGAACCAGGGGCCACAGTTTAAGAATAAGGGGGGAGCCATTTAGAACGGAGATGAGAAAACACTTTTTCACACAGAGAGTTGTGAGTCTGTGGAATTCTCTGCCTCAGAAGGCAGTGGAGGCCGCTTCTCTGGATGCTTTTAGGAGAGAGTTAGATTGAGCTCTTAAAGATAGTGGAGTCAGGGATATGGGGAGAAGGCAGGAACGGGGTATTGATTGTGGATGATCAGCCATTGAATGAGGGTGTTGGCTCGAAGGGCCTAATGACCTACTCCTGCATCTATTGTCTATAGTCTATTGTCTATTTTTTCTTTGAAATGTCAAAGACTAGAGTGCATGAGTTTAAGCTTGGAGGGGGAAGAGTGAAAGGAGATGCGCGAGGCAAGTTTTTGTTTATGCCAAAGTTGATGGGTTGTTGAAACAAGCGCTGGGGGTGGTGGTGGAGGCAGGTGCAATATTGATGTTTCACAGGCTTTTCGATAGGCAATGGAGACAATGGAAGCATATGGATTATGTGCAGGCAGATAAGAGTTGGTCTTGGCATTATGTTGAGCGTGGACATTGTGAGCTGACGGGTATGCTTTTTGTGCTGTACTGTTCAATGTTCTAGCCATCTGCCAAACAACCCCTCTCACCTGTATCCATCTCCAAAGATGCTGCCTGACCCACGGAGTTACTCCAGCACTTTCTGTCTATCCACCTATCACTTGCCAGGTTTTATCCCACACCAATTTCTTTCCCAGCTGTCTCTCACCCCCAGCTCCCCAACTACAATCAGTGTGAAAAAGGGTCCCGACCTGAAATGTCACCTGTCCATGTCCTCCACAGATGCTGCCTGGCTCACTTTAACCTTTGTTATTAAATTGCAGTGTGTGGAATGCAGCCAACACCTGGGTTTCAATCTTTAGTTTAGTTCAGTTTAGAGATACAGCACGGAGACAGGCCCTTCGGCCCACAAGGTCTGTGCCAACCAGCGATCCCCGCTTATCAACACTATCCTACACCCACTAGGGACATGTTTTTTCATTTACCAAGCCAATTAACCTACAAACCTGCATGTCTTTGGAGTGTGGGAGGAAAGCGAAGATCTCGGAGAAAACCCATGCAGGTCACGGGGAGAACGTACAAACTCCGCACAGTAGCGTACAACAACATGGGTCTTACAGTCAACATCCACTTGTAAAGTTCCTCTTGTCTGACCAAAAAGGTCCACGATGAAACTTTACAAAACATGGAGCCCTTCACATAAATCAGGCATAAACTCTCAGCAAAGGCTAAAATGATTCATTGGATTGAGTAAATCTTGCAAAAATTCATTATTAAGACACACCCTCAATGCATACACGCACCAATATCAGTGTACTTTTCCAGGTCATAGCATTATTCAGCACCGAATGAGGTCTTTCGGCCAACTCATCCATGGTGCCCCATCTAAGCTAACTCCATTTGCCCATGTTTGGCCCATATCGCTCTAAACCTTTATATCTATGTACCTGTCCAAATGTAATTTAAATGTTGTTACAGTACCTGCTTCAACTAACTCCTCTGGCAACTCGTTCCATATACTGAGTGGAAAAAGTCACCCCTTAGATTCCTATTAAATCAGATTCAGATTCAATTTTAATTGTCATTGTCAGTGTACAGTACAGAGACAACGAAATGCATTTAGCATCTCCCTTGAAGAGCGACATAGCAAACGATTTGAATAAAAAAAAAAAAAAGTGTCCGGGGGGGGGGGGTGATTGGCAGTCACCGAGGTACGTTGTTTAGTAGAGTGACAGCCGCCGGAAAGAAGCTGTTCCTCGACCTGCTGGTTCGGCAACGGAGAGACCTGTAGCGCCTCCCGGATGGTAGGAGGGTAAACAGTCCATGGTTGGGGTGAGAGCAGTCCTTGGCGATGCTGAGCGCCCTCCGCAGACAGCGCTTGCTTTGGACAGACTCAATGGAGGGGAGCGTGGAACCGGTGATGCGTTGGGCAATTTTCACCACCCTCTGCAATGCCTTCCGGTCGGAGACAGAGCAGTTGCCATACCATACTGTGATGCAGTTGGTAATGATGCTCTCGATGGTGCAGCGGTAGAAGTTCACCAGGATCTGGGGAGACAGATGGACCTTCTTCAGTCTCCTCAGGAAGAAGAGACGCTGATGAGCCTTCTTGATCAGAGTAGAGGTATTGTGGGTCCAAGAGAGGTCATCGGAGATGTTGACTCCCAGGAACCTGAAGCTAGAAACACGTTCCACCTCCGTCCCGTTAATGTGGATGGGGGTGTGCGTGCCGCCTCTGGACTTCCTGAAGTCTACAATGACCTCCTTGGTCTTCTTGGAGTTAAGGGCCAGGTTGTTGTCAGCGCACCATGCTGCTAAGTGCTGGACCTCCTCCCTGTAGGCCAGCTCATCGTTGTTGCTGATGAGGCCAATCACCGTTGTATCATCTGCATACTTGATGATGGTGTTAGTACCATGTACAGGTGTGCAGTCATAGGTGAAGAGGGAGTAGAGGAGGGGGCTCAGCACAGTTGAGGGGGCTCACACAGTTGAGAAAATCTTGCCCCTCTCACCTTAAACCTATATACTCTGGTTTTAGATTCCCCAATCCTGTGTAAAATACTCTGTGCATTCCCCCTATCTATTCCCCTCATGATTTTTGCACACCTCTATAAAATCACCGCTCATGCTCAGGCACTCCAAACAATAAGGTCCTACCCTGCTCAACCTCTCTGTATCGTTCAGGCCCTCGAGTCCTGGCAATATTTTCGTGAATCTTCTTTGTGCACTTTCCAGCCTCAGACATCTTTCTTATGGCAGGGTGACCTAAACCGAAGACAGTACTCCAAATATGGCCATGCCTTCTCAGCAAAGTCTAAAGTGATTCATTGGATTGTGTAAACGCTTGCAAAAAAAGTAATGATTAAGAATCACTCCTTTAATGCACCAGCAAGCCAATATCAGTGTGTTGCCCCAAGACAACATCTTCACCACTGAGGTCACTGTCAGCTCCATTGAGCTGAGAACACGGTTTGCATGTCCAACACTAGACTCTCGAAAAGGTCACTCTAGAGCTTTGGCACGCAAAGACATTCCTAGCAGTCAGAGAGAAAGATCGAAGACACCTTGAGAAAATTAGTATCCTTCCTAAATCCTGGAGATTCCTGGCCCATGAACACTCAAAGTGGAGAAGGAACATTTGGGAAAGTATTGGGTGTGTTTAACCCAGGGAACTTAGAAGACAGGTGTAAATAGCCAAAGAGCTCACAATACCCCACGTCATCCTCAACCTAAGGAGAGACACAAAGAGCTGGAGAAACTCAGCAGGTCAGACAGCGTCTCTGGAGAATGTGGAAGAGGTGATTTTTCAGGTCGGGACCATGATCAGTTGATCAGTCTGATGAAGGATCTCGACCTGAAAAATCACCTATCCATATTCTTCAGAGATTCTGCCTGACCTTCCGAATTGCTCCAGTACTTTGTGTCTCTTTTTGTATAAACCAGGATCTGCAGTTCCTTATATCTCCTGAGTCCCAAGGGATGACTTACGAAGCATAATTTTTCTCCAAAGAGGAATTTGTGATAATTGCAATGTGGAGCTAATTATATTCTGTAGACCAATTCTCTTTAGCATAAATTATAAACTATGTGGCTGCATCTAAGAAATCATGTTACACTAAAATAGCTTTGTACAGAATGTCATGTTCTTCAAGGTTTTCTTTCAAATGATTCCATAAATCAAATTTACTTAAAGCCCTTGATTTGACAGTTGTTTTGTGGATTCCAAACCAGAATGACACCATTAAGTCAAAACCATCTGTCGTGGTGAAGCCTTTAAATTAATATCATTCTATTTGATGGTAGTGTTTTTCTGTCTGAATCTCGCCCCTCTTTCCATCACCCCCCCCCCCCCCCCCCCCCCCCCCCCCCCCCCCCCCCCCCCCCCCGCCCCCTTCCCATCTATATCCCTCCCTTTGGCTTTACAATTCCTCTTCTCTCCTTATCTGACAACCTTTAGTCTCCTTTTCATCTCTAGCTTTATCCACCCAAGTGCCAAACAAGCCCCCCTCTTCTGCATCATCCTACCAATTACCAGGCATTGTCCTGCCCCCAACTCATTTCCAGCTTTTTCCACCCTACTATAATCAGTCTGAAGAAGTGTTCCAACCTTAAATGTCGCCTGCCCAGTCCCTCCACAGATGTTGCCTGATCCACTGAGTTCATCCAGCACTTTGTGTTTTACACGAGTTTGTAGCATCTGCAGTTCCTTCTGTCTCAACATATTTACTGTATTGTGTTACTCACCTTTAATTTGTTTGCATTTCCTTGATGGTTTGCATTATTTCCTTACAGTCCGATTCACCTCAACCCCATTGCAGACATTGGACTTTGTCTCTGGAATTAGTGCGCTGCAATGCTATATTCTGCACCCTGTATCTTTCCCTTTATGCTACCCATTGTACTTGACTTTGGCTTGATTGTATTTAAGTGTTTCTATGTATAGTATTATAGGGATTGTATTTGATTGTATTCATGTATAGTATTATCTGATTTGATTAGAAACCATGTAAAACAAAGGTTATCACTGTAACTCAGTACAAGTGACAATAATAAAGTTAAATCTAAAATTCAATAATTATTAATGAAGCTTTTGGTTTTTATAGTTTTAGTTTTAGAGATACAGTGTGGAAACAGGCCATTTAGCCCATTGAGTCCTTACTGACCAGCGAATCCCACTCATTAACACAATCCTACACACAAGGGACAATTTACATTAATACCAACTTACAAACCTGTACGTCTTTGGAGGGTGGGAGGAAACCGAAGCTCACGGAGAAAACCCATGCAAATCACAAGGAGAACGTACAAACTCCATACAGACAGCCCCGAAGTCGGGATCGAACCCGGGTCTTCAGTGCTGCAGGGCAGCAACTTGACCGCTGCACCACAGTGCCGCCACGGTGTTATGATTCTGTCTTACGATTTTCAGATAATCGAGATAGAAAAGCTAATGCTGTATTCTATTGAGTTTTTACACATTCTCCTTAATTGGAAACCAAAATTAACCGTACAATTTTGGTGTAGAATGTCTAGCCCTTCTCTGGGAAAAGCCAAGGGGGGGGGGGGGGATTGGTTGTGATACTACAAAGGTGTCACTTTTAATTTTCTGGTGGTAGAAGCTCTTTAAACATCCAATGACTTAAAAATCTGTATTAAATATTGTGTCTGGCCTGATAAAACTGTCATCTCTTTGCTTGTCCTTAATCACCAGACATGTGTTTCTTATTTTATTTTGTGAAGACATTTAAACTTAACTATTTGCCTGCAGCAAACTGCATTTTTATATTCATTTCTAATAGCTTGACAAGAAAGGTTCCTAATAACAGATTTTTTTAACTGTCAGAATTCACTCGAGATTCTGGCCTTGAACAATCTTTGTAAATGTTTGATCTTTACAATGTCAACTCATTCCTACTCTAACTATTTTAATGGTGTCATCTGCACTCTGTATGAGAACTATATTCTGCAATCTGTACCATCCCCATTGCTCTATCTATTGTATTTGAGTTTGACTTGATTGCATTTTGTATGGTATATCTGATCTGTGTGGATAGCATGCAAAACAAAGCTTATAATCCAACGGTATGAACATTGAATTCCCCAATTTTAAGTAGCCTCTAACAAACCCCCTCCCTTCCCATCCCCTTTCTCCACCACACACCACCCCTCCTATCACCCGCCCCCCTCCCCAAACATCTCCACTGTGTCCCATCTGGACTCGCAGCTATTTCTCCCCCCACCCTCTCCCCCTCCTTCCGCTGACTTCATAATTTGCAACTTTTCAATCCGATTATCTCACCTCTTCTGTTTTTACATATCTGACATTGTCCAAACATCACCATCAAAATTCCTCTCTGGTGTTCACCTATTATATGTCATACTTTGTCCTGCCCCTCCTCCCTTCCACCTTTCACCCCCCTCCACCCCCCTACAATCAGCCTGAAAAAGGGTCCAGACCCAAAACATCATCCATCCATGTTTTACAGGGATGCTGCCTGACTCGCTGAGTTACCCCGCCACTTTGTGTCCTTCTTTTCACTGTACCTGATGCACGTGACAATAATAGACACAGTGCGCAGCAGTAGTTGCTGCAATGTGCCAGAGCCCCAAGTTTGATCCTGACTACGGGTGCTGTCTGTATAGAGTTTGTACATTCTCCCTGTGACCACGTGGGTTTTCTCCGGGTGCTTCGGTTTCCTCCCACACTCCAAAGATGTGCAAGGTTGTAGGTTAATTGTCGGGATAGATTGTAAATTGTCCATATTGTGTGCAGGATAGTGCTGGTGCATAGTGTGATCGTTGGTCAGTAGGGACTCGGTAAGCCAAAGGGCCTGTTTCCATGCTGTATGTATAAACTAAACTAAACTAATGGACCTAAACTTTGCTTTCCTTCATCAAGTGCAGTCATGTTTATTTAGTTCAGTTTACTTAGCACAGATGTTAGCTACCAGATGTGAAGCAGTCACATCAGGCCAAAATGAATGTAGTTGGCTATGACCAGGGATTTCCTAATAAGCGCAACTCTAAACTCTGCAGATCGATGACATGTTGGAATTGAGATTGCATTGAGGTGTGTTTGCCTGAAGGTTAGTGTCAGTGAATCAGACTCTTCTGCCTTGGCTCCAAGCCATGGTTTGGGATTTGCTATGGGTGTGATTAAGATTATGTGGCTTTTGTGCAAATCTGACAAAGCTCATTACACATCTGGCACCCAGAATGAACCTTCGGTGGTTGCCAAGACCTAAGTCTTTGGTCACAAGTGGATGAAGTGTTCCATGTGTATGGCCCATGGGCTCTTCCAAACATTCAGTCTCAATGCCAGTTTTTATTAGAGATGTTTTTTATCTGCAAAATGTATGTAATTGTGTGTTCAGAGGGTATAAATAATTAATACTCTTCAATATAGTTTAGTTTAGAGATACAGCATGGAAACAGGCCCTTCGGCCCACAAGTCCACGCCACACTAGTTCCATGTTATCCCATTTTTCTCATGCACCCTACACACAGGAGGCAATTTACGGAGGTCAATTTGCCTACAAACCCGCAGGTCTTTGGGATGTGGGAGGAAACAAGAGCGGTCATTCCATAAACTAGGGCATCGTCCTGATTCTCCAACTAACTTCATTGTGGATATTGGGCTTTTCTCGGGAACTGATACACTACAATGCTGAGAAACTATATTCTGCACTCTGTATCTTTCTCTTCGCTCTATCTATTGTACTTCTGTTTGGCTTGATTCTATTCATGTAAGTATTATCTGATCTGATTCGATAGTATTTGAAACAGTTTTTCACTGTACCTCAGTACATGTGACAATAGCCTAACGTTAAACCTAGTAAATGGTACACTTTCAAAATAAAACCCTTAGAATGTCAAAAACTACATTTGATGCACATCCCAAAATTACGGTAAGGTATTTTATATTTGATTATTTCAATTCCCTGATTAGTGTTAAAATTTTGGCAAAGTTTCAAATATACAGCTGCTGTATTCTGATGAAATCTCTTAACAAATGTATTATTCTGCCGTCTTCTGTCAGCTGCTAACTGACCTGCATTGTATTTGTATAAGTTCCTATATTTGTTTCTGATTTTTTGCATTTGAGGTTTTGACTTTGGGCAGCAGCCAGCCACAATGTTCTTGAGAAAACATGCACCTGAAAGCTGATAACCTAGTTTAGAGATGCAGCAATGGACACAAGCCCTTCAGCCCACACCACACCGACCATCGATCACCCGTTCACGCTAGTTCTATGTTATCCCATTTTTACATCCACTCTCTGCATCCAAGGGGCAATTTACAGAGGGCCAATTAACCGACAAACCCGCACATCTTTGGGATGTGGTAGGAAACTGGTGCACCCGGAGGAAACCTATCCTGTCATAGGTGGAACGTGCAAACTCCACACGGACACCACCCAAAGTTGAGATCAAACTCGGGTCTCCAGCGCTGTCAGGCAGCAGCTCCATCATCTGTGCCACTATGTCGCTCTTAATTACTCTAACTATGTCCATGAAACATCAAATCGTTTCCACAATTGATAAAGACAACATTGCATTATTTTGTGAAACCAAAGATATGTCGGTTTTGTAGATTAATTGGCCACTGTAAAAAAAACGGCCCTGAAGTGGATATGAAAGTGGAATAAATTAGAACAAATGTGAATGGGTGATCGATGTTTGGCATGACCTTGACGGCCGAAGGTCCTGTTTCCATGCTGCGTCTCTAAACTAAACTAAAAACACCAAACAAGATCTCATCTTAATATTTTGAATTTAAAATATTTATGCTACTGAAATGTATTTTAATTTCTAGGTTGTTCAGGTTGAAATACATGCAGTTTGTGTTGGCTTCTCAGTACATTGAAGAGATTTGGTTGCTACAAGTCGCACTGTTGTGGTCTTGATAGTACCAAAGGGATTTCCTGCCAAGTTCAGCACTCCACTGTAGAATAATCTATCAGAGGTTTAATAATGTCAATGGCTTGAAGTGTTTGCTGTTGTTAAGTATAGTGTAGTCACTGTGACACTGTGAATAATTACAAGGGACGTTTTATTGCTGTTTCTCGATCATGGGAACCAAATAGTTTTCAAATTTCCCATGTCCCCTAAATTAGGTTTAGTTTAGAGATACAGTGTGGAAACAGGCCCTTCGGCCCACTGAGTCCATGCCGATCATCGATCACCTGTTCACACTACTTTTATCTTACACACTAGGGACAATTTACAGAGGCCAATTAACCTTTAAACCCGCTCGCCTTTGCAATGTGGGAGGAAACCAGAGCACCCGGAGAAAACCCATGGGCGCAGGGAGAACGTTCAAAATACGTTTTTGGGAGGTCAGGATCGAATCTGGGTCTCTGGCGCTGTAAGCAACAACTCTGCTGCTGCGCCACTGTGCCGCCCCCACTAAATAGATAGTCTAAGTGTGAAATCAATTCAAACATAAGTATTAGTGAGCATGAAAATATCCTACACTGAACACAGAGGAAACATGGAATAAGTAAATATTAATACAAAATCTTCAAACTCATAATTTAGAGTGTGTAGCAGTACACTCTAAATGCATTAGCACTACATGCTAAGATGCCATATTTTCATCATTTTGGTGATAATTTAAGCAGTTATATGATACTCAGTCTTCACAGGAGTTAATATGGTAGAGATTTTACTTTGCAGTAAACTTGGCAGCTAAACCTGTCACCTTTCAAAACAAACCTTTGATGTGATGCCAGTAAGAATGTAATCATGTCCCACATCTAACACCAGACTAAGTAGTCCATATCTCCAGGCAACAGGGGAAATTGTTGTAATGATTTGACATCTCTTCCTTGGTATCATTTTCACACACCTGTCTGGTAGGAGTTAGAACATTCAGCTGCCCTGTACTAAACAGCACTCACAATAATAGTCACACAATCATACAATGTGGAAACAGGCCCTTCAGCCCAACTTTCCCATACTGATCAACATATCCCATCTACGCTAGTCCCAACTCCCTGCGTTTGGCCCTCATATCTCTCCATACCTATCTTAAACCATGTCCAAATGTTTTTTCTAACCTCTCCTGATGTTGTGTTCCTCTCATGATAGTACCTATGAAACCAAACAACTTGTCTTTGGAAAAACAGGACACAAAGTGCTGGCATAATTCAGTGGGTCAGGCAGCATCTCCGGAAAACATGGTAGACCAAAATGCCCTGCAGCATCTCATACACCGGGTCGAGACCCTACCACACCAGAGACAGAAAGTGTGGGAAACTCGGAAGGGGATAGAGAGGGAAAGCAAGGGCTCTTTGGTTAGGCTCTCATGTTCCTATTAAATCTTCACGAAATATGAGGTGCTGCTCCTCCAATTTGCGCTGGGCCTCACTCTGACAATGGAGGAGGCCCAGGACAGAAAGGTCAGATTGGAAATGGGAGGGGGAGTCAAAGTGCTGAGCAACCGGGAGATCAGGTAAATTGAGACAGACTGAGTGGAGGTGTTCAGCGAAACGATCGCCGAGCCTGCGCTTGGTCTCGCCGATGTAGAGAAGTTGACACCTGGAACAGCGGATACAGTAATTGAGGTTGGAGGAGGTGCAAGTGAACCTCTGCCTCACCTGGAAAGACTGTTTGGGTCCTTGGATGGAGTCGAAGGGGCGGTAAAGGGACAGGTGTTGCATCTCCTGTGGTTGCAGGGGAAAGTACCTGGGGAGGAAGTGGTTTGGGTGGGAAGGGACGGGTTGACCAGGGAGTTTCGGAGGGAACGGTCTCTGCGTAAAGCAGAAAGGGGTGGAGATGGGAAGATGTGGCCAGTAGTGGGATCCCGTTGGAGGTGGTGAAAACATGGAACGTGTTTTTTTCTCTGGAACATTGGAGGTTGTGGGGAGACTTAATAGAAGTACATAGAATTATGAGGGGCATAGATAAGGTAGTCAGTCAGAACCTTTCTCCCAGGATGGAAATGGCCAAGACTAGAGTCATAGTAATAAGGTGAGAGGGAGGAAAGTTTATTGCGCAGGGCAAATTTTCTACACAGGGTAGTGGGGACCTGGAACTCACTGCCAGGGGTGAAGGCGGAGGCAGAAACCACAGTGGTGTCTAAGAGGCTTTTGGATAGCCATGTAGAAGTGCAGGGAATAGAGGAATATAGATCATGTAGACTGCAAGGACCAGGTTCAGGAATAGCTACTTCCCCACAGCCATCAGGCTATTAAACTTGGCTCGGACAAAACTCTGAACATTAATAGCCCATTATCTGTTTATTTACACTTTATCAGTTTATTTATTCATGTGTGTATATATTGATATAATGGCATATGGACACACTAATCTGTTCTGTAGTCATGCCTACTATGCTCTGTTGTGCTGAAGCAAAGCAAGAATTTCATTGTCCTATCAGGGACACATGACAATAAACTCTCTTGAATCTTGAATCATGTACAGGCAGATGAGATCTGTTTAACTCGGCATCATGTTTGGCACAAACATTGTGGGCTGAAGAATGCAAAACCTTTATTTATGACAAAAAATATAAATGAGGAGACACAAGAAACTGCAGATGCAGGGAAAACATAAAAACTCCACACAAACAGCACCCGTAGTCAGGATCGAACCCAGGTCTCTGGTGCTGTGAGGCAACAACTCAGCCCTGATCTGACTTTTCCATGGCTGATCATTAAGCACGGAAGCATTAGTTGAATTTTCTTGTCACCCTTAGTCAAGAATGAGGCCAATTCTAAGAATCCTGTCATTACCCCAGTTGATAGGGTTCTGCACTGACACCTCGCCAAAAGATGCCTTGGCCCTCACAGACAGCATCAACCATCCATTAAAGCAAAACTTGAAGCGAACTCAGTAACTTGCCAACTGCTTATTCTCACAACTGCATGAAACCAGACCCTTCTGGGATGCTTGCCAAAGTGATTGACAGAAAAGGGTTTTAAGTCTGCCGATGTTGCAACATGTTTTGCACATTCATCTTGCAGAGTAACTTTCACATGTGTGTTTTAAAACAAGCAAACATTTAAAACATGAGTAGGTGTAATCACAATGTATGCTTTAGAAAGTAACATCATATTTGGGGTGCCTGAGAACATCTTCTAAATGAAATAAAGTCAACATTATGAAAGAGATGTGTGGGTGTGCCAGAGTGGCGCAGCGGTAGATTTGTTGCCTTACAGCGTCAGAGACCCGGGTTCGATCCCGACTACGGGTGCTGGCTGTACGGAGTTTATACGTACTCCCTGTGAGTACGTGGATTGGCTCTGCTCGCTCCGGTTTCCTCCCACACTCCAAAGGCGTACAGGTTTGTAGACTAATTGGCTTTGGTAAAATTGTAAAATTCTCACTATTGTGTAGGATAGTGCTAGTGCGAGGGATGATCGCAGGTTGGCATGGACCCGGTGAGCCAAAGGGCCTGTTTCTGCATGGTATCGTCTAACGTCTAAAGCCTAAGGTAAATGTGACAGCCAATTTTCACAGAGAAATATGCCACAAGCAGCAATGAAATAAACCAGGTAATCATTTCTCTTCATGCAGGTTGAAGTTTAATATTGACCAGGACACCAAAGCGGCCCCTGGCTTTTCTTGAGGCATCGTTACAGAATCGTTTATGTCCACACAGAGGGTGGCAAGTAGATGGAACAAAATGTCATAGGATGAGCAGTGAAAGTCTGAAGAAGGGTTCTGAACCGAAACGTCACCCGTCCTTTTTCTCCAGAGGTGCTGCCATACATGCTGTGTTACTCCAGCACTTTGGGTCTATGAGCGGTCAGAGGAGGTAGTTGAGGCAGATGCTATAACAACATCTAAAAGACACTTGGACAGGTACACGGACAGGAAAGGTTTAGAAAGACAAGGGCCAAACGCACCCACAAGGAATAGCATAGATGTGACATCTTGGGCAGCATGGACGAGTTGCGTCGAAGGACCTGTTTCCGTCCTGAATGATTCTTATCATCTTGAGTAATCAAGAAATTACTTCCACAATTTTCACAGCATCATACACGTACCGCCTGTATTCTTCAGAATGTTGTGGTATTTTGAGTTCTTGAAAAGCCAATGTTTATCAAGCAAAGTACACACTTATTTAAAAACCCAAAACCTTTATCTATAATAAACAATATAAATAAGGATGACATGGAGCTGCAGGGCCACTGAGAACAAAGGGGAGACCCGGTGTGGGGCCACCGAGAATTAAAAGGAACCCATCGGTGGTCCGCCTGCTGCATCATGCAGCGGCAGGCCTGGTTTACCACTGCGAGCAGAAGATAAAACATTTTACAACTTTGTTGGAGCCAGAAATGTGGCGACTCTTTTGTACTGCACAGGTGAAGTCTGCACTGTGATTTTACTGGGTTGTATGCAAAACAAAGCGCCTCACTGTACCTAGGTACACGTGACAATAACATATCATGGAATCATTGCATCAGATGCCGGCATCTTGAGTAAAACAGAAAGTACTAGAGTAACACAGCAGGTCAGGCAGCATCTCAGGACACCAGAGTAGCCCCTGGATTTTCATCAGACAATGTCATCAAATTATTTATGTCCATCTGAGAGACCAGAAGTTCTCTGTGCATTGTTCTCATCCAAAAAGATAACTTTCTTACACAAGGTAGAAAAAATACTCCATGAACACATAACATGAAAACCACATTATGGGAAGAATGTGAAGGCTTTGGAGTGGATGCAGAAGAGGTTTACAAGAGTAATGCCTGGAGCCAGGGTTATTAGCTCCAAGGAGAAGTTGGAGAAACTGGGATTATTTTCTCTGGAGCATGAGTTTTAGTTTTAGTTTTAGAGATACAGTGCGGAAACAGGCCCTTTGGCCCAACGAGTCCATGCCGACCAGCGATCACCCCTTACTCTAGAACTATCCTACATACTAAGGACAATTTACAATTTTTGTCAGAGCTAATTAACCTACAAATCTGCATCTTTGAAGTGTGGGAGGAAACAGGAGCACCCGGAAAATAAACACGTACGTGATCATGGGGAGAACGAGCAAACTCCTTACAGACAGCACCCGTATTCAGAATTGCTGAATCGGTCTCTGGCGCTGTAAGGCAGCAACGTTACCGCTGCACCACCATGCTGCCCCATCAGAGGTTGAGGGGAGACCTGATAGAAATATATACAATTATGAGAGGCATAGATAGGGTAGATGGTCAGAAGCTTATTCCTAGGGTGAAAAAGCCAATGAGTAGAGGACATATCTTTGAGATGAGGGTGCAAAGTTTAAAGAAAATGTGTAGGGCAAGGTCTTTTACACAGAGGGTGATGAGTGTCTGGAACACACTGTCGGGGGTGGTGGTGGAGGCAGATATGATAGTGGTATTTCAGAGGCTTATAGAAAGGCACTTGGATATGCAGAGAATGGAGGGATATGGATCATGTGCAGGCAGAGGAGATTAGTTTATCTTGGAATCATTTTCGGCAATCGCCCATACACTAGTTCAATCCTGCACACTAGGTTCAATTTACAAAAGCCAATTAACCTGCAAACCTGTACGTCCTCCGACGATAAATGCTCAGAGTCTTTTTCCCATGGTCGTGGAATCAAGAACCAGAGAACATAAGTTTAAAGTGAGTGGGGAAAGATTTAGTAGGAACTTGAGGGGCAACGTTTTCCACACAGTGGGTGGGTATATGGATCGAGCTGCCACAGGAGGTAGTTGCGGCAGGTAAAATAACAGAGATTTAAAAGACACTTGGACAGGCACATGGACAGAAAAGGTTTAAAGGGACACAGACCAAACGCAGGAAATGGGAGTAGTTTAGATGGGGCATATTGGTCGGCATGGATGAGTTGGGCTGAAGGGCCCTGCTGGATGATTCTGTGACTTTATGACGCTGTCAGAGCTACAATTGAGGAGTGAAGATTCTTTGTACGATATCTACTGTATAAATGCCAAATAAATGGGTTATGAAATATTCAAACAAAGAGAAGTATTTGAAGTTACGACATAAAATCCTTTGAAAAGCAAGTGCTGGTGTAAAGTGAATTTTGGATTCAGCCTATTTGGCTGGATCCATACAATCTGCAGCATGTGGTCCACAGAGCTCACTGTGACAAAGAACTCAACACTTTTACACAGCTGACCTGCGTAAAAACTTCCTGTCATTTGAAGATGTTTTTCTGATGAGCAATGTGAAAAAACTCAAGGAACCATTGTGAGGAAATCCTGAACAGATGATCTACACAAGCTGCAAAGTTAGTTCCTTCTCACTACTGACAAGAGGAGATGAGGACCCCATTTTACACCGACAACATTTGCCAGTGATTGATATCCTTGTGTGTGCTGCAAATGTACCGCAGTGATGAGAAAGGACTTTACGTTGCTTTTCTTCTTGTGCCAGTTCTCAGAAGATGTATTTCAGATGTGATTTGAAATAATCAAAACAGTGGATTTTGCCCACATAAGAACCATAGACTCATACAGCACAGAAACAGGCCCCTCGGCCCGACTTGTCCATGCCGACCAAGATGTCCCATCTATGTTAGTCCTACCCGATAGAATCATAGACTCATACAGCATGGATATAGGCCCCTACGCCCAATTTGTCCATGCTGACCAAGATGCCCCATCTACGCTCATCGCAGAATAATCTCAGATGTATTCTTTTACGGACTATTAGGAATAAGAAAAAATGGGTTCCCCTTACACTTCATTGAATCTAGAGATGACATTCAATGAAAAAATTATGGATAATTGATCTGAACTCGTACCAGACTGGGTGCCGTACAACACGTGTCTGATGCATGCAACACAAATGCAGTAAACCTCTCTGGATAAATATTAAACAAAGCACTGATTATATTTTAGAATGTAGAAATAAGAATCTACAGATGCTGGTTTACACAACAGGGCACAAAGAGCTGGAGAAACTCAGTGGGTCGGGCAGTATCTCTGGCGAAGATGGACAGGTAACGTTTCGGTTCAGATCATCCTCATTATGTAAGATTACACAAACCAGTAACATTGGGAATGACACAATTAATAGTTAACAAAAAAATGCTGTATGTTCTGCCTGCTATGGAACCCTTGTAGACTTTATCAAAGACAGATGGTCCTTGCAGTTCAAAGTACAGTAAATGTAAGAAGTGCTGAATATGGATAAAATATAAACAAGAAGTACTAATATGTCTGGGTAACAGGAAAGATAAAACAAAATATTTATATGAGCTATATCAATAATTAGTATCTGTGGGAATAGAGGGAAAGTTTTCATATGTTGATAATAAGACCACCAAAATCTCCTGGCTTTTCTTTTGTGTAATATTTATCATATTTAAATGGTTTCTAAATTCTTCAGCTTGTTTCATGGACTCAATTAACAGTGAAACAAGAATGGTTTCCCGAAAAAGGAATTAACTCTTTTCACATCTGGCTCCCTTTTAAGCAGTTAATCTAGAAAATCGTTTGAACTAATTCTTAATGTTTAACAATATTTTATCTGCACAAATTTTGAGTGCATATTATGAAAACTTATCCAAGGCATTTACCTCAGTAGGTTTTGAGATCAAATTACAAACCATTGCAAGAACCCAAGAACCCAACAAATTATGATTAACGGACATTGAATCCTCTAATTTTACCAACTACATAACCCTCACCCTCTCCCTTCTTCCCCCACATTACCCTTCATTCTCCCCCCTCTCTCTCTCTGTGCCCCAGCTGGATGAACACCTCTTTCCATTCCCCCTCCCCTTCCACCAGTATTACATCCTTTTGCTTCAGAATTCTAAACTCTTCAATCCTTTTGTCTCACACCTTCTGTCTGTTCATTTCTGGCCTTTGTCCAATCATCTGCCTACTCAAAAATCTTGCACACCTGTATCAATCTACTACCTGCCAGGTTTTGTCCTGATGTATTTGGGTAGATGTACAGCTTTAGAAACATAGAAACATAGAAATTAGGTGCAGGAGTAGGCCAATCGGCCCTTCGAGCCTGCACCGCCATTTAATATGATCATGGCTGATCATCCAACTCTTTAGTTCCCTTGGTCACGGTTCTATCTGCAAGGTAGTTTCCTCCTTTGCAAATGATAAACAACCATTTTTATCTAGCATTCTCTGCTTGAATGGCACATGATTTAAATAAAAAATAATATAATAATTTGGAAAGGCGGAGCTTGAGGGGAGATCTGACACAAGTATATAAAATTCTGTGACACATGGTAGAGGGTCAGAACCTTTCACCAAGGGTGGAAATGTCAAAGACTGGTGAGTGGGGCAAAGTTTAAAGGAGATAGCCTGGGCGAGTTGTTTACAGAGAGAGTGGTGGAGGCGTGGGATGTAATGCCAGGGGTGGTGGTGAAGGCAGTCGTGATAGTGGTGTTGAAAAGGCTTTAAGATAGGCACATGGATATTCATGGATAGAAGGATATGGATCAAGTGTAGACAAATGTGATTAGTTTATCTTGGCATCATGTTCAGCGCAGACGTTGAGGGCCGAAGGGCCTGTTCCCGTGCTGTACCGTGTTATGTTCTAATTTACAGCTAGCTTTTTCTTTTTTTTCTTTCAACATTTTAATGTCATTAAGTGACCTATTTCAGCAAAGAGGAAGTTGTGAAAACCTGGGAAAGTACCACAACATAACCTACATTGTAAACTAGGGTTAATTTGAATCAAAGTGTTTTATAATTGTGAGTAATAATGGCACTTGTTGTTTTTCACTACCAAGATTCAGCCCACACAGGCTTGTGACATTTTACAGCTGTGGAGATTGAAAGAACCAGAATAAATCACCAAATATCGTTTTTTAATTCTTCACCACTAAATGTAGCGAAGGATTTTTAAATAGAGTTGCTGCCTTACAGTGCCGGTTCGATCCTAACTACAGGTGCTGCCTGCACAGAGTTTGTAATCTGTTATTTTTTCTCCCGGTGGTCCGGTTTCCACTCATACTCCAAAGACGTACAGGTTTGTAGGCCAATTGGCTTCAGTAAATTTGTAAATTGTCTAGGATAGTGTAGTGTTAATATGCAGGGATTGCTGGTCGGTGCAGACTCGTTGGACCGAAGGGCCTGTATCTGCGCTGTATCTTTAAACTAATCTAATCTAAAATCATTTCACTCAGGATAATTATCACTCTGGCTGCACTAAAATAACTTCTGCAAAGAAGGTATAAACATTCTGTTTCCAGACACTGATAAATTGACCAGCGCCTGTGCATGTATCTGCAAAACACATAGGGTACTGTATAATTTTCTGAAGTTAGAAGCTATATTTAGGAAATTCTACATTATGACTGCCCACTTTACAGTATTTATGTTATCAAGAGAATTATTTGAATTTACACATATCATGTTGATTTCCAAATAACCAGATAGGCTTATGCTTTACATAACACAATGGCACAGCTGCTAGAGCTGCTGCCTCACAGCGTCAGATACCTAGGTTCGATCCTGACCTCGGGTGCTGTCTGTGTGGAGTTTGCATATTCTCCCTGTGACTGCTTGGGTTTCATCTGGATGCTCCAGTTCTTCTCTGTGCAGGTTTGTAGCCTCTGGAAATTGGCCTCTGGAAATTGCCCCCAGGTTATAGGAAGTGAATGAGAAAGTGGGATAACATAGAATTACTGTGAACGGGTGATCGATGGTCGGTGTGGACTGTGGTCAAAGGGCCAGTTTCTATGCTGTATCTCTAAACTAAACTAACATATTTATGGATGAGTATGCCATTGATGCCTCAAGATATAAGTTATGACACCTTCAGATTATTTAACGACACTTCATAATCAGCTTATATTTTTATTAATTTGTTGTTTTAATAGTGATTGTAAAAAAGTACTTCCTATGGGAGTATTCAATCATTGGCAAAAGCAATACCCAGACATGGCGTCAAAGGACAAGAAGCCGAAGCAAAGAAGTGGAAGTGTTTGGTGGTTTCCTAGCTCAGTATGATGTGATTTTTTGCATCAGTGCAGTAGAATGGTATTTGATGGTATATGATATATGAACCAAATAAAATAAATAGATGTAGAACATAGAAAAGTAGAGGACAAGAACAGGGACTTTGCCCCACAATATTTGTGCCAAATCCCCATGATGCTGATACTCTCATCTGCCTGTGCACTAACACCTTACATATTACTACTCTCACCAACTTCTTCAGATGCATCGTCGAAAGCATTTAGTTCGGATGCATCACAGCATGGTTTGAGAACAGCTCCCTCCAGGACACCATGAAATTGCAGAGAATTGTGGACGCAGCCCAGACCAACACACAAACAAACCCTTCTTCCATTGACTCCATTTATGCTTCACACTGTCTTGGCAAGGCCACCAGCATAACGAAGGACAAGTCTCACCCTGGTCATTCCGTCTTCTCCCCTCTCCCATCAGGCAACAGGGGCAGAAGTGTGAAAACGCACACCTCCAGATTCAGGGACAGTTTCTTCCCAGCTGTTATCAGGCAGTTTCTTCCCAGCTGTTATCCTATCAATAACTAGGGAAAGGTCCTGAGCTATTATCTACAGTGTTTCACTCGACGCCGGAGTTCCAGCTTTCTGGCAAGAGGGCCTGAAAACATCGGACTGGCTGCGGAGGCCACAAATAGGCCCCGACCTCGGGTGATTCACAGAGGAAGAGGACTTAACTTTCTGATGCCTTTCCCCACAGTGGAACATTTTGATTCTGTTGTGGGGGGACGTTCATGTTGAATTCTATGGTGTGTTGTGTCATTTTTCTTTCTTTTAATTTTTCTATGGATGTACAGAAACGTAATTATTTATTTTATGTAAAGCACTTTGGTTTCAACGCGAGTTGATTTAAACGTGCTATATAAATAAAATTTACTTACTTACTTACTTACTTACTTACTTATTGGAGACCTTCAGTTTATCTTTAATTGGATCTTACTGGACTTTATCTTGCACTAAACGTTATTCCCTTTCTTGTATATCCGTACACTGTGGATGGCTCGATTGTAATCATGTATAGTCTTTCTGCTGACTGGTTAGCACACAACAAAAACTTTTCTCTTTACCTGAGTATACATGACAATAAACTAAACTGAACTAAACTAAACTATTTTGACATGAGCAAGATAGTTTAAAACAAGTATGATGAAAGGACAGCAATGAATTTTGCACCAAGGGAAAAACATCTGAAGGAGCCCTCCATTGGGGTAAAAGTGACAGGTGAACTCTAAATTCATCCTTTACGGTATGATGTCAATTAATTCGTCCACTTCTGCTCTACGGACTTCTTATGAAGAATAAAAGCAAGGACTAAGAATCTGCTTTGCTCGTCACTCATCTTCAATGTTACGAGGCTTGGTCTCATAAATCAAGTTTGAGTTTTATTGTGAATCCTACAGATGAAAGAAATGTTTTCTGAACACATGGTCACCCCTGCATCTGGCCTCTGTTGCCTGTAACCTTTTGCTTACATCTGTGAGTATTAGAAATGTGTTGCATAATTCACACAGATACCAGAAACCACATGAAGGAGATGGACACTTGGTGGGGTTTCACTTCATATATAATTAAACTTTTCTTCCCCATTCTGGTAAATGAAACAAATCTGAAGCATTTCTATTGCAGAAATATAACATATTGACCCCTGCAAAACTGAAATACACTGAAAGAGCACCCCATCCAATAAATGTGGGAGCCAAGATGATGCTAGTTTCTCATTTCTGCATCTCTATTAGACAGCATTTCTGAACCTGAACAGTGCTGAATATCCAAACATTAAAGTCATAGTCATACAGCACAGAAACAGTTGTTTAAGAAGGAACTGCAGATGCTGGAAAATGGAAGGTAGACAAAAATGCTGGAGAAACTCAGCGGGTGCAGCAGCATCTATGGAGCGAAGGAAATAGGCAACGTTTGGGGCCCTGGTACGTCTTGAACAAGGATTGTTCGATATACCCTACAAAGAGGCAGGCATGCCCATAGCTACGCCTTGTATTTGGAGGAAATGGGAGGAGTCAAACGAGAAGTTATTAAGTGTAAGGACCAGCTCCGCTAGTTGGAGGAGAGTACCTGTAGATGGGGATTGGTGGGTTCTCCGGTCGAGGAAGAAACGGAGGGCTTTGAGACCTTCCTGGTGGGGGATGGAGGTGTAGAGTGACTGGACGTCCATGGTGAAGATGAGGGGGTGGGGGCCTAGAGAACGGAATTCCTGGAGACGACGGAGAGCGTGTCAGGTGTCTTGAACATAGGTAGGGAGGGATTTCACCAGGGGGGATAGGATGGAGTCGAGGTATGTGGAAATAAGTTTGGTAGGGCACGAACAGGCAGAGACAATGGGTCTACCAGGACAGTCAGGATTGTGGATTTTGGGGAGAAGGTAAAATCGGGCCGTGCGGGGCTGGGGAACGATGAGGTTGGAGGCTTGGGGGTGGGGGGAGGAGAGAGAAAGAAACACACTGAGATGCTTCAGAAAGACCTGTCCAAATGTCTCTTAATGTAATTTGAATGTTGGTAAATATTTTCTTTGTTGCTAAAGTCCCTTTTGCACTGTCACTGACAATGTGTGACGTTGTGTGAGATTGTGCAAAATAGGGGCAGAAGAAATGGACAAGCAAACTTTTCCTCCCTCAGTTGTCTGAAACTAACTCCTATCATATGCCATCTCTTCCCAGAAAGTAACGGAATGTGAGACACCACTTGTATTGTGGTTGAAAAGTTGTCTGTGCTTTTTGTTTAGTTTAGTTTAGTTTGGATATACAACACGGAAACAGTCCACCGAGTCTGCGCCGCCCAACGATCCCCATCCACTAGCTTTATCCTGCACACTAGGGACAATTTGCAATTTTTACCAAAGCCAATTTACCGGTTCTACCAACCTGTATGTCTTTGGAGAGTGGAAGGAAATCCGAGCTGCCAGGGAAAACCCATGTGGTCATAGGGAGAACATGCAAACTCCCTAGAGACAGCACCCGTAGTCAAGATCGAACCCGGGTCTCTGGCGCTTTGAGGCAGCAACTCTACCGCTGCACCATTATGCCATTTCTGGAGGAACTCAGCTGGTCTGGCTGCATCAGTCAGGGTGAATGGACAGATGATGTTTCGGGTCAGTCCAATCTTGACTTGACTCTTGGCTCTCTTGAAATGATCCATAAAATGAGTACTTAATGCAAGTTTAACAAACAGCTTGCAGTTCAGCAAAGGGCATCTGTTTAACACAGATCAAGGTTCATCCCCAATTTTGAAGGTTAGCCTTTTTAAGTCCTTCTCAGAATCTTCACTTGCTCCAGCAGTTCGATGTATTGTTTCTTTGGCAGAACAAAGCACCTCCTAGGTCTTAGCAGTAGTGAGTTTTAATATTTAAATAAATGGCATGCTACACCAGCAGGAAGTAACTAGTTGCAGACCCAGAATAATTCCTTGTGGCTGCAAGACCACCAGGCTCTTGGTGGGAGGTACACCTCCCCCGGTTTGATGCTTAACAACACTGACTGCTCTTCAGAAGTAATCCATGGCTAGGGAATGCTCTGGGACATGCTGAAGGTGCAGGGAGGCATCAGATGACAGTGATTTCCCCCATTAGAGTCACAATGTTTTTGGGAGACTGTCCATTTGGTCTGAGTGCCAGTCTACAATGTACACAAGATGGCGCACTAGCCAGGCAACTCCGTGCCTGCTGCTCCCATGCTATCATTCATTACAATCGCTCCACTCTTTTAAACCTCCCTTTGTCCTGTATCTGTACACTGTGGACGGCTTCATTATAAACATGTTGTGTCTTTGTGCTGACTGGATAGCATGCATCAAAAAGAAAAGCCTAAAAGCGTTTTCACTGCACCTTGGTACAGGCGACAATAAGCTAAAATAGACCTAATTAATGGCATTGAGGTTAACTAGCCGGACTTAATCAACCCTTCCCCCCACCATTTCTCCATCCCCCTTCCCTCCCCCCCCCCCCCCCCCCCCCCCCCCCCCCCCCCCCCCCCCCTCCTCTCTCTGGACTCGCACACATTTCTCCCTTTCTCCCTCCCCTTCCACCCATATTCCGTCCTCTGTCTTCACAATTTGCAACTCTTCTATCCTTATCTCACACCCGTCTTGTCATCTCTGGCTTTTGAACAACCATCTGCCCATTAACCCCCCCCACACACACACACACACTGTATCCACCTATCACTTTCCTGACTTTGTCCTGCCTCCTCTCTTCCAGCTTCTCCCCCCCCCCCCCCCCCCCCCCCCCCATCACAATCGATCTGAAGAAGGGTCCCGACTAGCTGAGTTACTCCAGCACTTTGTGCCCTCTTTTGTAAACCAGCATCAGCAGTTCCTTGTTTCACCAGACTGGGATACCTGATATTTTGAAGCCATGAGTTTGAAACACCCAACATCAACTCGGGAATTTAGACTCAAATTTTGGACTAAATAAATGGGTCAGCCTTAGTATTGGCCACAGCTAACTGATGGGTGTGCATGCCAGCCAAAGGAAGCTGGTGTGAGGTGACTTTGATGAGTGGGGACAACAACATTCCTTACATACACACCAAATGAATGTTCAGGGCAATACATGAGCAATATTGCCTCACTCTCCTCCATAAAGCTTCAACCAACCTGAGTCTGTTGCAGACCCTGAGACATGGGAATCTGTTTTCCATGGAATCAATTCGATATGGATATAGAACAGGACATCACAGGAATTAGGCTCCATGGCCCACAATGTCTGGAGGAAACCCACGTGGTCACAGGGAGGACATGGAAATTCCACACCAACAGCATCCGAAGTCAGGATCGAAACTGGCACCTCTGGGGCTGTGAGGCAGCAGCTCTACCCACTGCGCCACAGTGCCACCCCAATGCTTGAGTAAATAACGATGCAGTACTGTGCAGCAGTCATTCAGTTTGCATCATTTCCCGCAGCTATGGAAGACGAGAAAAAAGAACACTTGGCCAATGTCCAAACTGAATTTGAAGATAGATACAAAATGCTGGAGTAACTCAGTGGGACAGGGAGCATCTCTGGAGAGAAGTAGTGGGTGACGTTCTGAAGAAGGGTCTCGACTCAAAACGTCACGCATTCCTTTTCTCCAGAGATGCTGCCTGTCCCGCTGAGTTACTCTAGCATTTTGTGTCTATCTTCGATTTTTAATCCAGGATCTGCAGTTCTTTCCTATCCAAACTCTTGGATTGTATGATGCTTATTATTCTGCACCACAAAGAACTGGAGAAGTTAACTCGATATACCACAGTCGATCTCTGAAGTAGCATAAACAAATATCTATGGCCTTTGTTCCGAGAAATGTAAAAGAGAAGTTGAATTCTGAGAAGGTCAGAGATGTTGCAAAATAGAAGCAGTACTGAGAATAGACCTATCTCTACTACCCTGACTACACACTTTACAAAATGGGGCATCACCTTTTTATTTATGCTGGAGAATCTTTCATTTCTCAGCAGTAATGCTATTTTAATCCAATTTGCATCAATGCATCTAACATATTTAAACTTCTAATATTGCTTGATTTCTGAAAATTTTAATTTAGTTTCAATATTGCACTGCATACTTCCTTAAAGAGTATATTATTAATAATCCAGTAATTTCTGCACCACATATTCAGGTCAAGAGTTAGAAAAAATTACCATTGCTTGGATTAGGGTGTATTAGCTACAGGGAGAGGTTGATCAAACCAGACTCAGGAACAGCTCCTTTCTGAGAACTATATTCTGTGCTTTGTATCTTCCTCTTTGTTCTACCTATTGCACTGAGTTTGATGATTGTACTTATGTACAACAAGCCAGCGTTATAACGAACCATTGGGGAACAAGATGGTCCGTTATTACCGATTGTCCACTATAACCGACTAAGGTATTACCATGTGTAGGAAAGAGCTTCCGATGCTGGTTAATACACAAAAGGACGAAAGTGCTGGAGTAACTCAGTAGGTCAGGCAGCATCTCAGGTGAACATGAGTTGGTTAGCTTCGTTTAGTTTATTGTCACCTGTACCGAGGTACAATGAAAAGCTTTTGTGCATGCTAACCAGTTGGCGGAAAGACTATGCACAATTACAATTGAGCCATCCACAATATACAGATACAGAATAAAGAGAGTAATGTTTAGTGCATGTTTAGTCCATTAAATCTGGTTAAAGTTTGTGACATTTCAGGTCAGGACCCTTCTTCAGACTGATTCAATTGCTGTGTTACTCCAGCACTTTGTGTCCTTTCCCCTTAAAACTAGGTGTTGATGCTACTGGTCTGAACCAGCAAGCCCCTCTTCACCCACTGCACGGTCTGGTTACAAGGCTGTTGCTGCTGCTCATGTTGTACCTCGCCTTCTCCTCCTCCCTCGCAGTCGCCAAGGTGGAGCACATCTTCCAAGGTGGAGCATGTCGGCTACTCCGGGGGATAAGGAGGAGAAGGCAGCGGTGGTGGGCGGTAGAGACCTACTGGACAAAGCAACGGCCAACACGAAGGAATGGCAGCTGGTGAGGGGGAAGAAGCCCCACAGTGACCGAGCGTATCATCTTGTAGGCAGCGGCTGGAATAAAATGCTGCCTCCAGGGGCTACAACATGAGCCATAACAACCAAAGATCCTATAGCGGAGCAAGATAGACCACTCCTGCTAAATGCAATGGACTGACGTGTAGTATGCAACGGAACGGAACGTGGGCCTTTTTTTCATCCATTTCCATAACCGGACCCGACCCGACTCGCGGTGTAATCAACGTTGCAGGGGAACAGTTTGTGTTAATAAATTAAAATTCTGAAAATGAGGAGAAGATTTTTACCAAATAACTTTTATTTTTACGAGGATGTTTCCGTAACCGGCTTCCGTCTCCGCACTATTATCCTATGGGATCTTTGGTGGGTAGACGGAAGCCGGTTACTGAAATGGGGCCTTAAATTACCCATGAATCTGCCCATGACCGTACTACATCTTTTTCGTCGAGAGGACTATCTTGCTCGCTATAGGATCTTTGATAACAACAGCCGCATCAACTGGACGGTGCAGGTGCTGGTCAAGAAAGGCTCGATGGTGCACCTTGCGAGCCGGGGGTGGTGTCGACAACATTGGTATGTCCGTCCACAAAAAGTAGAATTCATTATAAGGGGGCCTTTAAAACAAGGGTTTACTGTATAGTATATCTGAACTGTTTGGATAGCACGTAAAACTTTGCTTTTAACTGTACCCCCCTACATATGACAATAATAAATCTAAACCTAATCCTAAACCTAAATTTGAATTGCTTTCTCTGTTACACTGATGGTTGAGCGGGAACCTGATAGAAGAAAAAAACATTTGAGAGGCATAGATAGGATAGATCGACAGACAGACCTTTCTTTCCAAGATGGAAATATCAAATACCAGAAGGCGTACCTTTCAGATAGAAGGAGCAAAGTTTAAAAAATATGTTAGGTTAAGGATGTTTAATTGTTATAAGTACTGATAACAGAACAATTACTCGCAGCTGCATGTAAACCTGTCAATACAATACACATAGTTAATATATAATAAATAAAATTCAATGAATTAATAAGCACAATGTGAGTGATAAGAAATCCAAAAACTTAGTGCAACCATAGTTCATTATAGTGATTAGTGTTGTGCAGTGTTCAAGAGCCTGTTGTTAGGAAGAATCTACACTTGAACCTGGTGGCCACTGTTTTCAGACTCTTGAACCTTCTTCCTGATGGTATTAGTGGATCCTTGGCTTCTATTTATTGTATTTGTCTAATTTCAACTCATTTAAAAGCATATAAAATCAGGGCCCAGTCAATCTGTTGATGGAGACACAGAAACCACAGATGCTGGAATCCTGAGCGAAACACAATGCTCAAGTTCCTTAAAGTTACTGTGCCATCTATATTAGAAATCACAAATGACATGTTAGAATATTGTATAACTTTTAGACTTTCATTGTACTGCTGTCTTTCCAAATGCTGTGCTTTAGTGCCATCTGCTGCTAACCTCTTCCAGCTTTTGAAAGCAAAGACACCTGTCAAACGGCAGAATCCCACAGGATGATGAGGGAGACACAAGGAACTGCAGATGCTGGAATCTTGAGCAAAGGAACAAAGTGCTGAAGGAACTCAGCGGGCCAGGCAGCATCTGGGAATGGAATGGACAGGTGATGTTTTGGGTTAGAACCCTTCTTCAGACTGATGGTGAGAGGACCTGCATTTCAGAAAAGGAATTTGATTTGGGTTTCACATGTCCACAGTTTGAAAGTGTATGTTGGTACGGTAAGCATAGGATGAGAAGAATGACTTTACTTTAGAGATACAGCGTGGAAACAGGCCATTCGGCCCACCGAGTCAGCACCGTCCACCAATCACTGCGTACACTAACACCAAGGACAATTTTTAAATGTATTTTTCCAAAGCCAATTAAACTCCAAACCTGCACATCTTTGTAGTGTGGGAGGAAACCGGAGCACCCAGAGAAAACCCATGCGGTTACAGGGTGAACGTACGATCTCCGTATAGACAACAGACAACTTATGTAACCAGGATCGAACCCGGGTTTCTGCAACTCAACTGCTGCGCCATTGTGTCGCCCCCAATTCTTTTCATACTGCATTGACATTATGGATCGGGAGCCTTCTTCAAGCCTAGTTCTTCCCGGACTTTGTGTTTTGCTCAATATTCAAGTATCCGCATTTCCTCATGTCTCTAAAGCAATCTATCTTCTCTCTCCCTTCTTGAAATTTGTACCGTGTTCTTGATCTAAAAAGGTACTCATGCCCAGCTTCCCAGATTGTTCAAAAAAAAAAGATTGCTTCCTTTTTGTACAAGTGGGAAGTATATCCTACAATGAGGCAGGCAACTGTGCGACAGTCACTACTGGCATCAGATGATCCTCTTGACCATCGCCAAGAGGTCTAAAGGGCCTGTCCCACGATGCAAGTTCACCCAAGAGCTCTCCCGAGTTTAAAAAAAATCAAACTCGTGGTATGTATGTAGCGGGCACGTAGGACCTCGTGGATGTCCCGTAGCGGCTCGTGCTGTAATGCTAACGCTGCAGGGAAATGGCCGGCGACCCATTCTTTGCCTGTCTCTTCCCCCCCCCCCCCTCAGATCCCAACCAGAAATGCTGAGCCCAAGAGGTGCCAGTGGGGCCGCAGCAATCCTTTCGCCCATAGATGCTGCTGGCATAGTGTGTGGGTGGGAGGTGGGGGGGGGGGGAGAGAGACATTGAAGGCAGCCTGAAGAATGGGTGCAGGTCCAAGGGAGAGAGAGAGAGAGGCACACACAAGGTGGATGTGAAAACTTACCTGCCTGTTTCAGTGACAGACACCCACCGCCAGTAAATGAAGTAATCCCCATCTGTCTCCCCCTCCTCTCCCTCGACTCCCCCACCTTTCCCTCCCAACTCCAGTCCTGTCCCGACCCCCTGGGAAACTGAAGGTTTCCCGCTGTAATTAAAGAGTTCCCACGGTAGACTGTAAAACTGGGACCCTGGTTCTGGACTCCCCCAACATCGGGAACATTCTTCCTCCATCTAGCCTGTTCAATCCCGTAGATACGATTAGACAGGTATCTAGTTATTTAATTCATTTAATGATTTCTATCGCCCAGCCTCTCATCTTTCAATCGGGTTCGGCCAGGAAGGAACTGCAGATGTTGGATTAAAACGAAGATAGACACAACATGTAGCTCAGCGGGACAAGCAGCATATCAGAAGGGTCTCGACCCGAAATGTCACCCATTCCTTCTCCCCAAAGATGCGGGCCTAACGCGGTAACTCATGAAAAGTTTTTTCAACACTGTCCAAGAGTTTCCCCTAGTACCTGCTGTTAGTTACCGCATTTCCCGAGTACCTGCCGTTAGCATTACGAACCGCTACGGGACATCCACGAGGTCCTACGTACATTCTACATACTTACCACGAGTTTGATTTTTTTTTTAACTTGGTAGAGCTCTTGGGTGAGCTTGGATCGTGGGACAGGGGCTTAAATCAGTGCAATATTTTAGACAGAGCCAGACTGACCATGAGACCTCGTGAATTAGTTCATTCTGCTAGTGAGATCAATTGTTTCCCCTGGCAGCAAGTGAATGGCACCTGGTATTTCCAGACAGTTCCCCATCCAAGTACTGGCCAGGTCTGAATCTGTTTAGCTCAGTCACATACAAGACATGCCTCGAATACAGATTCATTACTGCACCTTGTATCCAGAGAATGTAATATTTAAATATTCCCATCTTTCTTTCAGGGGTTATGGGGAGAAGGCAGGAGAATCGGGTTGAGTGGGAAAGATGGTTGAATGGCCGCGTAGACATAGCGAATGGCCTAATTCTGTTCCTAGAACTTATGAACTTTAGAAAATGAGATTAGTGAACAGAAGTGATTCTAATTTAAAACTCAAATAATGTACACCGATTTTCAACCCAGATATCTACGTTCGAAATTAGTTTAGAGATACAGCATGAAAAAATGTCCTTTGGCCCATCCACGCAGACCATCGATTGCCCATTCACACTAGTTCCATGTTACCCTACATTCTCAACCACTCCTTACACCTACAGGCAATTTACAGAAGCCAATTAACCTGTAAACCCGCACGTCTTTAGGATGTGGGAGGAAACCAGAGCACCTGGAGAAATCTTACGCAGTCATAGGGAGAACGTGTGAACTCCACATGGACAGCACCTGAGGTTAGGATTGGACCTGGGCCTCTGGAGCTGTGTGACAGTAGCTTGCCAGCTGTGCCATTATGTGCTCTTAGGTTGCTATGTTCTCTTGTTAGACAACAGTGCCATCTACAGATTCTGTCCAAGAAAGCAGGTATGTACCGTCACTGGGATTGCTACCAACTAAACTTGTTTCATCTGTTCACAGTGAAATATCGTTAAGAATGACATTGATTCCCATGCTGAACTTGACAATTGTAACTAAAAACTCCAAGTTTCCTGTGAATTACGAGAGCATAACTACTTAAGTGAAACAAAGTTAAAATTAGTTAAACAGTTGGACGCCTTAGATTGGAGTCAAGACTTTAGAGATTAGTGTGGAAACAGGCCCTACGGCACACCGAGTCCGCGCCGACCAGCAATCAACCCGTACACTAGCACAATCCTACATACTAAGTACAATTTACAATTTTACAGAAGCCAAACCTGTACATCTTTGGTGAATGGGAGGAAACCGGAGTACCCGGAGAAAACCCAAGCGGTCATGCACAGACAACACCCGAGGTCAGCATCGAACCCAGGTCTCTGCTACTGTAAGGCAACAGCTCTACCCGCTGTGCCATTGTGCCGCCCAGATAATGTTTTTTTCTCTACTTGACATGCACTGTGTGTGCAACTTTGCTGCAGTTGTTGGATCAGCTCCCGAGAGTGACAAACAATTCCGGATGTGAAACTGCAGGCCTTTTATACAGCTTCAAATATTAATCCCATAACACAATTGCAGTACAGAAGGAAATTAGATTCCTCCTTTCTTTTATTAATTTATTTAATTGTGTTTATTATATGTGTACTGTCTTTACAGGCCTGTTATGCTGCTGCAAGAAAGAATTTCATTGTTCCGTTGAAGGTACATATGCCAATTTTACTTCGGAGTCATGTGAGTGATTCCGTGAAGAACCCGCTCAGTGCGCAGGCGCGGCATTTTTAATGCCAGCAGTGCAACCGCGGCCAGACGGGAGTCGGGCGCTCCCGCTACGTTAGGTAAGTACTTACCTTCATCGGTCTTTTCCTTGTGTTTTTTGCTCCAGGGGGAGCAAAGCAGCAGAGGGAAGCGGCCCCCGTTCGACTCCAGCGAAGGAGCCGACAGTGGAGGGGGGAGAGGCGGCAACGGGACCGCACACGCTGCGGTCCACAGACACGGGTGCTGCGCTGATGCCCGGTCCGCTAAACAGCTGTTTGACTAACAGCAGCGGACTGGAGGGAAATTCAAAAACCGGCCGGCACCCCTGCAGACTCCCGACAAGGAGACTCGCCGCCCGAGAACCGCTGAAATGCCGCCCGAAAACGGCAGACAGCCTCTAACAACAAGGTCAGGACCAAACCTCAGGCTGGAGACAGACACGGAAGATGGGATCAGCACTCAAACAAAAAACAAGAATGTCTGTTTCCCCAAGCCAGAGGAGGTCATGGAGCTAAAAACTCCAGAAAAACTGCCAAGGGAGCTAACACTCCCACTCCAGTGCTATTGCACTGGCCATCTCCCTTGTCGAGGGATTGATGGGACCAGAGCTGGGCTGGTCAAGAAGAGGGGTCACTGGCTGAACAACATCGGGAGTATGCTTGAGGTACAGGATCAGGAACAGCTGCTGGGTGTGGCCGCTATGTGGCTTCACCACTAGCGAGATAAATTTCAGTCTCGACTGACGGACCAGCTTACTACCTGTTCTTTTCAAAGAACCTCTCCAAGACAGGTAGTCGTGAGGTGTTGGATTCATCACGCCTCCCCTAAATTGCATTACTCAAAGTGCCCACCATTATTGGGGGATACATTGAGCATCGCTCTCAAAAAACCCAATATTTAAAAATGAATTTGATATGCCTGATGTCGGCTATCATTCACATGCTCTTCCAGAGGTCAGGGTAGTATGGCAAAACACCTGACCCTACTGTTCGCAGTGCCCCGCAACTTCTCAGGAAGTTATAAAACCTGCCTTCAACCAAAATTCACAAGACTGTGAGAACGCCGACACAACAACTTAGCCAGACAGCAGGATCCGTGATCAAGCCAAGTTTTTAAAAAGGTACACAAAAAAGCTGGAGAAACTCAGCGGGTGCAGCAGCATCTATGGAGCGAAGGAAATAGGCAACGTTTCGGGCCGAAACCCTTCTTCAAACAAAGTTTTTCAAAAAACTGGACGACGTGTCAAAAATATCGGGGTAAGGCGGCAGGGTCTGGAATGAGCACCACACGTAAACCAGTCAGCAGTACCTCTAATGCATCCACCAGCTGGGTATACCTTATGGTACTGGTGAAAGCTCGGGGCCTGCATGCCAATCCTGTAAGCCTTTCAGGCCAGGGCCCAGAGCAGGCCCCAGGGAAAATGCGCCACCCCCACCACGTCATACGACGTGTAAGACTCGTTGGACCGGGAGGAAACAGAAGAATACCCATAACCATGGAGGTAGGTGGGTCTGGTTCCTGCCAGCATATAGAGAACAAGGGTGCTCTACTAACAGGGGGCGATTACACTTGTTTAAAGAAGCATGGGGTAATGTCACGAGTAACTAGTATATACTCAACAACATTAGTGGATACAAAATTCAGTTATATCAGAGATATTACCGCCAGTTCAACATTGGCCCCTAAGGGAACTTACTCCCTCCGAGGAAGAAAAGCGGGAGGGACAAGCTGAACTGGTGATGCTTATCACAAAGGGGGTCATCAAAAAGACCAAACATGAACCTTTCGAATTTGTATCGAATATAGTCACTAAAACCAAAAAAGATGGTGGAAGTCGCATCATCATTGACTTAACATCACTAAATAAGTTTGTTGAGTATATACATTTCAAGATGGAGACGTTTGTTACTGCCAGACAACTGATCTCCAAAGGATAATTTATGGCAAGCATTGATATTAAAGATGCTTACTATCTAATACCCATACACAAGGATCATTGCAGATACCTAAAATTTATCTGGTTGGGGCAGCTGTGGCAGTATAGAGCATTGCCCAATGGTCTAACTTCAGCCCCTAGACAATTCACCAAAATATTAAAAGTAGCCATGGGAATACTAAGAAAACAAAAGCATATTGTCATAGCATATCTGGATGATATTCTCATAGTAGGGAAACGAAGGAATTGGCTGTGGCAGCAGTATTAGCTACAAAACAGCTCCTTGAAACGCTGGGGTTCGTCCTACTCCAGATAAATCTAGGTTGAAGCCATCTACTACCATGGACAAATCGGACCTTTGCACTATCAAAATCTACAAAGAACAAAGGTACATGCACTAAAACGATATTCGGGTCACTATGATCGAATCATGAAATTACCCACTGGAGCTATATCAGAGACAGTGGGGGGGGGGGGGGATGCAGAGAATGTGTGGCACAGTTTCAGCCCTATCATCATCACTAACCCTACTTTAGTTATTAATCAGATGCCAGTGCTCAAGCCTGGGGGGGGGGGCAACTAACTCCATATCCAGCACAGGTGCCAGATGGACTAAACCAGAGTCATCATTACCACACACACTGGGCATCAATTTAGAAATGTTGAGCGCCTATTATGATTTTAAAAGCATATGCATCTAAAATGCAGCACTTGCATGTGCGGTTACGGATTGATAATACTACGGTGGTGGCTTATATTAACCATATGGGGAGCATAAAATCATTATCGTGCGACAAATTGGTCAATCAGATCTGGCAATGGTGTGTCGAAAGACATATTTTACTATCGGCTGCCTATCTACTAGGTAAGCTAAATACAGTGGCAGACACCAGGTCACGGAAAAATTTAATGATAACATCGAATGGATGTTAAACCCAAAATATTTGCTAAAGTTATTAAGCAATATGGAACGCCAGATATCGATTTGTTTGCATCAAGACGGAATCACCAGTTACCTATGTATGTGACTTGGGAACCAGACCAGAGGCAGCAGCGGTAGATGCCTACACGCTGGATTGGGGGAATTTCTGCTTTTTGCTTTCCCTCCCTTCTGCCTCATCAGTCGGGTACTTCGCAATACAGATGGACTCTGCTTCTGGGATATTGATGGTGCCCGACTGGCCTACACAGCCATGGTTCCCAGTTCTTCACGACATGGTGGTCGAGTCACCTATGGATTTCCCTAGTGGACCACGGTTGTTGACTCACCCAGTATCAGGCATAAGCCACCCATGCCATGAAAACATCAAACTCCTGGGTTGTAGGTTTTGAATAGACCTTACCAGGGACTGGGATTATCCGAATGAACTATCACCACCATGTCGGCATCCCTGCGAACATCCACCAGGAGGCAGTATTTAACCTGTATCAAAAATGGGAGAAGTACTGCCAGGAAACAGGGACAACATATGCAACTGCCACAACCACCGACGTGCTGGAGTTCCTGGCCCATCTACACCATGACGAAGGGATCAGTTACAGTGCCATCAATACAGCACGAAGCGGCCTGTCTGCTTACCTAAAACCAGCAGGACAGCAGGCCATGGGATCCCATCCTCTGGTGGTAAAACTCATGAAGGGCATTTTTAATATTAAGCCCCTAAACCCAGGTATACCCATGTTTGGGATATCAGTGTGGTATTGACATTACCTCAGGGAATGGCCACGAGCTAGATCCCTCAGCCTCGAGATATCTACATTAAAGACGCTCATGTTAATGGCACTCGCATCCGCTCAGAGGGTCCAGTCGCTGCACAAATTAAGACTGGACAACATGGTGGTCGCCCCAGACCAGATTACGTTCATCATTCTAGGTCTGGTGAAACAAAGCAGGCCAGGAACGCCCAATCCACTGGTGGTATTCCGGGCCTACCCACCAGAGCCAAGGTTGTGTGTGGTGACCCATCTACAACAATATATAGACACAACCCACAATCTCAGAGGGAGAGAAAAAGCCTTATGGGTCAGCCACAAGAAACCTCATGGCGGGGTAACGAGCCAAACCATTTCACGGTGGCTCAAACAGGTACTGAAAGCTGCCGGAATAGACACTAATACATTTAAATCCCATTCCACTAGGGCAGCATCGACATCAGCGGCTGAACGAATGGACGTCCCGGTTGACCACATTCTCAATACGGCAGGATGGTCGAGGGAAACGACGTTCAGAATGTTTTTATAATAAACCGTTGATAAAGCCTGACTTATTTGCAGACAGAATATTACAAACTGCAAATATTTAATTTAAGCTCGGGGGAGCTATTTATTTTTGTTATTGTTAATAAATACCTTTCTGTTTCTTGAAAAAACAGATCCATTGGTTGATTACGATAACACTTCCTCCCTCAAGAACTTCGGCAGTGAGTGAAATAAAAACTGTTACACGGTTTGAAATCACAGACCTTTGAAGTCTTCACGGAATCACTCACGTGACTCCGAAGTAAAATAGTAAGATTAAACGAGAACTTACCAGTTCGAAGTTTGATCTGTATTTTATGAGGAGTTACGATGAGGGACTACGTGCCCTCCGCTCCCACCCTCATTATATAGGATCAAACTAGTAAACTGATGTCTCCTTAATCTTTACTATGTTTACTTCAAATAACTGTGTCTATCTGTGATTCCACACCGCTGCTTGGAAGTATGCCTGCGCGCCTGCGCACTGAGCGGGTTCTTCACGTAATCCCTCATCGTAACTCCTCATAAAATACAGATCAAACTTCGAACTGGTAAGTTCTCGTTTAATCTTACTATTAAACACACTTGACACTTGGGGAGGCACAGTGGCGAAACGGTAGAGTTGCTGCCTTACAGCGCCAGAGACCCAGATTCGATCCTGACAACGGGTGCTGTCTGTACAGAATTTGCACTTTCTCCCTGTGACCGCATGAGCTTCCTCCCACATCCCAAAGACGTGCGGGTTTGTAAGTTAATTGGCCTCCGTAAATTGCCCTTAGTGTGTACGGAGTGGATACAAAAGTGGGATAACATGGAACTAGTGTGAACGGGAGATTGATGGTCTGCGTAGGCTCGGTGGGACGAAGGGCCTGTTTCCGTGCTGTATCTTTAAATTAAATCAATTAAATGTAACCCAGTTGTATATTTGTGTAACACACATTTATATCCCTTGATCCTTAATAAGTTATCTAGCTCGGATAACTTATTGACAGCTTATAGACTTACCATGTCAAATCATTATCTCAAATACCTCAATCAACCATATAACCATATAACCATATAACAATTACAGCACGGAAACCGGCCATCTCGGCCCTACAAGTCCATGCCGAACAAATTTTTTTCCCCTTAGTCCCACCTGCCTGCACTCGTACCATAACCCTCCATTCCCTTCTCATCCATATGCCTATCCAATTTATTTTTAAATTATACCAATGAACCTGCCTCCACCACTTCCACTGGGAGCTCATTCCACACCGCCACCACTCTCTGCGTAAAGAAGTTCCCCCTCATATTACCCCTAAACTTCTGTCCCTTAATTCTGAAGTCATGTCCTCTTGTTTGAATCTTCCCTATTCTCAAAGGGAAAAGTTTGTCCACATCAACTCTGTCTATCCCTCTCATCATTTTAAAGACCTCTATCAGGTCCCCCCTTAACCTTCTGCGCTCCAGAGAATAAAGGCCTAACTTATTCAACCTATCTCTGTAACTTAGTTGTTGAAACCCAGGCAACATTCTAGTAAATCTCCTCTGTACTCTCTCTATTTTGTTGACAACCAGACCAAAGTCTATTTTTTTTGGAAGGAATTAATTAAAACTCGGTGCTGTTAAACCGGGCATCAATCCAATGGCATTTCCCCGACCCTTTTGCAGACTTCTCCATTCCACAACATGAGAGAAGACCAAGGTCTAAATGTGGACTCTCAAGATATCAGCATGGTCTTAAATTAGTTTTGTCTGGCTTAGTTTAGTTTAGAGATACACCATGGGGGCAGGCCCTTTGGCCCACCGAGTCCACATTGACCATCAATCACCCGTTCACACTTGTTCCATGTTATCCCACTTTTACATCCAATCCTTACACACTAGGGAGGGATTTACAGAGGGCCAATTAACCTACAAACCCGTACGTCTTTGGGATGTGGCAGGAAAGAACGTGCAAACTCCACACAGACAGCAACCGAGGTCAGGATCGAACCCGGGTCTCTGACGCACTGTGTCTGTGAGGCAGCAGCTCTACCAGCTGTGCCACTGTGCCGACCTAAGTTGAAAATCTGCACAAGAGCCTAATTTTTCATTGAATTGCGTGAGCGACACTCATTTGTATGACAATGCTGAGATCTATATTCTGCTCTCTGTATCTTCCCCTTAACTCCATCTATTGTGCTTGTCTTTGATTTGATTGTATTTATGTTCAGTATTATCCGATCAATTTGGATAGCATTGAAAACAAAGCTGTACCTCAGCACACATGAAAATAATATACCAAAACCTGAAGCTTAGATTGTTTTCTCTGGAATACTGGAGGTTGAGAGGAAACCAGACTTGGAAACAGCTTCTTGCCCTCTGTTATCAAGCTTTTGAACAGACCTTCCATAAGGTGGAGTACAGTCCAATTTACCTCGACCCCATTGGACTTTGTCTATGGAACTGATGCGCTACAATGCTGAGAAGCATATTCTGCACTCTGTATATTCCCCTTTCCCAACTTGAGTTTGAATATATACTATACAGAATATCAGTACTTCTGTATAGTATTAACTGCCCTGATTGAATTGTATACGAAACAAAGCTTTTTGCTCTACACGTGACAATCAATGGAAATCTAAACCTCAGCATCTTTTTGGTCTTTGAAAAAGAACTCCTGTCATTGCAATTACCTTGACACTAGCTTGAAATGACTACAGGCTAATCTGCAAAAATATGTCCCTTAGGAAACAATTCTGTGAACATGTCGTAGGCATGTCCGAGACTCATTGCTTAAATTCTCAAAGGTGCCAAAGCATTTGAAGAAATCTCTGCTTTGAGCAATAAGATATATTTCCAATTGACACCGTGACCGTTACATTGTGAAAGTAACATCACTTAAATATCAGGGAAGCAATGTTTCATGCACAATTCTTTAAAATGGCCTCTTTAAGATTTTCGTCATTCACAGAAATCTCAGTGTGGAAATTTCATCCTGACATTACAGGCTTGGCAGGGATGGGTCAGTCTCATCATCCAAGTGCACCTCTGCATTGTAAAAGGGTAATCACACGCTGGATATCAAGAAAATTGGAATCTTTGGGCGACATTCTTCATGAAATAGAGATTCATAAATTAAAAGGAACGTTTTTGAAACTAAATTGCTCAGGAACAAATTGTTAATTTGACAAAACTAATCAATTTCTTCTTACCTCCAACTTTATAGTGTAGCTTTACTAGTTTGATAGAGACAGTGCTTTTTAGTAAACAAAACAAAATCCTTTGGAGAGGAGTAGAAACCTATTTAAGCTGGAAAGATTGCAGAGAAGATTTATGAGGATGTTACCAGGCGTCAAGTGCCTGAGATAGGGAGAGATTGAGCAGACTAGGACTCTATTCCTTGGAGCACAGGAGGATGGGGGGTGGTCTTATAGAGGTGTACAAAATCATGAAAGGAATAGATCGGGTAAACACACAGAATCTCTTGCCCAGAGTAGGGGAATCAAGAACCAGAGTACATAGATTTAAGGTAAGGGGGAAAGATTTAACAGGAACCTGAGGAGATAACTTTTTTACACTAAGGGTGTTGGATGTAAGGAATGGCCTACCAGAGGAGGTAATTTATGCAGGTTCTTTCGCAACATTTAAGAAACATTTAGACAGGTACATGGATAGGATAGGTTTAGAGGGATATGGACCAAATGCAGGCAAGTGGAACTAGTGTAGATGGACATGTTGGTTGGTGTGGGCAAGTTGGGTCAAAGGTCATGTTTTCACGCTGTATGACTATGTCTCTATGAATGGCTTAGAGAAATATGGGCAAGGTGCAGGCAAATGGGACTGGTTTGGAAGAGCATCTGAATCGTCATGGACGTTGGGGCATAGAACCAGGCCTCCTTGGTTTTGTGTAGGAAGAAACTGCAGATGCTGGCTTATACCAAAGATAGGCACAAAATGCTGGAGCAACTCAGCGGGTTAGTCGCATCTCTGGAGAAAAGGAACAGGTGACGTTCGGGTCTGAGGAAGGGTTCCAACCAGAAACGTTGGCTGCTCCTTTTCTCCAGAGATGTTGCTTGACCTGCTGAGTTTACCCCAGTATTTTGTGCCTATCTCCTTGGTTTTGTGATATGAATTTAAATGTTGGGCCAATCTTTAGGTGTGTGCCAATGACATCAAAATGGGCAGGGTTGTGATAGTGACAAAGAATGTTTCAGACTGCAAGAAGATATCAATGGACTCATTAGTGAGAACAAGATTGGCAAATGTAATTCATTTCAGATAAGTATGAAAGTTATGTTTTGGGAACAAGGCGGGAGAACACATGATAAACGGTAGGATGGCAAGAGGTTGAGAGTAAGAGAAGAAGGTTGGAGTGTGTGTCCAGTGATCACTAAGCATTGCAAGTCAGAAGGCATACAGGATAAGACATAAGATGCTGGAGTAACTCAGCGGGTCAAACAGCATCTGTGGAGAACATAGACAGGTGATGTTCCAGCATTTTGTGTCTTGGTTTGTAAACCAGCACTTGCAGTTCCTTGTATTCAGGCATACAGGATATTTGTCTTCATTGGAATCTGAACAAATGAACACAATAAAAATGTAATTGTACAATGTAAACTACCATTTCTCTTGATGTATTTCCATACTACATGGGGAAACATAGAACAGGAATCAAATGCATCAGTTACGACTCTCTCTTAGGTACAAGTAATTGTATAGAAGCATTATCAGGTTAATCATCGGGATGGGAGATTGCAACCTTCACGTGGTCCACCCAAGTTGTCCTGCACGGATGTGCAAGAAGAGGTCAATCATAATGGTCCCGACTCAAAGCATCGCCTGTTCACAGAAGCCACCAGACCTGCTAAGTTACTCAAGAATGTTTTGTTTTGCTAAATCATGTAAAAGTTCTACTTATTTAAGAATCTTGGCTCAATTTGCGTCAAGCACAGAAGGAGCCATTTTGTTAACATGGTGAAACTTGTTACTGTTCTTAGTGATAACCGAGGAAGGTTCAGTGCACTGCACTGAACTACAGCTATTACCTTTGAAATTACACTTTTCTGCACAGAGTTTGCCAATCAAAGCTAATTTCTTTTGAAGTCAGGGTAAGTATCACATTTCACTTACGCTTTTTCAATACCCTGCCAGAAAAGTTGGCATCTGGAACAGATGTACTCCTAAATCATTTTAAACACAACCTTGATCATTTTATAATCGGGGCCATGTGTTGCAGCAATTACAACAAAGGTATTTGTTTGAAAGCATTTGCAAAGATTTTATTGCATGCTTGATTTAAAATTAGTTCTCAGTGCACTTTATTTGTAACCTTCCAAAAAACATGACTAGCTTTACCATTAGTTGTAAGACTACTGATAGGAGGGTCAACTAAAATTATAGTGTGTGCTAAAATCAGTTTAGTAATTTGAATAATATTTCATGTTTGCACATTATTGTCTTTGGAACTGCATTGATAAAGAATCATTTAAAATAATAATAATAATACATTTTATTTGTGGGCGTCTTTCAAAAGTCTCAAGGACACCTTACAGAATTTAACAAGAGTAAAAAACATATAATCGGAGTAAAATAAATAATAAAGACATCACCAATACACAAATTAAAGACAGAATTCGATCCAAAGACAAAAAAAAATCAAAAACACAATGTGAAGAGAGAGCAGCGGCAGCTAAACCGCGCTAGCGTACACTCTCCCTTCCGACAGCCATCTTGCACAAACTAAAATAATCACTTACACACAAAAATCATCCCCCCACAATGGGATATTGTAAAGGACTGAGAATTCTTTGGAAAACCATTGGACTCACAAGACATCCAGTAACACTCCAATTTTCATTTCTGATCATAGAAAAAAGAAACATAGAAAATAGGTGCAGGAGGAGGCCTTTCGGCCCTTCGAGCCAGCACCGCATAGCCAGCATCACTTTTCATAGAAATCATATTGTAAGATACATATAATAGTAAGTGATGTAATTTCTAGGCCACGGTGTCAGAGATTCCTCAGTTTCCACCCAATTAATCTTGCACATATCTCTACATTTATCCCTATCATTATGTCCTTTCTCCATTTCAATCTCTTGTGCAAGGGTCATAGAGTTATACAGCACAGAAACAGGCTCTTTGGCCCAATTTGCCTATACTGACCAAGATGCCCCATCTACACTAGTCCCATCTGTCTGTGTTTACCTGCCTCAACTACCTCTTCAGGCAACTTGTTCTATACACCCACCACCCTCTGTGTGAAAAAAATTGTCCTTCATTTTCCCCTCTGACTTTAAACCTATGTAGTCTGATTGGGTTGGGTCGAGAACAGTATCTGATTTAGAGGCACAAGGAAGTGCAAATGCTGGAATCTTTAGTAAAATATTTAGTAAAATACAAAGTGCTGGAGGAACTCAAAGTGAAGAAGGGTTCTGACCCAAAACATCATCTGTCCATTCCCTCCACAAATGCTGCCTGACCCGCTGTGTTCATCCAACACTGTGTTTTACTCAGGATTCCAGCATCTGCAGTTCCTTGTGTCTATATGGGCGAACGTTGGACACATGACACCAAAATAACACTCAATGGCCTACACTGGAAAACATCCCATAAAGTATGATCAGATGTTAGTGCTCCTAGAATTTCTTTCACCCAGAAAAAGTCTGATAACTTGTCTCTTTTCAATTATTACAGTGGCAAATTTGTGTTGTAAATCAATTTCAAAATTTGGTTCAATTTAAATTAATATCAAGAGTACAAAACAGAGGCAATAGTGAGGTCAAATTCTTATCTTATGGTTTACTTCATTTGCTGTATTTTTTTGGGACACAGAATGGTGGAGTAACTCAGCGGGTCAGGCAGCATCTCTGGAGGACATCGATAGGTGATGTTTTGGGTCAGGACCATTCTTCAGACTGATTGTAGTACGGGAGAGAAAGCTGGAAAAGTCTGAAGAAGGGTCCCAACTCGAAACATCACATCTTTCCTTCCCCCCTCTCCCCCACTATCAGGCTGAAGAAAGGTCCTGTTCCGAAACATCGGCTAACCATGTACTCCAGAGATGCTGCAAACGCTTACTCTGGAATAACAGCTGCCAGTTACTCCAGCGCTTTGTTTTTTTTGTAAGCCAGCAACTGCAGTTCTCTGCACCATTTTACATTTGGGAGGTGAGTTCGATTGGCCAGCTTTCATAGGCTCATGTCATAAGAGCAGAATTAGGTCATTCGGCTCATCGCGTCTACTCCGCCTTTCATTCGTGGCTTATCTATCATTTCCTTTCCCCATTCTGCTGCCTTCTCCCTGCAATCTTTGCCACCTTTACTAATCAAGAACCTGTCAATCCCCGATTAAAAATACCCAAAGACTTGGTCTTCACAGCCATCTGTAGCATGAATTCCACACTCACCACCCTCTAAGTAGTCTGGCCTTTTCTTCCGGAATTATCTACTTTTCCAAAGTTGTTGCTGAACTTTTGACGTCACTTTGTGTTTGCGATTGATATGATCAATGGTTATTGTCACTTGAGCAAATGCAGTGATAATATTTTCTTGCATACAGTTCAGTAAAGTATTGCCACACCTAAGCACAACCCTCTATTGGCAAAGAGTACAGAAATAGTCCACTGAGACCACATGCAAGAATTCATGCCTTGGCGCCATTTTCAAAGTCCAGTCCGCGCTCTAGGCCTTATGAGCGGCACCTGATCTAGGCCATCCCAATGCTGCTGAAGGGCCTCCAGCCATCACTTTCCTTGGACGTCTGGATCATCCAGACGTCCCTCTCCTCGCCCGTACACTTTTCTATCCCGGGAGCACCTCCTGCAGCCGACCTTAAGGGCGTGTAAGGCCAAACTCTGGTTCACTCTCCTACCAGCCTTGCTCCTCACCCATCAACACCCGCATGAATGATCCGCTAGAAAACTGAGGCATCAAAATTTCTTGCGGTTTCTATAGGCAGATGTTGTTTGCTGAAGCAGGTTTGTTATTTCCACCAACAGGGGAAAGAACAGCTACTGGAGTCTATGTACAGAATCGTCTTACAGCTATGGACGTCACAGGCAGTGCCACACTTCACCTTTGCCTCTCCTTCAAAGGATTGCAAACACTAGCAGGGATGATAGCCGTTCTTTTGATCTTGCATCCACAACACCCCTGTATCACACAGGTTCAGGAGCTACACAAAGTCTCTGCACAGGAAATAATTATACCCTGATCGCATTCTCAGAAGCTGAAATTAGTCCGTTTTTTTCAGCTCCTGTCAGAGTTGCTGTACCTGAAAAGTGTGCTGCCCAAAGTCAGCCAGCTGATTTATTAATGACCACAAGACACAGCTATGTTTAGGTCTTTTTATTCTCTTTCAGTGTTTTCTTCTCCAGTAATTTGCAGTTGGTGCTAATGGCATCAAAGGTGAGGCAGCGTGACTCACCAATCAGGATTTATAACAGCAAACAGATCATAACTACTGAAGACTCCTAAAATACACACACACAAGATGGTGCAAAGCCATGGACTATTGCGGCAGAAACCAGTTAGTAGACACTGGGAATATGATTAAGGGTGCAAATCAGTGCATGGAAAAAACAGATAAATGAGTTAATACGCAGGAAGGAACTGCAGATGGTTTATACCGAAGATAGGCACAAAATGCTGGAGTAACTCAGCGGGTCAGGCAACATCTCTGGAGAAAATAAATAGGTGATGTTCTGTGTCAGAACCCTTCTTCAGATTAAATGAGTTGAGTTGTCGCCAGAGTGTGGCTAATCTTTGCATGCTGATCCCAGAGAAGGATCTACTATCATAGTCATAGAGCGTGGAAACAGGCCCTTTGGCCCATCTTGCCCATGCTGACCAACATGCCCCAACTACAACTTGCCCCAATGGATGAATTGGGCCAAAGGGCCTGTTTCCATACTCTATGACTCTATATAATAATCCCATTTAAAACAATCTCTTCACACTCCCATTAGCCCTCTAAGTATTGCCATTTATAGACTAATATTGTTACAGAGCATGGAAACAGGCCCTTCGGCCCCATCTTGCCCACACCGACTAAAATGACCAAATGGATGAGTTGGGCCAAAGGGCCTCTTTCCATGCTGAATGACTATGACTTTATGTACTAATTCCATTAAAAAAAATCTCCACATTCTTTTCATCTACATATTGCCACATAGAATCAGAAAGCATGGAAACAGGTCCTTCAGTCCACCTTGCTCATGTTGACCAACATGCTGCAACCACACTAGTCTCACCTGCACGCATTTGTCCCATGTCCCTCTAAACATATCCGACCCCATCTACCTGTTCTAAATGTTTTTAAAATGTTATGATACCGCCTGCCTCAGAAAAAAACAGAGGTAAATGAGTTGAGATGGTGCCGGAGTGTGGCGACTCTTTGTGTGCTGGTCCCGGTAGAGGATCTACTATCATAGAATCATAGTGAGAATGTGGGGATAATAAAATGGGATTAGTGTAAATGGGTGCTTGATGGTCAATGTGGACTCAGTGGGCTAATGGACCTGTATCTCTGCAGTGTGATTCTCTGACTAAAATCCAACATAAATTTAGATTAATGCACAAACAAAATGGAGAGAGAAATGGCCTATGTCGGTATTTTGGCCAGGTTCGGCAACTTGAACAGCCAGGAGTAAAGACTGTAAAAATTGGTGAACACTGCCCAGTCTATCATGGGTACTGACCTCTCCACCATCAAAGAGATTTATAGGAGTTTTTGCCTCAAAAAGGCAACCAGCATCATCAGAGATTTATACCACCCTGGCCACGCTCTCATTTCACTGCTGCCATCGGGAAAAGAGATGGTTCAAAAACAGCTTATTCCCCGCAGCCATCAGGCTATTAAACACTACAACTTCCAAATAAGATCTGAACTACATAGACATGGGGGGATTGGTTTTGTCTTTTTACATTATTGTGTGTTTGTTTGTTTTATGTGTATGTATGAATTTTACTTCGGAGTCACGTGAGTGACTTCGTGAAGAACCCGCTTCCAACGCATGCGTGTCATATCGCTACACGCATTGCAACGAGTCACACAGGGGGGAACAACGTTCCCCAAGCGGGAGAATTTGAAAGTCGGGAACAGCAGGTAAGAGACTCTGCGTTCCTTTTTTCTACTTACCTTTTAGGTGGAGACATGGACCTGATCCATGAAGGCTGCGGAAAGCTGGTGGGGAGACCCGCGGAGTGCGAGCAGCCGGCAGGAGCAGCAACGGCACCAGTTTCCTGGATGGGAAAAAACCTGTGCCCGACTTCGCTCCCGCACCGGCAAAATTCACTTCTGGGCCGGGCGGAAAGCAAAGCAAAGACGTCCCGTATGCCAGTCTCAAGCGAGACTGGCTTGGAGCAGTCGCTAGCGGCCAGCGCCGAGGCTGCGGGACAGAGAGCAAGGACGAGTGCTGTAAGTACTGGGGGTACACAGGGGGGTCCCTACGAACAGCGGGGTTTTTACCGACTGCGGAACTGCCGCGAAGGACCAGTCCCGTGAACACCGGGGTCGGTCCGAGCGGCTCGAACCCGACACGCAGGGAACGACGTTCACCAGCGAGAATTGAAAGTCGTGAACAGCAGGTAAGAGACTCTGCGTTCCTTCCACTTACCCTTTAGGTGCAGACATGGACCGGGTCCATGTAAGCTGCAGAAAGACCGCGGAGTGCAGGCAGCCGGCAGGAGCGGCAGCGGCAGCGGCAGCTGCAGCCGGCAGAAGCAGCAACGGGGGCAGCGACGGCACATCGATTCCCGGAGGGGGAAAACACCTGTGCCCGACTTCGCTCCCGCACCAGGGGAAAATTCATTTCTGGGCCAGTATGCCAGTCTCGCTTTGGAAGCGAGTCTGGCTTGATCCCCCATTCTGCCCCATCAATGGGGTACTAGGGAAAATTCAACTAGACTCAGCATCTGGGATTCTCATAGTACCCGACTGGCCTACTCAATCATGGTATTCGGTCATACAGGGGATGGTGTTAGAACCATGTTCCCTCATGAACATAGCCAAATTTATTAATCCATCCAGTGACTGGGGGCAGTCATCCATGCCATAAGACTATCGATTTGTTGATTTGTAGAGTCTGAAAGACCCACTACACGGCATGGGGCTGTCAGACAGGACGATGAATCTCATCTCATCTGCACTAAGACTGTCAACACGGAAGCAGTACCTTGGACACATCAAGAAATGGGGCATATACTGCTTGGACAACAACCTCGACCAAAGGCCAACAACATTCTGGCCGTATTGGAATTTTAACTAGCCTCCATTATGATAATCGTTGGAGCTACAGTGCCATCAATAGTGCCAGAAGTGCACTCTCCAATTACCTATCACAAGGAACGGAGCGGCACACGGTGGGAACGCACCCCCTGGTAACAAAACTCATGAGGGGCATATTCAATGGTAATCCCCCTTAAACCAGGTACTCCGAAATCTGGAACGTGGGTGTCGTTCTAAACATGCTGAGGAGCTGGTAGCCCATAACAGCATTGTCACTTCAGTAAGGGACCATGAAGATGGTTATGCTCATGGCGTTAATTACCGCACAACGAGTCCAGCCATTAAGCAAACTGAGCCTGGACTCCCTGATCATCTCACCCGAGAAACTGGTGTTTGTCATACAGGATTTAATAAAAAGAAAACAGACCAGGTTCATCGGGTCAAGTGTTTGAATTTATGGTATACCCATATGACGAACGACTGTGTATAGCAAGACACATCCAACTATACATAGAATATACTAAGAGCATTCGAGGTCAGAGAATGGCATTGTTAATCTCTTACAAGAAACCGCACGAAAAGGTCACGACCCAAACTATATCAAGGTGGCTCAAATATGTCCTAAAGATGGCAGGAATAGACACTAATGTTTTTAAACTCTCATTCCACCAGGGCTGCAGCAACATCCGCAGCAAAAATTCTAGAGGTACCCACAGACCAAATCCTCAGAATGGCATGATGGTCATCCAAAAGGTTTTTCCAAAGGTTTTATAATAAACCAGTTATTTTTTGGAGCCATCATCGTGTTCAGAAACCATTTTACGTTCAACAATATAATTTGCCCGAAAGGTTACAGGGCTATGATTGTCAATTAAAAAAATTTATATATTTTTTCGTTATACCACACAACTCTTTGTATAAGTGTGTTTTTAAAATTACTAATGATGCTCTCTCCCAATACCCAAGGCAGTTGTGAAGCATGGACTCGTTCCACGGCATGAGGTCACAGAGCTTTGAAATCTTCACGAAGTCACTCACGTGACTCCGAAGTAAAATAGTAAGATTAAACGAGAACTTACCAGTTTGAAGTTTGATCTGTATTTTATGCGGAGGAACGTTGAGGGAATACGTGCCCTCCGCTCCCACCCTCTTATGATCATATCAAAAACTGGTATCTCTTTGATAATCTTACTATGTTAGGTCATTATAGGTTTCTGTGACCTCACACCGCTGCTTTGAAGAATGACACACATGCGTTGGAAGCGGGTTCTTCACATATTCCCTCAACGTTCCTCCTCATAAAATACAGATCAAACTTCAAACTGGTAAGTTCTCGTTTAATCTTACTATCTCTGTCCCCACTGCGGCCTAACATCGTGGAGTGGTGCGGCCTTTCCTGGAGACCGATCCGGCGCTTCAACCGCGGGTGCGGCGCTGACTTACCATCGTGGAGCTTGTGATCGCTTTGCTGGGGAAATCGACTGTGGAGAGCTCTAACCGCAGGCCTGTGGACTTTGGAGAAGCGGTCCCTGGTTAGAGAACGATTCAGGAGCTCCAAGCCGCGGAGAATTTCAACCGTCGCGACGCGGGGGTTTCGATCACCCCGACGCGAGGGCTTCGGATCGCCAGCTGCGGGAGCTTTGATTGCCCCAACTGCTGATGGTTCGACAGCCCCGACCGCGGGAGAATAAAGAGGGAGAAGATTGGACTTTATTACCTTCCATCACAGTGAGGAATGTGGGGAGCCGCTGTGATGGATGTTTATGTTAAATTTTATTTTATGTGGCTGTGTGTCTTGTTGCTTTTCACTTAGTATGGCCGTATGGTGACCCAAATTTTCACTGTACCTTAATTGGTACACGTGACAATAAACTGACCTTGAAGCCTTGAAAATATGTATGTATAAATAAATAAATACATGTTTTAAAATAAATTAATTTAAAAAATATATATAATCACTGTACTTTCTTTTCATTTATTATATTGTTTACAGAGTACCATGTTTATATATTCTGTAGTGCTGCTGAAAGTCAGAATTTCATTCTTCTGTTTGGGACATGTGACAATAAAACACTCTTGACTCTTGTAACCTAACTTAAATATTGAACTCCAACTAAAACTTATAGTCTAATTAACTTTCTCCAGCTCGCCAGGGTTCAACGCATTGAATTAATGTCTACTAGTTGCTGGTCTGCCTTCTAGATAATTTATTCGGCTTCGGGACAGAAGTAACTTTACAATGTTCTACAAAGCCTTCAACAACCGTATACTTTGTGTAATTTGTAGCTCCACGGCTCTGCAGCGCCATAAATATTTCAAGAGTACTAATATTTCATGGAATCAACTGAGAGAGGAAGGAAATGAATCATTTGTTGTTTCCCATTCATGGAGGTGACACTTAAGACCACCAACTGCTACTGCTAAAAATGCATAATTAAATTTTTTGTGCTAAACCAGCTCTGAATCATAAAATTAGAAACTGTTTTTTTTTCGAGTCACTATTAGGATATTGACTAAGCATCAGTTTATTTTTTTATCTTCAGGGTAGAATCACAGAATGTCATGGAGTCATAAAGAGTCAGAGTCATCAGGACATACAGGATGGAAACAGGCCCTTCATTCCAACTCATCCATGCTGACCAAGACGCCCCATCTATAACCTCATCCCATTTACCTGCATTTGGTCCATATCCCTCTTAACCCTTCCTATCATGTACCGAAACGTCACCCATTCCTTCTCTCCAGATGCTGCCTGCCCCACTGAGTTACTCCAGCATTTTGTGTCTATCTTCGGTTTAAACCTGCATCTGCAGTTCCTTCCTTCACACAAAAACTCAACCTGCCTCAACTACCTCTGGCAGCTCGTTCCATACACCCACCACTCTCTGTGTGGAAAAAGGTTGTGCCTCAGGTTCCCATTAAATCTTTCCCCTCCCACCTTAATCCAATGCCCTTGATTCTTGATTCCTCTACCCTGGGAAAGACTCACCCTATCTATTCTGTGCATTAACCCTATCTATTCCCCTCATAAATGTAAACACCTCCATTAATTTTAGTAAGTTGATTTTCAAGATACATAAGAATAATTAAAAATCACTCTGCACAAAAGCAAGAGAAATATTAAAAGATCCGCACCTTTGATATTACTTCTTTATTGATTCTTTATTTCAGAATGTTGCCAAAATTAATTATTTATATTTAATTCATCAAATGCAGCTCACAGCCCAGCAGTATGAACGTTGATTTACCTAATTGCTAGTAACTCTTGCATTCCCTCTCCCCTTTCCCCACCCTAGACGTCCTACTAGTCCCACTATTTGCATCCTTGTATCCCTCTTGTTATCACCACTTCTGCAGCCAACAATGTGCCATTATGGTCTTCCTTGGTCATCTGTTGCCGTCCCCTCTACTTTTGGTCTGAAGAAGGGACCCGACCCAATATGTTACTCATCCTTTTCCCCAGAGATGTTGCCTGACCTGCTGAGTTACTCCAGCACGTTGTGTATATCTTCAGGCCAAGAAGACAGTTGGATCCAACGATCCTCTTATGATGGCCTGTTAATTTTACCTGGACTACCATTGGGGAGATGCCAGCTAAAGCTGTAATTGGAAATGTATTCTCTTCAGCAACCTTGGCATCCTTTCAAGCTGTGAAGGATCAAAACAAACTGAGAGGAAACATCCAATATACTCCAATCTTTAAATCGGTGATTCAAAGCAAGAATTTTTTTTGTTAAAATCTGATGTCATTAATGATAATACAGTTCTGATTTTACATCAATATCCTAGTAAATGCTTCATCATTACAGGCCCATGACAGCAATAACACACAAATTAATATATAATGATCAATAATATAATAATAATTTAATAAATTAACAGCACTAATACTAGGTAACATAAGAGTGCAAAGAGTGCAAAGCAAAAGTATGTGGTGCAAGCAAAATAAAGACCATAGCAGATCATAGTTGTTGAGGTAAGGTTGCAGACAGTGTTTGCTGTTCCTTGCTTTGACTTCACGGCCTTGCTCCCAACTTCAATCCCAACACCCTGGCCTATCACAGTTGACCACAAGGCTCCAGGATTTCTACCCTTCTTCAATTCTAATGCACGTGCGTCCAGGTTTCTGCAAAAGTTATTATGTTTAGGTTTATTATTCTCACTTTATTTTGCATAGTATCCAAACAGGTCAGATATGCCATACATAAATATAATCAATATGCGTAGGAAGGAACGGCAGATGCTGGTTTACACCGAAGGTCGACACAAAATGCTGGAGTGACTCAGCAGGACAGGCAGCGTCTCTGGAGAGAAAGAATGGGTGACGTTTTGGGTCATGGCCCTTGCTCATACCCTTCCTGAAGATCTCAACTGCAAAACATCACCCATAAATATAATCAAGTCAAGCTCAAGTACAATAAACAGTGGATGGTTTGATTGTAATCATGTATAGTCTTTTCGTTGACTGGATAGCATGCAAAATAAACTAATCTAAAGTGGAAGATACAGAGAGCAGAATATAGTTCTCCACCTGTTTTGGCAACTGGGCAATTTGTAGCAGACTTCATTGCCTTGAAATTGATTAAAATAGAAAGCAGGGCTGACTTACCAACCACCTCCCACCCCTCCCTCTGTTGCGTCTGAAAGGAATTAATTTATCCGTGCTTCAATGGCCCCTTAGCTGAGGATCCATGTCATGGTACAGGTCAGTAATTGAATCTGGACTTTCTCCGTAATGCACAGGTCAGTGTCATGTTGAAGCCAATTTGCTGATGTAGCGGAGCACATTATCCTTGCTACCTGCAGCATTTCTTCACAGAAATTTCTCAGTGTAGCAGCATCAGTTTCTTACACCCTCTCCAGATTCCCACATTCCCCAGACTTCAATCATGAACCTGCCGCTAACTGGTTTCCTTTCAGCTCTTTTTTCTTTTAGGATTTAATTTTAAAACAAGAATATAATGAACGTAATGAACAGCTGCTGCCTCACAGCTCCAGAGACCGGGTTGGATCCTGACTTCTGGTGCTGTCTGTGTGAAGTTTGCACGTTTTCTCTGTGACCGCGTGGATTTTCCCCAGGGTTTTCTCCTGGGTGATCAGGTCTCCTTCCACATCACAAAGGCATGCAGGTTTGTAGTTTAATTGTCCTATGTGTAATGTATTCATACATGCAAACATACATACATCCATATACATACATACATACACACACATACATACATAAATACATACATATATATACTTCAAGGCACGTATGTAATAGGATTATACTGGAAAGAGTGCAGAGAGGTTTAACGTGGATGTTGGCAGGACTCAAGCGCCTGAGCTCTAGAGAGTATCTATATATACTACAAGGTACTGCAGATACTGGTTTACAAAAAGTGTAAAGTACTACACGAAAGCACTGGAGTCACCTAGCAGGTCCGGCAGCATCTCTGGAGAACATGGATATCCATGTTGTTGCCTGACCTTCTGAGTTACTCCAGCATTCCACGCAGCGGCGGTGGAAAGCATCTTGTCCGGAAACATTACCATCTGGTTTGGGAATTGCTCTGCCAAGGACAAGAAGGCTCTGCAGAGAGTAGCGCGTTCGGCCGAACACACTATGGGAACTTCACTTGCCCCCCTGCAGGAACTATATGTCAGGGGGTGCAACTCCAGAGCCAACAATATCATGAGAGATCCCTTCCACCCCTGCAACGGACTGTTCCAACTGCTACGGTCAGGCAAACGCCTCCGTTGCCATACGGTGAGAACGGAGAGGTTGAGAAGGAGTTTCTTCCCAGAGGCCATTCGGACTGTAAACGCCTATCTCACCAGGGACTAACTCTACTGAATATTTTTCCTTCCATTATTTATTATGTAAAAGAATATGTGTGTTATGATTGTGTTTATAGTTTGTTTAGTTGTTTGGTTGTTTGTCTTTTGCACAAAAGTCCGCGAGCATTGCCACTTTCATTTCACTGCACATCTCGTATGTGTATGTGACAAATAAACTTGACTTGACTTGACATTCTGTGTCTCCTCTAATTTCTGCCCTGCAGTTGCTGAGCATCTCCTGGAGTTCTAAATACTGGCCACAGAGGGCAGTATCGCACCAGTATTATAAGCAGCTGATGTTCGAAAGCATTTACAGTGTTTTGACAGATTATAATTTGTGTACCATGGGGAATGTCGCACAGTATGCATATTAAATGCAGTTATGAGCCTTTTTTTACCTGCTTCTGAAATTGAAAATGCCTACTGAACGCAGAATTCAGACAAGAATAAATAATGCTTCCCATTCCATGAAAGCAACACAGTGGCGCAGTGGTAGAGTTGCTTCTATACAGCGCCAGAGACCCATGTTTGATCCTGACTACGGCGCTATCTGTATGGATGCATGTTCTCCGTGTGACCGTGTGGATTTCCTCCGGGTGCTCAACATCTCAAAGACGTGCATGTTTGTAGGTTGATTGACTTCAGCAAATTGACTGGTGTGTAGGATAGAACTAGTGTACGGTTAATTGTTGGTCGGCACGGACTCAGTGGGCCAAAGGTCATGTTTCCACACTGTATCTCTAAACTAAACCTATGCATAAATGCAAGCATCAATCAATGGACAGACGAACTCAGAGATGATGTTGCTCTTGTTTGCTATACAGTTAAAAGAATTGTGATAATTTGCTCAGGAAATATTGATGAACTGCCAAAAAGATTCCATTAAGCTGGAAAAGGTGCAGAACAGATTTATGCAGATCACACCTGACAGCACATTCCAAGCACCCACCACACTCTGTGCAAAAAAAAAAAAGTTGCCCTGCACATCTCCGTTAAACTTTGCCTCACATACAGTAGGTTAAAGCTATGCCCTCTCATGTTTGACATTTCCATCCTGGGGACAACAAAGTGCTAACTGTCCACCCTACCTATGCCCCCATAGTTTTATATACTTTCTATCAGGAAGAGTGTGTTCTGTGGCACAAAAGGAAGCCTCCTTTCCACCCTGTGGTCGAAACTGATAAACTCCTGTGCTACAAATGGCTACAAATATTTGCAAGTTTAAGGATGGTGATTGCAACATTTCAACTGATGTCCATAATACATGGTTACTAAAATAAATGGAGGGTGGCAAATGTTGAGCCTCTTTTCAAGCAGAACATGGAATGAATGTGACAATGATTGTATATTTATTTGTGTGCCATTGCGTTAATCTGTCAGTTAAACTGCAGCACTAAGCAATTCATTGTTCTGTTGCCAGTACATATTACACTAAACACTCTTGACTCTCATGACTCTTTTGATTTTAGAGGTACAGTGCAGAAACAGGCTCCTCGGCCCACTGAATCCGCACCGACCAGCGATCACCCCGTATCCTACAAATTAGGGACAATTGACAATTTTTACCAAAGCCAATCAACCTACTAACCGCTATGTCTTTGTAGTGTGGGAGGAAACAGGAGCACCCAGAAATAACCCACACAGTCATAGTGAGAATGTACAAACACCGTACAGACAGCACCCGTAGTTAGGATCGAACCCAGGACTCTGACTCCATCAGGCAGCAACACTACCACCGCGCCACTGTGCCGTCCTGACTCCTGATCAACTGGCACATCAACTTGTGCATTCTTTTCCCCCTTGTTGAACTGTGTTGAAAATTAAGATGATAGGTTTCTATTTGGTTTAGTTTAGTTTAGAGATATAGCGTGGAAACAGTCCCTTCGGCCCTCCAAGTCTGCACAGACCAGCAATCCCCACACATTAACATTACCCTCCTCACACTAGGAACAATTTTACATTCACATTAAGCCAATTAATCTACAAATCTATATGTCTTTGGAGTATGGGAGGAAACCGAAGATCTCAGAGAAATCCCACTTTGGTCACAGGGAGAAGGTTTAAACACCGTATAGACAAGCACCCGAAGTCAGGATCAAACCCGTGTTGCTGCCGTTATTAAGGCAGTAGCTCTATCACTATTCTCTGTGCTGTCCTCGGAAGCATTTCTGCCAGGATGGACACCTATGATATTTCAAGTGCAAAACACTTTGGAATTACATCAACTCTGCTGGGATTAATGAGGGACAGAAGTGCTTGGACTAATATCACTGTCAGCAAGTCTTCCACCTGAAATGGGCACTGTCAAAATTTAATGCTGCAATTTCTAGGCACCCGCATCAAGAGCTTAAAGATCTTCATTTGCAATAAGATATATCCAAGGACATTGCGTGAAACTAGAGAGGAAATTGCGGGAGCTCTGGTTGAAATTGAATCGTCCTTAAATACAGGAGGTGCCGGAAGACTGGAGGGTGGCAACTGTTGTGCCTCTTTTCAGGAAGGGCTGCTGGGAAAATGTTGGGAACTATAGGCCGGTGAGCTTAACATTTGAAGTTGGAAAGTTACTCGAGAGTATTCTGAGGGATAGGTTATACATGCATTTGAATGGGCAAGGGCTGATATTGTCAGCATGGTTTTGTACGTGGGAGGACGTGTCTCACGAATCTGATTGATATTTTTGAAGACGTGACCAAAAAGGTTGATGAGGGCAGAGCTGTAGATGTTGTGTACATGGACTTCAAAAAGGCATTCGACAAGGATCTGCATGGTAGGCTGCTCTGGAAGGTTATATCACATGGGATCCAAGGAGAGATAGCTGAATGGATAGCAAATGGATCCATGGAATGAAGCAGTGGGTGATGGTGGAAGGTTACTTCCTGTGAATAGTGGTTGCAGGCCTGTGACTGGTGGTGTGCCTCAGGGTTCAGTGCTGGGCCCGTTACTGTTTGTCATCTACATCAATGATTTGGATGAGAACATACAGGGCAAGATTAGCAAGTTTGCTGATGATACAAAAGTGAGTGGTTATGCAGATAGTGAAGATGGTTGTAAAAGATTGCAGCGATTGGCCAGGTGGGTGGAGGAATGGTTGATGGAATTTAATACAGAGAAGTGTGAGGTGTTGCATTTTGGGGCATCTAACAAGGGCAGGGCCTACACAGTAAATGGTAGGCCTCTAGGTAGTGTTGTAGAGCAGAGGGATCTAAGAATACAGGTGCATGGTTCCTTGAAGGTTGAGTCGCAGGTTGATAAGGTGGTCAAGAAGGCTTTTGGCACATTGGCCTTCATCAGTCAGAGTACTGAGTATAGAAGTTGGGAGATCATGTTGCAGTTGTATAAGACTGTATAAGTTGTATTAGAATATTGTGTTCAGTTCTGGGCACCATGTTATAGGAAATATATTGTCAAGCTTAAAAGGGTTCAGAAAAGATTTTTGAGGATGTTGCCAGGACTAGAGGGTGTGAGCTATAGGGAGAGGTTGAGTAGGCTAGGTCACTATTCCTTGGAGCGTAGGAGGATGATGGGTGATCTTATAGAGGTGTACAAAATCATGAGAGGAATAGATCAGGTAGATGCACAATCTCTTGCCCAGAGTAGGGGAATCAAGGACCAGAGGACATACAGTAGGTTCAAGATGAAGGGGAAAAGATTTAATAGGGATCCGAGGAGTAGCTTTTTCACACAAAGGGTGGTGGGTGTATGGAACAAGCGCAGGCAGGTGGGACTAGTATAGCTGGGGCATGTTAGACGGTGTGGGCAAGTTGTGCGAAGGGGCTGTTTCCACACTGTATCACTCTATGTCTCTAATAAGATTTCAAATTCAAATAGATAAGAATCAATCTTACACGGCTTCATTAAGGAACAGATGGGTCAAATTTAAGTCTTTCCATCAACCTACTAATTATATTTCCCTACATGGCTGCTCCTTGACTCTTATTCAATCAAAGTTGTGGTGTTACTTCAACCACTGCCTCATTTATCCAGTGTTTTATAGCTTTAGAAAATCATTGGTTTGATTGATAAAGCGTGAGATAGAACACTCCACTGCTGAAGTTCTTCTGTCATATGTGAACATCCCATTTGGATATTTCCAGACAGGTCTGATCTTGGCATTCAGAATATCATATTCAGATGATCTACTTGCATTTATTGAAATGCTACGAGTGATTAATCTTGAGTCTTGCAAATCATTATTTCAAGAATTTATAACGACTATTTCAGTAATTTTCAAGGCTTCATTTTGTGTTGTTGTCAACTTTTGTACATTCACTACACATGCTGAGGAATATATGATTCTCATTTTGCACATTTGCAGTATTGGGGTGGCACAGTGGTACATCTGGCAGACCAGGTGCCTCACAATTCCAGTGACCTAGGTGGCGGCACAGTGGCACAGTGGTAGAGTTAGCGCCAGGGACCCGTGTTCGATTCTGACTATGGGTGCTTGTCTGTACAGAGTTTAGATGTCCCCCCTGTGGGTTTAATTCCCCTACTCTGAGTAAAATAGTCTGTGGAATTACCTTATCTATTTCCATCATGATTTTATATACATCCATAAAATCACTCCTTCTCTCTTGTACTTCATGGACTAAAGTCCTAGCTTGTTCAACCTTTCCTTAAAGATCAGGCCCTTATTGTGGGAATGTGTGATTGATGGTAGGTGCAGACTTGATGGGCTGTAGTGCCTGTTCCCATGCTGTAAGACTCTCTGACTCAAGAAAGTAAATGATTTATTCATTCAATACGTTTGATATTTTTATGCTCAGCGACATCTCAACTCCCAAGATAACAAATTGTTGTCTTGTCATAAACAACTGTTTCCATTCCATTGGCAAATAGCTTTTCAAGTTTTTAACATGCAAATAAAAAAGACATTCACAGCTCAGCTTATATTTACTTTCATTTCTTCCTGAGCAATTTTCACCTCTTCCTTCTTCCCCAGAGGGCATTGATTTACAAAATTGTTCCATAGGAAAAATGTTACCATCTGGTACTTAATTAATACCAACCCTTAACGCTCAATTAAATGTGGCATGATGGACAAGTCAAACTCAATGCACACAAGCAATTGGAGTCAATGGGTCATGATCATCAGACATTGGACTTTTCTTCTGTAATAGAGGAAATGTCCAATGAGATACAATTCCATCTGTACCATATCATAGTTTCTCCAGAACTGTAACGCAACAATGCTGAAAAATGTCTGAAGAAGGGTCCCGACCGAAACGTCACATATCCAGAGATGCTGCCTGACCTGCTGATTTACTCCAGCACTTAGTGTAAGCCAGCATCTGCAGCTCCCTTGTTTCTACTAGAAATTTATTTTCTAAAGAATGTAAAGAATCCACGGTACGTTTACCTTCATTGGGTGGGGCATTGAGTATAATACAGGAAGTCATGATGAAGGGTTATAGGACTTGATTGTCAAGTCAAGTGAGTTTATTGTCATGTGTCCCTGATAGGACAATGAAATTCTTGCTTTGCTTCAGCACATATGGAGTATTGCACATAGTTTGCCCCTTACAGGAAGGATGTGGATGGTTTGGAGAGGGTGCAGCGGAGGTTTACCAGAATGATGTCAAATTGCATCGCAAGTATCCAATGCAGATCTAATGAGTTATATGAAAACTAAGAGAATAAAATTTAAATTGTGGTTCCAGTAAGAAATTTCCATTAGAAATTATTGGCAAAATCTGGTTCACAGTTTTGTTGGTTAAGGAAGCTACACGTACAATAATTTTCAATTGTCTCTTGTAGTACTTACTTTTCAAATAAGGCATTCACTGCTCTAATAGTTCACTGGAATATTAAGGCAAGCACAAATTATACTCGTCTATTAATAAATATCTATGTGTTCAATTACTTAACAATGTCCATAAATAATTGACTCAATTTTTCCTGTGTTGATTCCAAGTGTAGATCCAATGTTGATTCCCTGCCCTTAGTAAATGTAAAAGGTAGATTAACAAAATAGTAGAAATTTAAAATGTAGAAGTCTACCTTAAAGCGTTCCTAACATATTAATATTGTTGCTGTAATGGAACAATGTTGTAAAGATTGTTGGTATAGATGATGTGTATTAACTTTGTATTGGCAACTTAACCATCCTATCACCAACTAGAGAGCGGTTCTGACCAACCATCTACCTCATTTGAGACCCTCAGACTATCTTTAATCGGACTCCACTAGACTTTATCTTCAATAGTCAATAGTCAATAGTCAATTTAATTGTCATTTGGACCCCTGAAGGTCCAAACGAAATGCCGTTTCTGCAGCCATACATTACAAACAAATAGACCCCAGACACAACATAATTTACATTTTACATAAACATCCATCACATTGCTGTGATGGAAGGCCAAAAAAAACTTATCTCTCCACTGCACTCTCCCCCCCCCCGATGTCAGAGTCATGTCACATGTCAGCATTACATGTTATCCCCTACTGTATATACTGTATCCATACACTGTGGATGGCTGGATTGTAACCACATATAGTCTTTCCGCTGACTAGATAACATGCGACAAAATAGCTTTTCACTGTACCTCGGAACATATGACAATAAACTAAACTTAAAATGATGCAAGGCCATAAGGCGAAGAATGTTGGTCAGCTAAGTCAGAAAGAATGCTATGACAAAAGCTAGAGGTGGAAAGGAGACAAAAGGGTATCAGATAAGAAGAGGAGAGGAGTGAAATGTAAACCCCGAGGGAGGGATGTAGCTGGAAGGGGACGGATGCGTGCGCACAGTGGTAGGGACGCAGGAAAGAATGAGGGGGAAAGGAGGGTGTTACATAAATTGGAGAAATCAATGTTCATAATGTTAGGTTGTAAGCTATCCAAGGAATATGAGGTGCTGTTCCACCTTTTGTGTGGGGCTGCACTCTGGCAATGGAGGAGGCCCGGGACAGAAAGGACAGTCTGGGATTGGGAAGTGGGGTTAAAATGGTTATCAACGAGATGAAGTAGACTCGATGGGCTAAATGGCCAACTGCTGACCCTATAACTTATGAGATCATACATAACGTGATGATCAAGCAAGCATGATAATAAATTAATTAAAATACAAACTAAATATAGGGAATTCCATCAGGAAACCTTCTTTTAGAGAGAAATCTGCAGGTTTGGATAGAGAGTCAGTTACAATCATGTGCAAAATGGAAATTATTACAAAAAAATCCCAGAAGATAAGAAATGTATCCCCAGTCAGGAACCAGAGCTAAACTTCAGAAATAGAATTCAACTCTTTATTGTCTCAATAGTATGTTTAGAGGTACTGATAGGTGTTTAATTAATCAGAAATGTGCTCTCTAGGAAGATATTTGTGATAGTTGAGATATAAAGAGAACCGAATGAATGGATGCAACACAAATGTCACCAATTAGAGCCATGGTCTTAAAGAGAGCTTAAAGATCTTTCAATTACATGGAGCTGTTGTGTGACCTAAAGATCGTTTTACAACCAATTAAGTACTTTTGAAGTATAGTTACTGTTGTAATGTGAGAAAATGAGCAAAGTGCTCATATATTTGTTAAATTCAATAACTATGAAATATTACTTTTGAAGACTGCAAATGTAAGCCATGCCTATAAAAGTGCTCTCATTAAGTCTACGAGGAGCTAAGTATCTGTACTTAAATCATTTCATGAAATGAAACACTACAAATATTAAATATGATTTCTCCCATTAACATTTTGAAAAATTAATTATTGGCCCTTCGGAGTCATCTCCAAAGCTTAAGTTTAATGTGAAAAATATTTAAAACAAATTACACAGTGATTATGGCTAATTGACACAGGTGGTATAGTCTTGCTTCAATGGATTGTGCCATGGAATGGGAAACGCTTATCCATGCATGTTACTATCTATCCAGGAGATCTTTGTTTTTTTAATCAATATTATTATCTATCTACAAACCCCACTTGCCACAAAGTGAGATTAACTATGGTCATGAAGTTTGAATATGGGCTGAAATTGAAGTATGATGTTGACCTCTTCTTGGTTCTTGGTTTCTTGGTCCTCCAAACTATTCCAAATGGAATCTACCTATTTATCTGGATTTGACGATTGCATTTATGTGTAGTTTTATTTGATCATATTGGATACCATGCACAACTAAGCTTTTCACAATAACTTGGTAGACAATAGTGAACCCAAACCTAAACTATGGAGAATGAAAATACAAACTGAACGTTAAGATTTGGGGCCCTATGAAGACAACAAGCTGTTCATGACTGGCAACACTCTACCTGATGCAAGCTGCTCCCTGTTCATTCACTGGAGCACCCGGAGAAAACCTACGCAGTCACAGGGAGAACATGCAAACTCCACACTGACAGCACCTGAAATCAGGATAGATCCTGGGTCTCTGGCGCTCTGAGGCAGCGGCTCTGCCAGCTGCGCCACAATGCCACCATAAATCATATTTCATATCACATGGCAACTTTTTGCATACAAGTGTCTGCTGCAGTATGATTTATTTGCAATGAGGCAGCTTTGTCCTTAACATAACTGCAGTTTCTGTAGTGTTACTTACAAATAATAAATCCTGCTGTCAGGGTGTCTCCCCTTTAATGATTACACCATGTGCCTAAAAGATCCCTGGGCTGTATCAATATGCATGTAAAACTCATTGGCCTATCTGTAAAACGCTATTAAGTAAACTAGACACACCTTGTCACAGCTCCAAGCGTTCTCACGTAGAGTAGTACCTGCACTCTGCAGTGGAACGCCCATCTTACAAATTTGCTTACCTTTACCGTCCAGCTAAAATAAATATTAATATGTAATATTCACCAGTTGGCAGAAAATGTCACAGTACTTTAGGATCAAGAACTAAAACAACATTGAATGACCTTGAGTCCTTTTTCCGCTCCGAGTCATTTATTCTGGCTTGTCATTCATTCCAATCACAGAATGATTGAAGCATTCACACTACCAGCTCTATCTAGTAGGAATCCAGCTACTCTGACCCCTCTATAAGTTCTTACCTTTCACAGAATTATTAAAACCAACTGAATAGTGAAAGGCCTGGAGAAAGTGGATGTTTCCACTATTGGAGTCTAGAACCGGAGGGCACAGCCTCAAAATAAATAGATGTACCTTCGGAAAGGAGGAGGAATTTATTTTGGTGATGAATCTGTGGAAGTGGCCAAGCTACTGGGTATTTTTAAAGCAGAGATTGACAGGTTCTTCATTCGTATGGGTATCAAAGGTTAACGTGAGAAGGCAGGAGAAAAAGATTGAGATGGAAAGATAGATCAGCCATTATTAAATGGCGGAGTAGACTCGATGGACCAAATGGCCTAATTCTGCTCCTATGCCTTATGAACGTGAACTTATGAAGCATTGAATGAATGAATACTTTATTGTCACATGTGACCATGTCACAGTGAAATTCTTTGCTTGCATACCCAAAGTATGTAAATAGTCGCTGACAAAGTTACAGAGTATCAGTGCCAGGTCCCCCTTGGTTCTTCCCCAGCCCCTCCCCCACGGCAGTTCCCCCCCACGCCGGGTCCTGCAACGTTCCTTGGCCGCGGCGTCCTCACTCCACGTGGTCCGTCCTCGTCTGTCGGTCGGCGTTCTCATCGACCGCCGCACCGACCTCGCCACTATCGCTGCTGGGTCCTCTCTGGACACGTCCGTGGCACCGTCCCAGGCCCCAGCCGCGGGGCTCCGCCAACCCAGCCTCAGTCGGCTGTGAGCTCCGTTGGCGCACGGGCTCCTCGACTCGTGATGTGCGGGCTCCGACCTCGGCCTCTGCTGACCACGGTCTCTCCGCGGTCGACTGGGAAGCGTCTGCTGTAGCGGTCCATTGGAAGGCGTCCATCATTGAAAACCAGCATTCAGACTACCAGCTCTATCTAGGAGCATTCCAGCTAGTCTAACTACCCCTGCTCCATAATTTCTTATCTTTCAGAATTCTTACGCAGTTTTCTTTTTATTGTTACAATTGAATCTGCCTCCACTACCACCCTCGACACTGCATTCCAGACACTAACCCCAATCTGCCATGTCATTTTCAGTTCTTTTGTTAATCACCTTCATACTGGACCACACCTTAAAGATACACTTTGTGGCGGCTCCCAAGGGTCGGACCATCCTAACTGTCAAACCCCTCGGCACGGGGAATGGTTCAGTCCAGAGGCGGCACTTAACCAGAGGGTTTAAAGGCCAGGGTTTGGGTGCCATCTTTCTCTCGTGGACTTCCCTTCAACCGGGAGGAACACAAATAAAGGTGCCTCTCGAAATATCTGACTCCTCTCTTTCGTTTCGAGACCTACGCACCACAATCATATCTTTCCATCTACCCAGTCAAAACCTTTCATGAATTTAAACACCTGAAAGAGACCCACTCTTCACTCGGTTCCAAGGTGAACAACTCCATCTTCTCCAATCTATCCACATTAATGGAATTATCGGCCAGAATTATTTTGTTAAATGTCCCCCCCCCACCAACCTCAACTATTAGTCGGCGGAAAGGTTCCATCCTAAAACGTCACCTACTCCTTTTCTCCAGAGATGCTGCCTAACACATTGTGTTACTCCAGCATTTTGTGTCCATCTTCAGTGTTAACCTGCATTCGCAGTTCCTTCCAATGCATATTAAAAAACATTGCTGGTTTCAGATGAAACAGGAACACCAGTCTTGGCCTAACAAAGGAACCCAGTACAGGTTTGGTTCCTCCTGTTTTCTCAGTAAAGAATCACTAACTAAACACCTCAACCCTCCTTCTCTGACCAGACATCGTTCCTTCTGGGTCTGTTGATGATCTGACTCCTCCACATCTACTGCTATCTCTGCCTGACACTTCACCCCACCCGAACTCAAACTGTCCACGTAAACAGGAAAGTAGCTATCATTCACACAATGCATGGGATTGCTGGTTAATGGTTATTAGTTTATTATTGTCACGTGTACCAAGATACAGTGATAAACAATGTTTGCATGCTATTTCACTGTACCTGGTATGTGTGAAAAGAAAGACATCATTGTATCTGTACACTGGATGGCTCAATTGTAATCATGTAGTCTTTCCACTGAATGGTTAGCACGCAACAAAAGCTTTTCACCTTGGTACACGTGACAATAAACTAACTCAAGTGAAAGGCCTGGATAAAGTGAATATGGAGAGGATGTTACCACTAGTGGGAGAGTCTAGGACCAGAGGCCATAGCCCCTTTAGGAAGGAGATGAGGAGAAATTTATTTAGTCAGAGGGTCGTGAATCTGTGGAATTCATTACCACAGAAGTCTGTGGAGGTCAAGTCAATGGATATTTTTAAGGCAGGGACTGATAGATTCTTGATCAGTATGGGTATCAGGGGGTTATGGGGAGAAGGCAGGAGAATGGGGTTGAGAGGCAAAGATAGGTCAGTAATGATTGAATGGCGGTGTAGATTTGATGGGCTGAATGGCCGAGTTCTAGCATTTATGAACTCGATACTATACTCGAGTACAATCAGGCATATCCAAGTACAACAGGGAATTTAAAGGAAATATTACCAGAGTGCAGCATTGAGCATCACAGCATTAGAATGTTACAGTTACAGAGAAAATACAGTTTAAAAATGGTGGAAGGTTCATAACGAGATAGATTAGAAGATCGGGGCTGCACATTAGCTTAAGGGAGAATCATTCATTAGTCTGACAACAGAGGGATAAAATCTGGTAATATGTGCCTTCAAACTTTCTACCCAAAGAGAGAAGCGGGAATAGGGAAATGAGGGTGTGAGTGGTCCTTGATTAAATTTGATTGCTTTAAGTGTAATGTAGATGGAGTTGATGGGGGATAGAGTCTGGTCTGCGGTTTTAGGCAGAGTTGTTACCAAACCAAGCTGTGCCTCCTCTGATAGGATGATTTCCACAGTGCGTCTGTAGAAGTTGTTAAGTTATTGGAGACATGCCAAAAAGACCTTAATCTTCAAAGAAAGTAGAGGTGTTTGTGTGCTTTCTTGGCTGTAGCTTCAATGTAATTAGTCCAGGGCAAATTGTTGGTGGTATTGGCAGCGAGGAACTTGAAGCTCTTGACCGTCTCTACTTTGACACAATTGATGCTAACTAGGGGATGTACACCCCTTCACTTTCTGAAGTCAATACTTAGCTCCTTCATCTTGCTGACAATGAGCATTGACATTGCTGCCTGTCCCCACTAGGATTTCACACAGTTTTTTGAAAATGGTAATGTGTTTATTATCTGTTAAAAATGGGTGAATTTCTAAAAACATGCAATGACAAAATATTAACTTACAGACTGATATGAGAGGAATAACCAAAATCACGGTACCATTTCATAGAGTCACTCGATTATTTTGTGTGTTTTACTATTTTTGAGTCCTAAACATAATCACGTTTCACAAATATGTTGGAGATTCATTTTCCCTACAGAATATTCCAAAAGCTTTCACTTTTCTGATAGAGAATAACTATAAACACAACATTGATATACTATCCATATCATAAGCTGATAATAAACCCAACCATATTTTATCAACATCATAAATAGGTGCAATCCAATTTTTGACACCGTTTTACACTATGAGACCGAATGGCAGCAGAAGCATTTGATTCAATCAAAATGTGTTCAAAATAAATTTGTTATCTGCAGTTCATGAAAAGCTTTTTAGTTTAGTTTAATTTAGTTTAGAGGTACAGAGTGGAAATGGCCCTTCGGTCCACCGAGTCCATGCCGCCCATCGATCCACCCAGTCGCGCTAGTTCTATGTTAACCCACTTTCACATCCACTTCCTACACATTAGAGGAAATTTACAAAGGCCAATTAATCTACAAATCTGCACATCGTTGGGGTGTGGGAGGAAACCAGAACACCTGGAGGAACACCACCTGGTTACAGGGGAAAAGTGCAAACACGACGCAGACAGTACTCAAGGTCAGGATCAAACCCCGTTTACCGGCTCTGCACTAACAGCTGTGCTATTTTTATTAATGGAAGTTGCCAGTGCTGTGAAGCAACACAATCAATTCTCTCTTCTTAAAATGGTTGTCAGCAAAGAGAGAAATTCCTTTGAGTATTTGTCCACATTTGAAAGACAAATTGTTGGGCAGGATCATTGAACTATAAACTATTACAATGGCATAACTCTCTGTGTTGCTGTCAACCATATCTTCCAGATAGCCTACAATTTAGATGGCTAGCTACATATTGTTGGCAAAGAAACTTGACATTGTTGTAGTCAATTACAAAATAGAATCTGATCGATGTCTGAAAATCTAACTGCAAGCCAAAAATCATTGTGCACTTGGACTAATTTTCTAAAATCAGTAAAATGGGTAAGATGGAAAGGTTTAACAATAACAGGAATCTAAACATAATCCATAACAATTGATGAAGACAAAGTAATACCTGAATATTTTTCATTAAGTCCTGAGCCTTATCCATGGAACTTAAATTTGTTTCACGGGATACTGCAGGAGAGTTATTTTATTTCATTTAATTGTTTTTCTTATTTCACTGATTTCTGACATCCTGAAGTAGTTATTTGCATGTGCTATCCACCTGAATTATTTGTTACATGCTGTGCTGTATGATTGCTTATTATAGATGCACATAACGTGCTATTAATACCCATTCTTATGTTTGTCTGCTCTGCTTACTTAGGGAAGAGAATCATGGGTTTGGAAAATTTCTGCTTTCATTATTTGATTCACATTGGCTATTTATCATAGATCTTAAATTTGATTTTATGTGTAAGGACATTTACTTTACAGTTGGCATGAGACCCTTGGACTATCTTTACTTGCACATTACTAGACTTAATCTTGCATTAAACATTATTCCCTTTTTCCTGTATCTGTACACTGTGAATGGCTTGATGGAGGTTTCTCGCAGACTGCATAGCACGCCACAAGAAAGCATTTCACTATACCTCGGTATATATGACAATAATAAACTAAACTAAAACTGAGTTTATCTTTGGGAACACAGTGTGTATCAATTTATTGATTGATACAGCATCTAAACAAGCCCTTCATCCCACCAAATTAACGCCAACCATTGGTTCTATGATCTCCTACTTTCACATTCACTCACTACACATTACGGGCAATTTATAGTGGCCAATTAACCTACAAGTCATTAAACCGGTGGACCCAAAGGAATACCATACTTTAGCTTCCTCCCGCATACTGAAGATGCAGGTGTAATTAAGAACATTTCTATGCAGTGTATGCAGAACTGGACTATTTGTTCCCATTGTGAGGGATGCATTTCTTATTTGATTTCATTATTCAGAATCAGGAAACTAGGCACTCTGGCTTAGTGCTGATGGTACACAGAATGAAGAAGTGCCCCAATCCAAAATATCATTTGACCATGTTTAAGATTCAGGATAGTTTCTTCCCAGCTGTTATCAGGTAACCGAACCATCCTATCACCAACTAAAAATTGGTCCTGAGCTACCATCTACTTCACAGGAGACCCTCGGACTACCTTTAATTGCATTTTTCTGTAGTTAATCTTGCACTAAATGTTGTTGCCCTTAAGGGCCTGTCCCACTTGCATGCGATTGCGTGCGTTTGGCGCTAAGTTCGCACGTGACGTCATTTACGTTATGCTTACAAATCAGCTGGGCAGGAGGGGGACCGACTGAATTTGGGCGTCGCACGGCGCCGGGCGGTGACGTCATCACGCAACGCCACGCCGGGCGGTGACGTCATCACGCTGTGTACGCGCTAGGCGTACGACGTCAAGACGCTGTGTACGACTGCAATGCGCCTGTGTGCGTACGCGGGCCGATAGGCCGTTGGCGCGCAAAGATTTTGGTCACTGAAGGAATTTCGGAGCCCCGCGCGATGTCGGGACCAGCCCCGCACAACTCTATACCCTCCCGCGCTTCTAAGTCGGACCGTCCCCGCGAGGCCTATATGGTGCCCGTACGCCTCAAGCGACCACGAGGTCGCGTAATTTGCGAGCCAAGGTCGCTTAAGTGGGACAGGCCCTTTACTCTGCATGGCGGTGGGTGGCTTGATTGTAAATCATGTATAGCCTTCGCATTGATTGGATAACTTGCAACAAAAAAATGCTTTTCACTGCACCTCGGTAAACGTGACAATAAACAAAGCTTTGTCCCACTGTATTACCGCAGCATTTTCTGTCTATCTGCTCTTCAGATGTTCCGACCTGAAACATCACCTATTATTTTTCTCCAGAGATGTTCCCTGACCTGCTGAGTTCCCGCAGGTTTTGTGTCTATTCCTGCCAACCATAATTTCATTCTAATTGGAAAAATCTGTTATTGAACTTTCCCTATCTCAGTTTTAAGGTTTAGATATAGGCTGATCATTGTCACATGTGCTGAGGTACAGTGAGAAGCCTTGTTTTGCATGCTATCCAATTAAACCAGATGATACTATACACAAATACAATCACGGTCAATCTAAAGTACAATAGGTAGAGCAAATGGGAAGACACAGTGCAGAATATAGTTCCCAGCAACGTAGCGCACCAGTTCCATAGACAAAGTCCAATGTCTACAATAGGGGTAGAGGTGAATCCGACAATACCCTAGCTATGGAAGGACCATTCAGAAGGCTGACAACAAGTGGGAAGAGACTACTCCTGAGACTGGTGTTGCGCACTTTCAAGCTTCTGTACCTTCTGCCTGAATGGAGCAGCGAGTAGAAGGAAGGAACAGGCAGGGATAAGTCTTTGATTATATCGGCTGCGTTTCCAAGGCAGTGTGAAATATGGATGGAGTCAATGGTGGGGAGTATGATCTGTGTGATTGAATGATGCGAGCTGATAAAGTCGAGAAAGCTGGAAGGATAAAAAGAGATATACTTCATTGTAGGTTATTAGTTTTTTCAAAAGCGAGTAATGAATAAAGGTGTTGAATTGAAACAACGTTGAGCTTGTAGCCCAACACATGAGGGCAGTCCTCATCACACGCTGTTTGAGAGAGAAACAATTCTTAGTAAAAATGGAAGCTCTTCCTGATAAACCAGATGTGACCATTGTAATATAATAGTACGAGTACTTTAAAGATAAAGATCAAAAGAGTGAAAAAATGCTTCACCACTGTCTTCTCAAGATCCCATAATTGCAGATTGATCAAACAAAACACATGTTCAAAGGATAAACTGTTGTTACCTATCTCTTTGAGTTTCTATGGTAACATTTCAAGCTCTCTGCATGCAAATGTTCTTGTGCCAATCATGAACATGATGTATTATAGCTAATAATTCTTACCATCCCAACATTGGAAGAAGTCCAAATGAAATATACAAATGTCAGGAACAAATACATACAGTGCATTCAGTAAGTATTTGGACCCCTTCACTTTTTCCACATTTTTTGTTATGTCACAGCCTTATTCTAAAATGGATTATATTCATTTTTGTTTATCATCCATGTACACACAATGCCCCATAATGAAAAAGCAAAAACAAGTGTTTAGAAATTTTTGTAAAGTAGTTAAAAATAAATAACTGAAATATTACATTTACGTAAGTATTCAGACCCTTCACTCAGTACTTTGTTGAGGCACCTTTGGCAGCGATTACAGCCTCAAGTCTTTTTGGGTATAATGCTACAAGCTTGGCACACCATTATTTGTGTCATTTCTCCCATTCTTCTCTGCAGATCTTCTCAAGCTCTGTCAGGTTGGAAGGGGAGCGTCGATGCACAGCTATTTTCAGGTCCCAGCAGAGATGTTCTATTGGGTTCAAGTCCGGGCTCTGGCTGGGCCACTCAAGGACATTCACAGACTTGTCATGAAGCCACTCCTGTGTTGTATTGGCTGTGTGCTTAGGGGCATTGTTATGTTGGAAGGAGAACCTCTGCCCCAGTCTCTGAGGTCCTGAATGCTCAGGAGCAGGTTTTTATCAAGGATCTCTCTGTACTTTGCGCCGTTCATCTTTCCCTCGATCGTGACTAGTCTCCCAGTCCCTGCCACTGAAAAACATCCCCACAGCATGATGCTGCCACCACCATGCTTCACCGTAGGTACAGTTTTGGCCAGGTGATGAGCGGTGCCTGGTTTCCTCCAGACGTGACACTTGGCATTCAGGTCAAAGTATTCAATCTTGGTTTCATCTGACCTGAGAATCTTGTTTAGGAGCCTTTTGGCAAACTCCAAGCGAGCTGTCATGTGCCTTTTACTGAGGAGTGGCTTCCATCTACCATAAAGGCCTGATTGGTGGAGTGTTGCAGATATAGTTGTCCTGGAATTTTCTCCCATCTCCACAGAGGAACTCTGGAGCTTTGTCAGAGTGACCATCGGGTTCTTGGTCACCTCCCTGATCACGGCCCTTTTCTCTCGATTGATCAGTTTGGCCGGGTGGCCAGCTCTAAGAAGACGTGGTGGTTTCAAAGTTCTTCCATTTAAGAATGACAGAGGCCACTGTGCTCTTCAGAACCTGCAATGCCCTTCCCCAGATCTGTGTCTCGACACAATCCTGTCTCGGACGTCTCCGGACAAGACTGCGGGACCTTATATAGACAGGTGCGTGCCTTTACAAATCATGTACAATCAATTTAATTTACCACTTGTGGACTCCAATCCACTTGTAGAAACATCTCAAGGATAAACAATGGAAACAGGATGCACCGAAGCTCAATTCTGAGTGTCACAGCAAAGGGTCTGAATACTTATCTAAATGTGATATTACTTTGCAAATATTTCTAAACACCTGTTTTTGCTTTTATATTATGAGGTATTGTGTGTAGATTGATGATAAAACAAATGAATTTAATCGATTTTAGAATAAGGCTGTAACATAACAAAATGTGGAAAAAGTGAAGGGGTCTGAATACTTTCTGAATGCACTGTATTTACTACATTATTACAACAACAGAATGGTTGCATAAAAGTAGTACGAACAAAATTCTGTTTGCAATTTCTTCAGCAAATAGTTTTATTTTAGTTAATTATATTAGAATTAGTATTTCCATTCTCTATCAGAGGAATACTTTTTAATGGGCAATATGCATGTATTTGGAGAGGTTGGGACAGTTATCCCTGGAACGAAGGAAGATGGGGGGAGGGGGGTGACTTTAAATAGACGTAAAATTATGAGGGGCTTACTTAGGGTACATAGAGTATTTTTTCCCAGGATCGAGGAATCTAAAATTAGAGAGCATAGGTTTAAAGTGAGAGAGGAAAGATTTAAAGGAGATATTTGGTACAAATTTAATACTCAGAGGGTAGCAGGTATATAGAATAAGCTGCCAGAGGAAGTGGGAGACAGGTACAATTACGTTTCAATGACATTTGGATAGGATAGGGTTGGAAGAAAATGGGCCAAATGCAAACAAATGGGACAATCTAAGAAGGGCATATAGTGTAGATGGGGCATGTTGGTCGGCATAGGCAAGTTGGGCCAAACGGCCTGTTTCCACCCTGTATGACTCTCTGACTATGGCATCTTGGTCAGCATGGGCGTGTTGAGCTGAAGGGTTATTTTCTATGCTGTATATCTTTATGATGACTCGAAAAGCAAAAACAATTTATTGCATTTCTCATTACTTTTATTATATACATCTTATTGCCGGTGGGTGATGTTATTTTAAGGTCATTTGATAGCATGCAAGAGAATCCCTAAATATATTATAACCAGTTAGAGTCAGAGATAGAGAAAAATTATCTGAAATTATGATTATGTAAATTTGCTATATTGTCTAGCAACTTATGCAATTACTCAGCATGTAGTTTTTGATGCGAGGATGAATTTGCTAAATGCATTCCTGCAGCAAGTAATCTCATTCATATTTCTGATCCATTGAAATGAATAGATTAGAATTGCATTGCCCTAGATGTTACCGTAGTTAGTAAGGTAATGCCCTTGGTGCTTCACCTTGTGGTTGGGTAAAGCTGCCAGCAGCTTCTTGCATCTGCACATGCAGGGTTAAATGAGAGTTAAATAAACGTTTGAAGACCTTGGAGCTGTGCAAATGGATATACAAATGATACATTTACAAATTGTGATAAAATTGCAAGCAAAATAATGCCTTAATGTTTGTGGTTCTTCTTTATGACTTTTAAAAGGCATTTGGACAGATCTATGGATAGGAAGGGTTTAGATGGTTATGGGCCAAATGCAGGCAAATGGGTCAGGCTCAATATGCCAACTTGGCTGGTAAAACTGGAGAGAGTTTAGTATTTAGTAGAGCATAGTTTGCATGGAAATAGGCAAGTTGCAGTACTATTAGAATTGCTGTGAGCTAGCAGAGATTTGATGGGCCGAATGACATCAAACTTCTTTCATTTAACTCTGCGCGGTGGGGTCCAGGGTCGGGGAGAGGCCATGCCTGGGACCCGGGGCCTTGGCGCAGGGGCTGGGTCTGGGGGGGGGCAGCGCTGCTGCTCCGTGGCCGTGGGGAGGGAGAGTGATGGTCTGTGCGAGGAAACACAACCTGCCACAGGCAATGATGGTCCAGTTTTACACTACCATCATAGAGTCTGTCCTCGCCTTTTCCATCCTAGTCTGTTTTGGCTCAGCCACCAAGCATGACATCCAGACTGCAGCGCCTCATTCGATCAGCCGAGAAAGTTGTTGGCTGCAACCTTCCCCCCCCATTGATGAACCGTACATTGCAAGGGCCAGGAAGCTAGTGGGTAAGATCATCTCTGACCCCTCTCACCCTGACCACGACTCTTTGAAGTACTTCTCTCTGGAAGGCGACTCAGGACTATCAAAGACGCCACAGCCAGACATAAAAACAGCTTTTTTCCACGAGCAGTTGCTCTACTCAACAACCAAAAGTCTGCAGCCTCTTTTTACTCGGGTACTTTTTTTTCACATATTTACATTATAATGCTTGATTTTTAATTGTCTGCTGTATATCGTGTTTTTATCCTGGCGAGCAAAGCACCAAGGCAAATTCTATATATGTATACATACTTGGCCAATAATTTTTTTATTCATTCATCATTCATTTATGACTCAGTAGTTGAATGAATCATTTTGCAATATTATGTGTCCAAGATGACGACACTGTAGCACAGCTGGTAGAGCTGCTGCCTTGCAGCACCACAGACTCGAGTTCAATCCTGACCTCGGGTGCTGTTCACATGGAGTTTGCATGTTCTCACTGTGATCGCTTGGGTTTTCTCCCACATCCCCAAAATGTGTGTTTGTAGTTTAATTGGCCTCTGTAAATAGCCCCTCGTGCGTAGGGAATGGATGAGAAAGTGGGATAACATGGAACTAATGTGAACGGGTGATCGATGGCTGCCATGGGCCCAGTGGGCCGAAGCAAGTTTCCATGCTGTGTCTCTAAAGTAAAAAATATATGAAACCAAAAAACAGGTATTCACGTTTCTCCTAATAAAATGAAAAAATGAAAATGAGCTCTGTGAGTGAAATGGAGCTAGGTTTCAGGGAACATCAGTTACATAATGTCAATCTGTCATCTGTCCTCCACATTTGCCTTAAGTACCAACCTGGCCACTCCCTCGAGTTGATGAAAGCTACCATTGTACCCATCTGCCAAAGGTAGTACAGGACAGGTTTTATTCTTTATTTGTCTTTGTTGCCCATAGTTTTTGTTGTTTTTGTTGTCCATAGATTGTTGTGCTTGCTTGGTGTTCATACCAGACACCACATAACATTGCAAAGTGGTGAATTAAAAAAACAAAGTCATATAATATACAGCAACTCATTTGATGTGAAGTCTTGCATATACCTAGTCGTTTTTGCACCAGTGCTTCCATCAATAACAGGACTCATTTAAGTAGGCCACCAACTAAATTGTGGTATGTACTAATGTATGTAGCAGAATGAAAGATGCAGTCTAATGCTTGTGTTTTTTGAAACATGGTATTTTAATATCCAGTTTAAAAAAACTGGAGGGGTAAAAGGGATCGAAATTGATTGATTGATTGATAGATTGATTGACTAATTGTTAATTGAAAGATGGAAATAGACCACACCGATCGTCCATGTTCACCAATTCTATGTTATCACAATTTTATATCAACTCCCTACCCACTCAGGGCAATTTACAGAGGCCAATTAACCTACAAACATGCATGTCTGAGATGTGGAAGGAAACCGGAGCATCCGGATGGAACCCATGTGGTCACAGGGAGAATGTGCAAACACCACAAATATATTCATTAACACTATAACATACCACTAATTAACAATGAGTTTCTGTCCTTTATTTTTTTCATTTTGATTCAGATTCATTTTGTTAAAATAAAATAAATAAATACTTCTTTTTTGGACATTTAGTTCACAGAACACGAGTGGTGACACCTCACATAATCAGTAGGGTAATCACGAGCTTAGCAGGTAGCTACCAGCTCCAGTTCCTTCCAAAAAACTCCTGCTGAGTCCAGAATTGTCAAGAATATTCAAGTTCTGTCATCTATTGAGGACAATGGCACATTCTTGGCTCTGAATGTCATTTGTACGTAGATGGAAAAGATTTTCCTACTGAGGTAAGTTTTGAAGATTCCCATTGGTGTGCAGATGTGGATACAAGAATGCAGGATCCAAGATCCAAGGGCGGTGCAGTGCCAGAGACCTGGGTTCAATCCTGACTACGGATGCTGTCTGTGCGGGGTTTGTACTTTCTCCCCGTGACTGAGTCGGTTTTCTCCCAGTGCTCTGGTTTCCGCCCACAAGCCAAAGATGTACAGTTTTGTAGGCTAATTGGCTTGATAAAATTATAAATTGTCCCTAGTTTGTAGGGTAGTGCTAGTGCTTGGAGATCGCTGGCCAGCATGGACTGGGTGGACCAACGGGCCTGTTTCTGCGCTGTATCTCTAAAAACTAAAATAAAGATACTAAGTAATGCACCGATGGCAGAGGAAAATCTCAGTATGTGAGAAACAATCGTGAATTTTGAACAGACTGTTGATATTTCCCTGTCACTGTTATGTACAACCAGTTCATCTGGATTATAAACTTCATATGTTAGCAAAAAAGATAAATGGTGCAATTAACTTCATTTTTGCCAGCATTTATTTCAAATGAATTGGCTCCAAACATCCACTTAATTTATGTATTTAAATGATATAAAAATTCATTCAAACATTCACATCGAGTTCATGGATCTCTAAATAAAATAGTAAAGTCAAACAGTCTGTGGTGCTCTCTTTGTCAGAAAGCCCCATTAAACTTTCCTCAGGCTACTTCACTGCCATGCATACATATCCTGGTAAATTCATAGAATCAGAGTCATACTGCATGGAAACAGGCTCTTCAGCCCAACTTGCCCACACCGACCAACATGCCCCATCTGCACTAGTCCCACATGCCTGCGTTTGGTCTATTTCCCTAAACCTATTCTATCCACGTAACCGTCCAAATTTTGTTTTAAACATTGTGATAGTACCTGCATCAACTACATCCTCTGGCAGCTTGTTCCATACACCTACCATCCTTTGTATTAAAAAGATTGCCCCTCGCGTTCCTATGAAATCTTCCCTCCCTCAACTTAAACCTCTGGATCTGCTGACAATACCAGCCTATTTTCCTTTTTTTTTTTTAAACTTTACTTTATTTGGGTACAGGTCTAACACATGCCATCATAATCCAGAACTTGTCCCACACTGGTCATTCTATCTTCTCCCACACCCATCTGGCAGAAGATACAGAAACTTGAAAGTGTGCACCACCAAACTCAATACCGTGTTATCAAGCTTCTGAACAGTACTACAATAAGTTGGGGTAGTCTGGTTCATCTCTACCCTATTGCAGACATTGGACTTTGTCTCTGGAACTGGTGCGCCGTAATACTGAGAACTATATTCTGCATTCGGTTTATTTCCATTCGCTCCACCCACAATACTCGTGTTTGGCTTGACTGTATTTATTCATAGTATTATTTGATTTGATTGGATAGCATGCAAAACAAAGCTTTTCACTGTACCACGCAACAATAATAAACCTAAACATGTTGCTTTCTTGAAAGAGAAGAGTGCAGAAAAAGTCATCTCCACTAAATTATTGTTCTGTTCTCATTCAGTTTAGAATCATGGCAATTATAACCAAATCCATAGTTTTTACATTTTCACCCTGGGTAAAGGTTCTGACTGTCTACCCTATCTACTCCTCTCATATTTGCACACACTGTTATCAGCTCTCAGCCTCCGAAGCTCCAGAGATAGATAATATATTCTCTAATTCAGGCAACATTCTGCTAAACAATTTTGACACCCTCTCCAAGACTCCATTTCCTTCCCGTATAATAGGGCGAACAGAACTTTACACTATACTCCAATGTAAAACTGCAACATGACTTCCTGATTCTGATAGTCAATGCCCTGACCGATGAAGACAAGCATATCCAAAACCTTCTTTACTACACTATCTACATGTGTTATCACTTACAGGGAGCTGGGGATTTGGATTCCAAGATCCCTTGGCACATCAATGTGATTAGGGTCTTGTCAGGTCAAGAATTGGGACAGAGAAACTTTAAATACCTTGGAGTGCAGAAGGATGAGGGTCGATCGCATGGAGGTGTACAATACCATGAGAGGAATAGATTGTGTAAATGCACAGAGTGTTATGTCCAGAATGGAATCGAGAAGCAGAGGACATGGGTTTAAGTTGAGGGGGGAAAGATTCAATAGGATCCTGAAGGGTATCATTTTTACACAAAGGGTGTTGGGTATATGGAATAAGCTGCTGGAGAAAGTTATTTGAGGCAGGTACAATCAGAATGTTTAAAATAAATTTGGGCAGATACCGGTTTAGAGGGTTATGGGCCAAGTGCGGGCAAGTGGGACTAGTGTGGATGCCCCATCTATGTTGGTCGGTGTGGGCAAGTTGGGCCGAAGAGCCTGTTTCCACGCTGTATGGCTCTATGACTCTGTAATTTGATATTAATAGGATTTTTTCAGCAATGTCCCAGAAGCAAACTGCTTCCTACTCCAGCTGAGGGTGGTACTGGAAGATGCAAGAAAGAATTCTGTAAAAATAGCTTAAAATCAAATAATCATTCATTCAAAAAAAAAAAAAGATATTCAATCATTTTAGCTGCATGGAGGAGGTAAATGCATTGGATGAAAGAACGGTAATTTCAGTGAATTTTCATTTCTGTACTTACTGTTTATATACAGTAATTGCATTGTTAAACTGGATAAAGCCGGGTTTGCTTCTTCAGTCACAGTTGATTGGCTGTGAAATGTCAGCTTGGTGGGCACAGTTCGTCTTGCAAATTTTAACAAGGCCCAAGAGATTTATTTACGAACTCTGTTGTCTGTTTGGGATGTGGTATAAGCTTCAGTGACTCCATCTCAGCAGCTGTTAAAAAAAAAACAATTAATAAATTCTTCGTAACTAATTACGTATGCTATTCAACAATAACAGCAATCAAATTTTATTTGACAGTAAAATAGGTTACTTTGCTGGTGGTCAGGATTTAAGAGGTAAAGTATGATAAATAAATTGGATTTCGCAATGCCAGAAATATTACTGCTGTTGGAAGATCGCTCGGAAATAGCCTAATTATCTAATGAAGTGTAAACCTGAAGGTACATTTTAAACAGCTCCTCATTGGTTCAGGACTCATGCAAGGGCACAAAATCCCAAGGCACAATCAAGCCTGCAAGCTTGTTCACAAGAAGCAAACCAGGGCCATATGTTGCCACAAAGACATTTGAAGCAGTGTGTGTGTGTGTGTGGGCAGTCATGTAGATTGTACAGCAGGACTTGTAAATTATTTGAAAAGAGGGTGGGCTCAATGTAGGTTAGTTACCTATAATTGGAGTATTCAATATTCATACTGTTGGGTTTGAAGCTATTCAAGTGGAATAGGAGGTGCTGTTCCTCCAGTTTGCATCTGGACTCACTCTAGCAAGAGGGAGGCCCAGGATAGAAAGCAAATCACTGTCTTTTCATTTCTGGCCTTTGTCCAACCATCTGCCAATTAAAACCCACCCTCTCTCCAATGTCAACCTATCACTTGCCAGACTTTGTCCCACTCTCACCTCTCTTACAGCTTTCTCCTCCCTACTCTAATCAGTCTGAAGAAGGGTCCCAACCCAAAACATCACCTATCCATGTTCTCCAGAAATGCTGCCTGAACCACTGAGTTACTGCAGCACTTTGTGTCTATTCTTGACTCTTGATTCCGTTGTTAAAAATTCAGATAACAGGCAGTCTTTTGACTCACATTTGCAACATTCATATTTTTCTATCCTTCTTTTTAAAGATGCAGCATGGAAACAGGTCCTTTGGCATTCCCATACTGACCTTTCTGTCCTGGGCCTCCTCCGTGGTCAGAGTGGGGCCCAATGCAAATTGGAGGCTAACTTCAAGTAGCCCTTCCTTTCCCTCTCTCTCCATCCCCTCCCCCTTTCCAGTTCTCCGACCAGTCTTACTGTCTCCGACTACATTTTATCTCTGTACCGCCCACTCCCCTATCATCAGTCTGGAGAAGGGTCTCGACCAGAAACGTCACCCATTCCTTCTCTCTAGAGATGCTGCCTGTCCTCCTGAGTTACTTCAGCATTTTGTATCTACATTCGATTTAAACCAACATCTGCAGTTCTTTTCTACACCCTTTGGCCTACTTGTTCACATTAGCTCTATATTATTCCACTTTCTAATCCACTCCCTACACACTTAGTGCAATTTTACAGAAGCCATCTAACCTACAAGTCTACACATCTTTGGGGTGTGGGAGGCAACCGGAGCACCCGGAGGAAACCCATGTGGTCACAGGGAGAATGCGCAAACTCCACACAGGAACAGCACCCAAGGAAAAAATCGAACCCGGCTCTTTGGTGCTGTGAGGCCACAATGCCTTTACCACTTCTTGGCATCAAATTTGGCAATTGCTTCTCATCTTTACCATTTTAGACGAGTTATTTTGATTGTTTGGTCACTGCTCATTCTCCCTTGACTTAAAAGTCAATTTCATTTCTTACTGAAACATTATTACTATCTCCAATTTTGAACATTTTGGTTTTTAATGCAGCAATGATTAAGATCATATCTTGAAGACATTGCCGAAGTTGGAACAAAGTAAGAGTGACACAAGGAACTGCATATGTTGAAGTCTTTAGTAAAACTCAAAGTACTGGAAGAACTCATTGGGTCAGGCAGCATCTGTCGTGGGAATGGACAGGCGAGGTTTTAACAATGGACTCCAATCGGTCTGAATAAAGGTCTGGACCCAAAACATCATGTGTGCATTTCCCTCCCCAGCTGCTGCCTGACCCGCTGAGCTCCTCCACCACTTTATGTTTCCACAAAATAAGGCGACTTCTAATTTGGTGTGCACTAATATGCTGCAGGTCAAAAAAGAAACTAATTATAGGTATAAGCAAGAAGTTAGATTATATCTATTAATTTATATTTGCTCTAAACACAAAACAAAGCTATTTCTAAAGCTTGTGTATCTACAGATATACAGATTTCTAAAAAGCTGAGGGATTTGTTGGATTACACAGGTGTGTTTGATGAATTGTGTCATCATTTGCAACGCTGCACAGTGAGTTACCTGAGCTAATGCCAAACTAGTTTTTCTGCCTTTCCTGTTTGTTGGAAGTTGGAGTAATTGTGTGTCACTGATGTGTCAAGTCTCAGTATTGGCTTCAATTTGCTTTAAATAGCAGGGAAAGAGAGGCACTGAGATCAAAAGTTCATGTCTGTGTTTGAGTGGAATCCAGGAGAGATGAAAGGACACTGGTGGTGGTGGTATTGACTGAAAGAGAAAGGGAAAAATATGCATGGAGGAGAGGTGAACAGACCCCCACTATGCACAATAGTGCAGCTATTGGAGCTGCTGCCTCAAAGCACCTGAGACCCCGGTTCGATCCTGACCTTGGGTGCGGCCTGTACAAAGTCTGCACGTAAAGGTACTGTGCCCTCACAGTACCATTTTGCTGGGTTCGATCCTGACCGTGGGTGCTGTCTGTCTGTGGAGTTTGTACGTTCTTCCGTGTCCGCGCGTTTCCTACGGGTGCTCCAGTTTCCTCCCACATCCCAAAGACGTGCGGGTCTGTAGGTTAATTGGCCTCTGTAAATTGCCCCTGATGCAAAGGAGTGGGGTAACATACAACTGGTGTGAATGGATGATCGATGGTTAGCATGGACTCGGTGGACCGAAGGTCTTCTTGCCATGCTGCATCATTAAAAAGGACAGAAAAAAATGAATACTGGAAATGTAAGTCAAAAGAACATCTAAATTTTTAACAAGGAAGTCAAGTCAAGATGCAAGAGTTGCAGCAGCTATAATGCAACTTTTTTTTAAAGAGCTATAGCACTGGAGGATGGATTTACTCAGTACTTGTATAGCATTTTTATCCAAACCAACAATGGTTGGCACTGAGTGCACACAGAGATTATGAAAATCTGTTCTAAGGTACTATTCTGCTTACACTAGATCAAAAGGGCAAAGGGTGATCGCACCCATCTTAGCGCCCATTATCTTTATATTATAGCTTTTGGAATCCCACACAAATAATTTACTCACCTACGAAGAAATAACAGCAGGAACAAGAAAAGCAGTGGAACCAATGCTAACTCAAAGAATTTGTATTTCATCCTGTCTTACCAAAGAAGGGTCCTGACCCGAAATGTCCTCTATCCATGTTCTCCAGAGATGCTGCCTGACCAGTACAGAATGATGCAGTACAGAATGCCACAGGAGATCTTTTTGTTGTGGGGTAGACTGACTATCCCCCTTTTGTCATGGGGTAGACTGACTCCCCTCCTCACCCCACTCCCCAATCTTTATCTTTGCACATCCCCAATCCTTTTCACTCATCGTTTTAGATTTCATGTTCCATGTATTTTATGTTTTATAACTGTTGGCAGATCAATTTCCTTCGTGGGATAAATAAGGTTCTATCGTATTGTATTGTATCGTATCGTACCTCCTGAGTTACTCTAGCATTTTGTGTCTTTCTTTCGTAAATCAGCATCTGCAGATCATTGTTATTACCATATTCATAATTGGGAGAAATATTGCTTAACAGCAAAGTTGGATATTAACCTCCAAAGATGGTTATATTCAAGAACTGACTGAACTCTGAACAAGGATTACACCTCAGAATCTTTTCTACTGAATGGATTTGTTGTGAACTTAAGGGTGGTTTTTACACATAACAATCTAAATGCAGCAGAGAATATCCTCACCTGGAATTGTGCCAGTAAATTGCATGGAGTAGAACCCAATTGTTATGTGTGCAAATTGACATTTGCAATGATGACGCTGCAACGATAACATTTCAAAAGTATTTCCTTAGCTGTAAAATGCTCTAAGAAAACCACGCCTTGACACGTGTGATATTAATGCCTCTCTTAATTTCAATTTCCCAAAACAAATGACAAATGGTGGAGACTTTACTTCTAGTTGCAGTTAGAAGACTTCAATGATTCAATATTTTTTTATTTTCACGTGCACCAAGGTACAGTGAAATACTTTTTTGCATACAGTGAATTACTTTTTTTGCATACAGCTCAGCAAGACTATCACCATACATAAGCCCAATCTCCTGGTTAGTACAGAATGTACAGATCAGCTCACTGAGTCTATGTGGAAGAGGCACCATTTTGGTGCCATTTTATAGTCCCAGTTGCAACTGGCCACTAAAGCCCATTGCAGCCGTCACCTCCATTCCAGTCATCCTGCAAACTGTAGTCCCTCTCCTTGCATGGTCCTCTTCAACCTGTTCTCCAGGGGGCACCTTTCGCTGCTGACCTTTAGGGCACAGAAGATAAGACTCTCCGGTTCTTCTTATCGGGCCCTTTGTTCAGCTTCCGCCACCATTCCCTTCCATCCTCCTCTCTGGGCAGGTTCCTGGTTCTGCACCAGGTGAGATGGGCCGTGGATCACTGGGATTCCTTTCACCAGGTTGCTGGCTAGTTCTGCAAACTATCCTTTTGCAGGTTAGTTCTTAAACCAAGGCTGTTTTGGTCAGCATAATCCAAACTGGCTTTGACTTCAACACTTCTGTGCAATGCTGGATAGATAGACTGTAGTGTTTGAGGTGTTGGGACCTTGGAAGCATTGGGATTGATTAGGCTCATGCAAAATGAAAACATAGAGCTTTTTGATATTCCAATAAAATAAATTGGCATAGAGTCATAGAGTGATACAGTGTGGAAACAGGCCCTTCGGCTCAATGTGCCCACACCATCCAGATGGGGAGTCATTGAGGCATGTCAGTCTTTTGGGCACTGGTAATATTGATGGCCTTTTAAAGGAGGTGGAAACCTCAAACCTCAGTGATGAGAGGTTGAAGATGTCTACAAAAAACTTCAGCCAGTTGAGAACACGACCACTTACATCATTAGGTTAATTAGGTCCAGATGCTTTCCAACACAGTGGACTAGGTCCAGACAACTACTTTAAACGTTCATTTAAAAGATCTTTTAAATAGACGTACTGGTCAATTCTTTTGCATTTGAAGTAAGTTTACAACATAGCTGATTGCCTGATTTAATGTTGGTTGATTTGAGTTTAAATGTTTTTGCTGCAGGTTTGTCTCCCATGGGCAGCCGCATAATGAAGGTATCACTTCAGGTGCCAGGATTTCAGGTACACAGACATTAAGTACAACAAGGAATTGGAATTCCTGATTTAAGATAAACTTGGATGTGGCAACCTCAAACTTTGCAAACCCTCACTATCATTCCGTCAGCTTGCATCAAGGAAATGGAAATTACATAAAATTACCATTCTAAACAGATCTTCACAGCCATAGTCCTCTTCACAGTCTATAACCATACTATCCTCCTCCTACTGTTGGAGATGTATTTGAAGCAGTTGGAAAATCATGCATGGTGAGGCACATTTACCTTAATTATGTTCATCTCTGATATCCAGGCAAAATAATTGTTTTAAGAGCATTCTTCCTTAGTTGGGGTGTTGTTTGAGAGATACAGCATGGAATCAGGCCCTTTGGCCCACCGATTCTTTGCTGACCATCGATCACCTACTCACACTAGTCCTACTTTTTCCACCCACTACCTACACATTAGGGGCAATTTACAGAGGCCAATTAACCTCCATGCCCACACATCTTTGGGATGTGGCAGGAAACGGGAGCACCAGGAGGAAACTACGTGGTCCAGGAAGAAAGTGCAAACTCCACACAGGCAGCAGCTGAGATCAGGATCAAACCCAGTCTCTGGAGCTGTGAGGCAGCAACTCTACCAACTGTACACTGTGTCACCCTGCCATTCCTCCTGTGAATCTTCTTCCCCATTTCAACAACTCATCTTATTTTGGTTGGTTTCTTTTCTCTCCCAGTGACGATTACTTTCAATAGGTGGTCCTGCTAATTTACCCTGGTCTGGGAGAACTTGGTGTGTGTGTACTCCAATGGTTCTCTAGACTACACCCTCTCCATTAAGAGATGTATGTGGATAGGATTAACTTTGAATCCTGGGATGTTCTAAAATCTGACACACTTGTGGCATCTAATTGCATTAAGAAATATTATATATATAACAATTTTCAGTTGCTTTCCCTATGGTGGTGAATGAAATAACCCTAGCACTCCCCCCCCCCCCCCCCCCCCCCCCCCCCCCCTCCCCCCCCTCCTCCTCCCCCTCCCCCCCCCCCCCCCCCCCCCCCCCCCCCCCCCCCCCCCCCCCCCCCCCCCCCCACCCCACAAACAAACACACGTTTCTCTCTTTCTCTCTCAGGGGCTGAATGAAAATGATTTAAAGACTAAACACAATGAACAGCAGTTGCTGGAATCTTGCGTAGTAAACAAAGTGCTGGAGTAACTCAGCGGGTCAGGCAGTACCTCTAGCGGACATTGATAGGCGCGTTTTGGGTCGGAACCCTTCTTCAGGCTGTTTCACAATACCGTTGTGCTAGAATGTTGTGTCCCAGACAGGGAGGCATCATCATACAAGTTCATTCACTGAATAATAAATAATAAAACAGATTTGCTCTGCTTAAGTTATCCACTTGGCATAGATCCCTCAATAAATCACTGTCTTCACAGAAGATTAAAAGTCATGCACATAGAATGTTTCCACAACTTGCTCCGTGAATATAGAAATACTTGTTTCAGCATTTTCTTGGAAAAGCATTGCTTAAAATAGCCTGAAGCAGCAAAACCTGACCAAATGATCACCAGATCAAAACAAAATGTTTTCAGGAAAATACCCTCTTTTCCTTCCTTAATTTTTGCACAATTACTACAGAGTTTTACTCAACTGTTACGATACGATAAAACTTTATTCATCCCCGGTATGAAATTGGTCTGCCAACCGTCACAACACACAAGGTGCACAAAAACGTGAAATTAAGAGTGCAAAAAAAAAAGAAAACTTCTCTAATAAACTTTGAGCTTAGTGACATCCAATTTGAAGCTGGCACCCTTTTAGCCATTTGTTCAACTGATTGTTAGTAATAAACCCACTCACCAGCCCTTCAAAATGCTGATTGTTCGCAGAAATTTCTGCATCAAAACATGTTTGCATGATCGACCAAATCAATTTTTCAGGACAATTAGACCACGAGCCCACCAGTCATTGTATTATGCGGAGTGTTTTCATACTTTGAATGTTCTGGGTTACCATTCTTCTTTATACCGAGTTGAATGGCTTTGTCTATAAATATACACCATTAACTGATGCATGCACTAATTCTCCAGCTATGAGTAAAGTGTAGGTCATAAGTTCATAATTATAGGAGCAGAATTAGGCCATTTGGCCCATCAAGTCAATTCTGCAATTCAATCATGGTTGATCTATCTTTCCCTCTCAATCCCATTCCCCTGCCTTCTCCCTGCAACCTTTGATACCATTACTAATGAAGAATATGTCAATCTCAGCCCTAAAAATATCCATTGACAGCCTCCACAGCTGTCAATGAATTCCACAGATTCACCACCCTCCGACTAAAGAAATTCCTTTCCATTTCCTTTCTGCAGGTACATCCTTTTATTCTGAGGCTATGACCTCTGGTCCTAGACTCTCCCACTAGTGTAAACATCCTCATAACATCAACTCTATCCAGGCCTTTCATTATTCGGTAAGTTTCAATGAGATTCCCCCTCATCTTTCTACACTCCAGCAAGTACAGGCACAGTTCTGTCAAACACTCGTCATATGTCAACCTAATCGTTCCTGGGATCACTCTAATAAACCTCCTCTGGACCCTCTCCAATGCCAGCACATCCTTCCTCAGTTATGGGGCCCAAAACTACTCACAATACTCAAAATGTGGCCTGACCAGTGTATTATAAACCCTCAGCATTACTCTATGATTTTATAATTTAGTCCTCTCAAAATAAATGCTAGCATTGCATTTGCCTTCTTAACTACCGATTTAAATTGTAAAATGTCAGTTCTAATTGAGAATTATGCCATAAAAATATCATCCCAACAGTTAAGAGTCATAAAGTCATACAGCAGGAAAACAGACCCTTCGGCCCAACTCATCCAGGCCATAGATGCCCATTCATGCTAGTCCTATTTACTCATGTTTGACCCATATCCATCCAAACCCTTCCAATCTATAATTCTACAATGCACTCTTACTCTAACTCCCATATTATGTGTTCCAGTTTAAGACTCTTCAACAAATAGAAGTTTCTCTCTACTTTCTACTATTAGTTCCTGGTAACACCTTTCGATAACGGAATTCTTTCTGCCTTTGTCGTGATTTTCTGCTTTTATCCATGAGATTTTAAAAGCAACCATCCAAGAAGATATACATCTTCTCGGATGGTTGCTTTTAAAATCTCATTGTCCTTGGACCTGTAGCATTTTTCTACTGTGAATTTAATACATCAAGTTCGCAGTGAATCAAGGGGTAGAACCGCTACCTCTCAGCTTCAACAAATCCAGGTTCAATCCTTACTTCTGCCGCTTTCAGTGCAAGATGAGAGTGAATGGGGATTTGATATTTAGGGTGTCACCAGGGACCCGGGTTAAATCCAGACTATGAGTGTCGTCCCTACAGAGTTGGTAGGTTCTCCCTGTGACCACGTGGGTTTTCTCCGGTGCTCTGGTTTCCTCCCACACTCCAAATGTGCAGTTTTTAGGTTAATTGGCTACTGAAAATTGTCCCTAGTGTGTGGCGAAGAACTAGTGTACAGGCAATCGCTGGTCGGCATGGACTTAATGGACCGAAGAGCCCGTTTTCACACTGTTTCTCTAAACTAAACTGAGCCAAAGATAGAAAAACGTATTTGAAGACAGGAATTGATTGAAAGATACGGCAAGGAAACAGGCCCTTTGGCCCATCGAGTCCACGCCATCAATCACTCGTTCATACTAGTTCTCTGTTATCCCACTTTCTCATCCACTCCCTGCACACTTAGGCAATTTACAGAAGCCAAATAACCTACAAACCCACACGTCTTTAGGATGTGGAAGGAAACTGGAGCACCCAGAGGAAATCCGCGCAAGTCTCAGAGGGAAGGTGCAACACCACACAGACAGCACCCAAGTTCAGGTTTGACTTGGGTCTTTGGTATAGTGTGGCACCACTTCCAGGTGGCAGCAAATGGAGTTCAGTTGCGATGGGCCTGATTTGCCACTGAGCCACAAAGACTCTTGATAGCCTTTGGCTGTGTCCCATGGAAACAGAAACCTGCTCCGTCAGTCCTAGAAGCAGAGATAACCAGAGAGGGTACCGCATTAAGAATGGGAATTATTTGCTCCTGGCATTGAATCCTGCATGAGGTTTAAAATTAATACTTCCATTTTCTTTGACATCTCATGTTTTCCATCAGCTACACTAGAAAATCATCCAAGCCCTTGGGTATAAATTTGCATCAATATTCCCATCTACGCTCCTCTTCTGCACTTTCTATCTGAGTCAATTGGTGCTAACAGAGTCATAGAGTCATACAGCGTGGAAGCAGGCCCTTCGGTCCAACTTGGCTATGCTGATCAACCTGCCCCATCTACACTAGTCCCACCTGCCTGCTGTTGGTCCATCTATATAACTAAAAATATCATCCTGACCACTTCCTGTCTGTGTTGGGTATATTGATTTTAGAAAAAACGCTGCCATATATCGCTATGATTTTTGCCCATCCTACTCACAGTCCTCCTCCGCTGAGGCAGCCCCAAGGACGTGAGTTAGTCATGCTGGAAGATCGCAAGGGAGAGTCCACGACTGTGATTCTAAGCTGTGGATCAACTGAACTGTGAATCTGCAATGTACTTGCAATAAATTATTTGTTAGCTCTTAATGACAATGCAATGAGTTGTTTGGCAATTTGGTGGCCTGCACTCTGCTTGAAATGCTGTGAAATTGAGTTTGGTGGCCTGCACTCTGCTTGAAATGCTGTAAGAATGAGTTTGGTGGCCTGCACTCTGCCTGAAATGCTGTGAAATTGAGTTTGGTGGCCTGCACTCTGCCTGAAATGTTGTGAAATTGAGTTTGGAGGCCTGAAGTCTGCTTGAAATGCTGTGAAATTGAGTTTGGTGGCATGCAATCTGCCTGAAATGCTGTATCGAGGAATAGCAATGAGTGAACTGCCAGCCCACCAGCTCCGAGTGACTGAGCTGGCAGCCCACCAGCCCTGAGTGACTAAGCTGCCAGCCCACCAGCCCTGAGTGACTGAGCTGCCAGCCCACCAGGCAGGACTGAGCTGCCAGCCCACCAGGCATGAGTGACTGAGCTGCCAGCCCATCAGGCCTGAGTGATTGAGCTGCCAGCCCAAGAATCCATTCAGCCCACAATGTCCATACTAGCCTTCTGGAAACCAGTCCCTTTGGCCCACAACACCCATACTAGCGCTCCAGAAAGCCCCCCTCCCCCCTGGCCACCAATATTGGAATGGGTGGAGAGGTGGAATATTGTGTTGGGGGACAGCCCTCCCGTGTGAACATGGGATCCAACAGTTCCCACTTAGTCTAGTATCCCTCTAAATCTGTCTTAATCATGTACTTGTCTAATTTTTTGTTAAACATTGTAATAGCAACATTGTGCAAACTTTCCATGACACATTAACTTACCCCTAACTCCGTCTACACTTCACGTTGCCTTGGGTAAGCAGCCACCATAACCAAGGACCTTTCCCACCCCAGTCACTCCCTCTTCTCCCCTCTTCCATCAGGTGGAAGATACAGAAGTTTGAAAGTGTGCCCCACCAGATTCAGCAACAGCTTCTTCCCTTATCAGACTTCTGAACACAACCTATGAAGACATGTCAGTCAATAGAGAGAGACTAAGAATTCACCAGCATCTATAATTCATCAGCATGTAAATTTTGCTAAATCAAAACAAATGTCTTCTATGCCTGATACTATTTTATCCATAAAAAGACTTCCCAAACTTTGCGCCGGAGTCAATTTAGCCTCCTCTTTGCAATGACAGAAGGGAATTGGGTCACATTGAAAATAATCTTTCTAGTGTATCTAATGGAGATACTAAGCTAATTTGTTTTCTAATACATAATAAGTATACACCTGACCGTGACAATGGGGAAAAACAGCTAACATAAGGTAATCATGTAAAATTCTCAAGGCTTTGAGGACTGAATTAATCTTCTCAGTGAATTGGTCCTACATTGTTTTTAGTACTTTTGTAATATTCTCCTAAATTCAAGCAGTAAATTACATGCTATCCATGGTTATTGCTTAAGGTAAATTATTTTGGTATGACTTTTACAGTATTTGATATAAAACAATTGTGCATAACATGGACTGACCCAGTTCTCTGATGTTTCTTGGCTGATGCAACGTCCCAATTGGCAACAGAGCATAGGAATTTCAAATACTTATCATTTACAACTGGGTGTAAATCGCTTTTATTAGCGATACTTCATGGATACAGACTCACATTTCGAGCAAGAAACATTCAACAAGCAAAATTTCAACATTAAGATGCAGCATGGAAACAGGCTCCTCAGCCCACCAAGTCTATGCCGACCATCGATCACCCTTTCACACTTGTTCAATGTTATCCAACTTTCTCATCCACTCTCCCACGAGGGGCAATTTTACAGAGGGTAGTTAGTCTACAAACCTGCAAGTTTTGGGGATGTGGGAGGCAACCAGAGCACCTGGAGGAAACCCACGCAGTCACAGGGAGAACGTGCAAACTCTACACAGATAGTGCCCGAGGTCAGGATAGAACTCGAGTCTCTGGCGTTGTGAGGTAACAGGTCTACAAGCTGCCCCACGGTTACAACAGAGAACAGTTTAAGTAGTCCATCGGAAACTATGGTAGGACGAATAACGCTGGTGCTTCATCAAATGAATCAGAATTTAATTAAGTGAACAAAAAACATAGTAAAATAAGGGGAACATCTAGGCCTTAGTTCCCAAAATTATAAATTTGGTTTAGGATAACAATGGTTATTGTATAAGGTATTGCAAGACCAGAGCATATAGGTTAAATGAATAGACAGTCAATTAAAAGACAGGAAACATAACATAGAATTAAAAGATAGCAAAATTATACACTAAACATTGATAGGTGGGATCTGAGTAGCATCAATATTTTCTCACAATTGATATGAATTATTTAGATTTTCAAGTCAAAAAAGCAATTCTTAATTTGAAGCAGCAACAGATTTAAATAAAGTTTCCACATTGAGAAGGATTGCAAAACATTACAAGACATTAGTAGACATGTTAAATTTATGAATAATGGGCAAAATCATTTTAACATAAGTTTACAAATTATTATAAGGATGTAAAAGGTTTAGTGGGATATGGTCCAAACAAGGGCAGGAGGGCTAGTGTAGCTGGTCTACCTTGGTGGCATGGGAAAGTTGGGCCGAAGGGCAGTTTCCGTGCTGCGTGACTCTATGGTCCTAATGCAGTAAAGTTACATTAAAAGCTAACTAAACACGAGGATTAACTTCCAGAATCAGATAACTAAAATATGGAAGAATTATGTAAAATGTTACATCTCCTAAGTTGGACTACACAAGGAGACTTTTGTACTGTGCTGAATGCTGTTTCATTAAAATAATGCTTATTTTTCACCATTGACTTCATCTACACTTCATGCTGCCTATGAAAAGCAGCCAACATAATCAAAGACCTTTCCCACCCCGGTCATTCCTTCTTCTCCCTGCTCTTATCTGGCAGTCCGAGAGATAGAGAAGCTTGAAAGTGCACACTTCCAGACAGGAACAGCTTCTTCGACTCTTCCATAAGCTAAGGTACTGTTTAATTGTGGCCGTTAAACAATTACAATAGTTAAACAATTGTAACCAATTGTGGCCATTGAACTTTGTCTGTGGAATTGATGTGCTGCAATGTGAACTATAATCTGTACTCTTCCCCTTTGTTTTACCTATTATACTTGAATTTGATTTGATTGTATTTATAAATAGTATATCTGATCTATTTGGACAGCATGCAGCATTTGCAGATTTTTGCTTCTGAGTTATATGGTTATTGTTGCAGCTGAGGAAAAGAAAAGATAAAAAAGACACAAAATGCTGGAGTAAATCAGCGGGTTAGGCAGCATTTCTGGAGAACATGGATGGGTGACGTATTGGGTTTCCAATTTTATGTAAATAACTGAATCCCCCCCCCCATGCCTGGACTCGCACCCATTTCTCCCCTTCCCCTGTATCCTTCTACCTATATTCCTTCCTCTAGCTTTACAATTCGCATTTCTTTCAATAGGAATTTAATAGGATTTAATAGAAATCTGAGGAGCAACTTTTTCATACAGAGGGTGGTGAGTATATGGTACAGTCTGCCAGAGGAGGTATTTGAGGCAGGTACCATAACAACATTTTAAAAACATTTGGACAGGTACATGGATAAGAAAGGTTTAAGGGGATATGGGCAAAGATGGGCAGGTGCGACTAGTGTAGATGGGACATCTTGTCTGGCATGGGCAAGTGGTGCTGATGGGGTTGTTTCCATGTTGTACGTCTCTATGACTCTTTGTGGACAGGTGGGGCTTGTGTAGATGGGGCATCTTGGTCAGCAAGCTCAAGTTGGCCCGAAGGGCCTGTCTCTATACTGTATGGTTATTTGGAGAGGTACATGGATAGGAAAAGTTTTGAGAGATATGGGCCAAATATTTGCAGGTGGGATTAGTGTAGATGGGGGATCTTTGTCAGCATGGATGGTGGGCTGAAATACTTGTTTCCAGATGCAGCCTAAAATTCTAGTGAAGTCTTCAAGGATTGTAAAACAATATTTCGTAATGTACAGGAAGGAACTGCAAATGCTGGTTTATGCCGAAGATAGGCACAAAATGCTGGAAACAGACACTCAGCGGGTCAGGCAACATCTCTGGAGAAAAGGAATAGGTGACTTTTCGGGTCGGAATCCTTCTTCAGGCTGTAAGATGGAAACGTCCCCTCTGTGATGCCCCTATTCAAGTGAGGAGAGAGAGACGTGCTGTCTGTCTCGAATACCAGAACTCCAGCAGCTGAGCTTTTTGCTTTTGAACCACAGTCACAGTTGCAGCGGAGGAAAAGAAAACGGTAAATAAAGCAACGACCTGGACGAGTGTGATGTTGGAAGTAATCTAATCGCTGCATCAGGCGTGTAAACATCGTTGAGGGCTGTTGTGAGCTGACAGCTTGGGATCAATGTCTCCGGGGGCCACTCGGCCTGCTCCAGCCGCCTGCCAATCCGACCCATGCCATCGCCTAGGAGACCGACACCGGCCAACATCGCGCGCTGCCATTGGCCGGCGGGCGCTGGCTCGGCTGGCCCGGCCAATCGGGAGGCAGCACAAGCCCCGTCCGCCAACATGGCCGCCCGCTGTACGGCTGGCGCGGGGCGCTGGCGGCCGCTGACCTTCCTGTAATCCCCGGCGTTGCATCGCGCCGCCACTGCCGCCGCCGCCGCCGCCGGGGGTTGCCGCGCTCGCTCTATCACCCGCTCACCCACCGAGGGAAGGGATCTTTGGAGGCCGGCGAGCGTGAAGGGGGATGGCGAGTGAGAACAGGCGGCAGTTCTGGAAGCGAAACAGCAAGGTTCCCGGAAGGTTGGTGCTGTCGCTGGCCGGCTCCTGCATCAGTCCTGCCCCCCCCCCCCCCATCCCCTGTTACACCAGTCGTCGTCCTCCCCCCCCCCCCCCCCCCCCCCTCCCCCGCTCCCCCCGTCCCCTGCTACCCCAGTCGCTCTCTCTCCAATCCCTGTTACCCCACTTCTCCCCCCCCATCCCCTGCTATCCCCCATCCCCATCACCTACAAGCCCACTCCCCCATCCCCTGTTACTCCACTTCCCCCTACATCGCCATCCCCACTATCTCCCACCCCCCCCCCCCCCCCCGGTCCCCCCCCCCACGCCCCCCCCCCCCCCCCACCCCCCCCCGCCCCCCCCCCACCGCCCCCCCCCCCACCCCATTCCCCCCACCCCCCCCCCCCCCCACCCCACTATCCCGCTCCCCCTTCCCCTACTACCCCCCCCCCCCCCCCCCCCCCCGTAACCTCCTCCGAAGCGGGAGAATTGTTTGCCTGGTCCATGTACATTGAGTAGTTCTTTTTATTATCCTGATACATTTTTAATAGTATGTAAAGTAATTTCTATACAGGATTGAGGCTGATGGAAATCTTACTTTTATTTTGAGTCATTGCACCCTTTACCTCCTGCTTCCTTTGTTTTATTAATTGCTTTTGAGATTACACCCATGTTACTTCCCTTTTAAAACCAAATGTTGTCATCCAATAATAAAGAGGGAGAAATGTTTGCAAGCCTCCATACGTCGTCCCTGTGTAGTTCGTTTCATTAAATTAATGCATTTTTAACGTCATTCAAAGTAACATCTGCATGGGTAGAGGCTGTTGGAAATCTTATTTTGTGTTGCACTGCATCTACTTTCCCCCTGATACTTTTATATCTGCTGTTGATGTTGAACACATGTCAGGTCCTTTTAAATAGAAGTTTCCATGAAATAAAACAGAGGAGGAATTGTTTGCCAAATACCTGTACAGAGTGTAGTTCTTTTCGTTATGCTAATGTAGTTTTAATGGGATTCAAATTCATCTCCAAGCAGGGTGAAATACAAAGTGCTGGAATAACTCAACAGGTCAGGGAGCATTTGTGGAGGAAATTGCCAACATCCGTTGTAGTTGTGTCTCCATTCTTGATGTAAATCGTAGCACAGGTAGTGTGGGCCGAAAACGTTGTGTTGCTTTGTGTTTCATTGCACAAACTTTCCCTTCCTCCTGTTGCATTTTCCGATTGAACACTTGTTGATTCCCTTTTAAAAAAAAAAAAAAAAAAAATGTTGCCATCCATTAATAATGGGAGAAATGTTTGTCAGTTCCCCTGTGCACGTGCAGTTCTTTTCATTATACTAATGGATTTTTACTGACATTCAAAGTAACCTCTGTACAGGTGGACGCTGATGAAAATCGTAGCACAAGCAATGTGGACAGAACTTTAAACTTTAGATATACAGCACGGAAACAGGCCCTTCGGCCCACTGAGTCTGCGCCGACCAGCGATTACCCCATATGCTAGCACTATCCAGCACACAATTTTATCCAAGCCAATTAACCTACAAACCTGTGCATCTTTGGAATGTAGGAGGAAACCCGAGCACCAAGAGAAAACTCATGTGATGACAGGGAGAACGTACAAACTTCGTACAGACAGCACCCGTAGTCAAGATTGAATCTGGGTCTGAGGCAGCAACTCTACCGCTGCGCAACTGGGCCGCCCAGTGTCGTTTTAGATTGTATTTTGTGTTTCATTGAAACGTACATCTGTTTACAATGATGTCTGACTTTTATGTGGCTAGTTCAACATTAGGCAATTGCTTTTGAGATTGTGCACTTGGCAGTTCCCTTTTTAAAAATTATTTCCATCCAGCACTAAAGATGGAGGAATGTTTCACAAGTCCCTGAGCATAGTTCTGAGAGCGTAGTTCTTTTTATTAAACTCATGCATTTTTGATATAATTCAAAGCAACTTCTATACAGGGTGAAACACAAAGAGCTGGAGTAAGTCAGTGGGTCAAACAACATCTGTGGAGGGAATTCCATGCATCTGTATTTCCTTGTATCTCTTCTTCTGTGCAGGGTGAGGGCTGATCACAACCTTAGCACAAGCAGTGTAGGCAGAAAGCATTGTATCAGATTGTACTTAGAGTTTCATTACCCCCCCTCCTGCCCCCCTGGTCCTTTTGTTTTTATAATAATAATAATAATAATAACTTTATTTGTTAAGCACCTTAAAAACAACCAAAGCTGACCAAAGTGCTGTACAGAAAAAAGAAAACAAGCAAGACATCATAAAACAGGCAGAACAACAGAACATACAACTAACACGAGGCGCATAAATTACATACAAAAATCCAAACAATAAATTAAAAAAAACATAAAACACGAGTACGAACAACGCAGCAAAACCAAGCAAATAAAGTTAATAAACAATTCAACACCTCACTGGTCTACAAAGGCCATGGAGAATAGATATGTCTTCAGGAGTGACTTAAAAACAGCTAGAGAAGGGGCCTGTTTAACGTGCAGAGGCAATTCATTCCACAATCTCGGAGCCGACACAGCAAAGGCACGGTCCCCTCTGAGCTTCCGCTTAGTCTTTGGCTCAATCAGGAGCAGCTGATCATCTGACCTGAGAGAGCGGGAGGGCGAATAAGGGTGAAGAAGCTCAGATAGGTAGGACGGGGCAAGACCACTTAGGGATTTAAAAGTAAATAAAATAATTTTAAAACGAATCCTATACTGAATAGGCAATTATATACAATTATATCTGATTGTGAAATTAAACACTTGTCAGTCCCCTTTTAAAATAAACTACAAAGAGGGATAAATGTTTGCTGGTCCCTGTGCAATGTCCCTGTCAGTTTTTGTTTTCATTAACTAATGCATTTTTAATGCTATTCAAAATAACTTCTGTATCAGGTGAAACACCGAGTGCTGGATGAACACATTGGGTCAGGCAGCATCTGTGAAGGGAATTTCCTGCATCGGCAGTTCCTTTGTCTCTTCTTCTGGGCAGGGTGGAGGCTGATGGAATTTTTTAACAAGGGCAGTGTGGACAGAAGGCTTAGCATTTGTTTGCATTTTGTGTTTCATTGAAGCCTGCACGTGTTTACAATGGTGTGTGACTTTTGATGTGCTTCGCTCCACATTAGGCACACCAGAACAGTACAAAATCATTTCTGTTTAGAGATTTGTTGTCTGGGAAAGAACCAAAGGAGAAAAAAAAATGCTTTTGATGCAGAATACTTGTCAGTTCCCTTTTTAAAGATTGTTTCCATCTTAAAATAAAAGGGGAGAATTGTTTGCCAGCTCCCCGAGTAGTTTTTCATTAGAGATTTTTAATGTAATTCAAAATAACTTCTGTGCGGGGTGAAGGCTGATGTTAACACTGGCAATCTGGACAGAAAGCATTATGATTGTATTTTGTTTCATTGCGCCCCCCCCCCCCGCTTCTTTTTTTCATTAATATTTGCTTTCATGACCGCACACATACAGTTCCTTTTTTTACACAAAACGCAAAAGTGTTGAAGGCCAGGTAGCATCATGGAGGGTGTGGATAGTTGATGATTTGGATCGGGACCCTTCTTCGGATGATGATAGTTGGGGGAGAGAGCTGGAAAAGACATGTAGAGGTGGGACAAAACCTGGCATGCAATAGCTGGACACAGGTAAAAGGAGGTGATTGGCAGATAGGTGGATGAAGAAGTAAAAAGAACATAAGGGTTTCAAATAAGGAGAGAAGAGGAATAAAATGTCTGAGGGAGGGATATAGGTGGAAGAGAACTGTGGGGGAAGAGGAATAAATGTTTGTCAGGTCGCTGTGCATCATTTAGTTCCTTTAACTACACAAATGCATTTTTAACACTCGATCACTATTATACGGCAATCAAGAATGCATATCGCTCTGTTCCCCGGGCGGATCTGCTTCTCTCTGATGATTGTCTAGTTCACCTTATTCCGACCTACTAAAAGCTGCTAAGCCTGTGGTCGGAACAACGAGAAGGTGGACAAGCGAGGGCATTGAGAACCTACAATCCTGCTTTGACTGCATGGATTGGGATGTGTTCAGGTAAACAACTACAAGCCTCGATGAGTATACAGACACTGTATCATCATATGTCAGCTTTTGCGAGGACAGTTGCATTCCAACTAAGACCCGGACATGGTTCAACAAACACAAGCCCTGGTTCACTGCAGAACTCAGACAACTCCGACTGTCTAAAGAGAAGGCCTACAGGAGCCGGGATGCAGACCTTTACAGGCAGGCCAAGTACAAGTGGAGAAGAGGAATCAGAGCTGCCAAGGAAAGGTACTCTGAGAAGTTGAGGAGCAAGTTCTCAGCTAGTGACTCTTCTTCAGTTTGTAAGGGCTTGCAATAAATTACCAGCTACAAGAGGAAAGCCCCCTGCTCTTTGGACAATCATCAGCTGACCAATGACCTGAATAAGTTTTACTGCAGGTTCGAAAATCAGAAATGTAACCCTGGTACCCCCTCCCCAACCAACACAGCCAGAACCCAGTCTACAAAGAATGGACCCTGCACCCTCTCCTTCCCATTCACCACTTCACACCTACTTAAGGCAAGACTCCAGTATGAAAAGACTGGACCATTTCCCACCCCAACCAACACCTCACGCCCACTCACAGCCTGACCTCCATCTGCAAAGACTGGGCCTTTCTTCACCCACCCCCCTCCAATCACCACTTCACACCCAATCACCCACATCCTCTGTGCTGCACAACATAACTTATCCAAAATCAACAATAAAAATAGAGGATGTGGAGAGGCTTTTCAGAGGACAAAAGCGCCAGAAATCTCCAGGACCTAACAATGTTTCCCCCTCTACTCTTAAGCTCTGTGCCAAACAGCTGGCACTGGTCTATACAGACATTTTTAACCAGTCCCTGCAAACATGTACTGTCCCTGCCTGCTTCAAAATCTCCACTATTGTCCCTGCACCCAAAAAGGCAAGAAAGGTAATGACTACAGGCCTGTCGCACTGACCTCTGTAGTCATGAAGACACTCGAAAGGCTTGTGCTGGCCAAGCTGAAAAATATCATAAACTCCCTGCTGGACACTCTGCAGTTTGCATATCGGGCCAATAGATCTATGGATGATGCAGTCAACCTGGGCCTGCACTTCATCCTACAGAACCTAGACCGCCATGGGACCTATGCGAGGATCCTGTTTGTTGATTTTAGCTCTGCATTCAACACCATTGTGCCAGAGCTACTACACTCCCAACTCCGAGTTGACTGTGCCTGAGCCCCTCTGTTGGTGGATCACCAGCTTCCTGACAGACAGGAAGCAGCATGTGAGGCTGGGAAAGCACATCTCAGACCCGCAAACGCTTAGCATAGGAGCACCGTCGGCTGCGTACTCTCCCCTCTATTTTCTCTACACCAACGACTGCACCTCCAAAGACACCTCTGTCAAGCTTCTCAAGTTTGAGGATGACACAACCCTGATTGGACTGATCCAGGATGGGGAGGAATCTGCCTACAGACAGGAAGTTTCACAGCTTGCGTCCCAGTACCGTCGTAACAACCTAGAGCTCAATGCTCTTAAGACGGTGGAATTGAATGTAGACTTTAGGAGAGCTTCCCCTCTCCTCACCCCATTCACCATCAACAACACCACAACACCACATCTGTGGAGTATTTTAAGTTCCTGGGAATCATCATCTCCAAGGGATGGGAGGTTACCATCGACTCCACCGTCAAAAAGGCACAGAGGATTTACTCCCTACGGCAGCTGAGGACAGAAAGCTTCACATTCAATTGTACTATTTCCTTTCATTGAAACCTGCATGTGTTTACAGTACATGTGACTTTAGCTGTGGCTAGGTTAAGATTAGGCACACCAAAATAATACAAACTAATTTCCGTATTAAGATCTGTTGCCTGAGAACAAATAAAGGAGAAAGAAAGAGCCCCGCCAACTAGACATGTATCCAAACACTATTAATCAAATTTGTCTGTTATCCAATTTTATAGTTTCTATAGATTCTGCATCAGAATGGTACAAAAGACAAAAATTAATGTCCTATTCAGTCTCTGATGATCATTTCAACATTTCATTATAATATGTGTTCATTTAAATGTGGTCTTTTACTAGTTACTAGAAAGCTCATTTTGTTGATCATAAGGGTATTCTTCTTTTTGTTAATGCACAGAGTTTTACTAAGCACAATGCCCATTTAAACTAGAATGTGTGACATAATGTAGAAACAAGGATCTGCAGATGCATTTAGAAAATTAGGCAGTATCTCAGTATCACCATATTACCGGACATTCAGATTAGATGTACGTGTTGTGAACAGCAATGAAGATACCCAGTTACTCCAGCATTTTGTGTCTATCTTCGGTTTAAACCAGTATCTGCACTACCAAGCCGGGCAAAACGACTCGGCGTTTAGGTTGCCCGGCGGCACTTTGAGTGGTCATTGGCACCCGGGAAACCGCTAATTTCGAGCCCTGTATTGGCCTGTTCAGTCTCCATTACATTAGTCCACATTGGACGACTGTATTACACTCAATATTTCCTTTCACATCTTGCTTTAATTCTAATTTTTCCCATTGATTCAAGTTCTTGCTAAGCCTCTGCAAAGCAAAATTTATTGGTCTTGCTGACTGACAAATATATATTTCTTGTGAGGGGGCATCGCTGCGAAACCAACATTTAATGCCTACTCCTAAATACTTCCAAGAAGTTTGAGCAAGTCATTTTCTTGAAGTGCTTCCGATGCTGATTGTTCCCACAATATAACTGAGTAAGATGTTTGTGAATTGGAGCCTCCAGGTGGATTTCACTTTTTCTGTAAGGCATAAAAATTAATTGTGTTAGCAGGCATGGTGGACTTGGTGAAATAAATTGGTTTTGTGACATCTGCATGCTTCATAATAGACCTAATATGAGACTATTTCCTCTGTAAAGTAACTCCTTTTCCAGTTGTTCAGAAAGTCTAGTATAAACAAAACCAGCACAAGTTTGTCCCATCTGGCATAGCATTGTTCAGTTTAGTTTAGAGATACAGTGCTGGAACAGGCCCTTTGTCCCACCAAGTCCATGTTGACCATTGGTCACCCATACCCTAGTTCCATGTTATCCCACATTTGCATCCTACACTCTAGGGGCAATTTACACAAGCCAATTAACCTACAAGCCCACGTGTTGTTGGATTGTGGGAGGAAACCGGAACACCCAGAGCGAATCCACGTGGCACAGGGAGATGGTGCAAACTCCACACAGCCAGCACCCGTAATCAGGCTCAAACCCAGGTCTCTGGGGTTGAGACAGCAGCTCTACTGTTGCACCACTGTGATAATTATGTTTTGATATGGGAATTTGTTGCTAATATGATGTAAGTATTGTATGGGGTATGTGGCACAGCAATTCTGTGAGTGTGAATTTTCACATTCCTGAAGACGGACACAAAAAGCTGAAGGAACTAAGCGGGACAGGCATTATCTCTGGAGAGAAGGAAGGGGTGACGTTTCGGGTTTAGACTCTTCTTCAGTGTAGACTTGTCCCTTGCCTTTGGTTGGTCAATTATGCTTCTTAGCTCTGAGTGTACTGGGTCAGTACTGCAGCTGACCGTATTTAGTCAGATTTATATTTTCTGCTTTCAAAGACCCTGATAGCATGGCATCTTGACATGGATTTTTGACATTTCTCTGTTTCGTCTATAATTTACAATGTTGATATCAAATTTACAATTTTGTTCTTCGGATTTACTCTGAAGATTTAGTAAAATTCACATTTTTTTTTGTGATTCATAGCTGGTTGGACAGAACACAAAAGCGGTTACCTGAAATTATTAAACTCATTATTAACTCCGTGGATTGCAGCATGTCCAGACAGAACACCTCATGCACTTCTATATTTTTCACAGTTCTATTTACATTCTCTTATCCCACCCAGAACCACAATAACATTCCCCTTCCCCAGACCTTCCTCCTCACCAACCCCAACATTCAGTTGATCATCTTCCATAATTTCCGGCAACATCAATGAAAATTCATCACCAGCATATCTTTCCCTGTTATCTCATTCAGTATTCTGAGGTCCGCTCCCTTCCTTTGTTGTTCATATCCATCGGCCATTCCTCTTCTTATGCCACTTTGTCATGCAATGGCTGAAGGGCAACACTTGCCCTTTTACCACCTCCTTTTCCTGCCACCCTGAGATCCAAACAATGCATTCACAGTGATGCAACTGTTCACTTCCACTTCTTTCAGTTTAGTGTGTTATATTGGGTGATAATCTGTGGTCTCCGACATGGAGAAATCAGGTTACACAAAAAAGCTGGAGAAACTCAGCGGGTGCAGCGGCATCTATGGAGCGAAGGAAATAGGCAACGTTTCGGGCCGAAACCCTTCTTCAGACTGATCGGGGGCGGGGGTGGGTGGGGACAAGAAAGGGAAAAGGAGGAGTAGCCAGAAGGCTGGGGGATGGGAGGAGACAGCAGGGGGGCTGAGGAAGGGGAGGAGACAGCAAGGACTAACAAAATTGGGAGAATTCGATGTTCATGCCCCCGGGGTGCAGACTCCCCAAACGGAATATGAGGTGCTGTTCCTCCAATTTCCGGTGCTGCTCGCTGTGGCCATGGAGGAGACCCAGGACAGAGAGGTCGGAGGCGGAGTGGGAGGGGGAGTTGAAGTGCTGAGCCACCGGGAGGTCAGCTTGGTTATTGCGGACCGAGCGGAGGTGTTCGGCGAAACGATCGCCCAACCTCCGCTTGGTCTCACCGATATAGATCTGCTGACATCTAGAGCAGCGGACGCAATAGATGAGGTTGGAAGAGATGCAGGTAAACCTCTGTCGCACCTGGAACGATTGCTTGTCCCTTTGCCTCCCCCCTCGACTCCGTTCAAGGACCCAAGCAATCGTTCCAGGTGCGACAGAGGTTTACCTGCATCTCTTCCAACCTCATCTATTGCGTCCGCTGCTCTAGATGTCAGCAGATCTATATCGGTGAGACCAAGCGGAGGTTGGGCGATCGTTTCGCCGAACACCTCCGCTCGGTCCGCAATAACCAAGCTGACCTCCCGGTGGCTCAGCACTTCAACTCCCCCTCCCACTCCGCCTCCGACCTCTCTGTCCTGGGTCTCCTCCATGGCCACAGCGAGCAGCACCGGAAATTGGAGGAACAGCACCTCATATTCCGTTTGGGGAGTCTGCACCCCGGGGGCATGAACATCGAATTCTCCCAATTTTGTTAGTCCTTGCTGTCTCCTCCCCTTCCTCAGCCCCCCTGCTGTCTCCTCCCATCCCCCAGCCTTCTGGCTACTCCTCCTTTTCCCTTTCTTGTCCCCACCCACCCCCGCCCCCGATCAGTCTGAAGAAGGGTTTCGGCCCGAAGCGTTGCCTATTTCCTTCGCTCCATAGATGCTGCTGCACCCGCTGAGTTTCTCCAGCTTTTTTGTGTAACCTTCGATTCTCCAGCATCTGCAGTTCCCTCTTAAACACTGGAGAAATCAGGTGTTGTTTTGGTTATTACTAGAGCCAGGATTTTGCCATAAATGTCATGTGCCTTTTCATGCCTTTTTTATTGATTTCACCAGGTAATGCCTTTTTCACGATTGTGCCCAAATCAGCCTTTTTTGCCATTTTGCCAAAAGGCTGTGCTATTTTCTCTAGTTGTACAGTGATTACAATGACGTTTTCTATGTTAACACGTTAATATTAATGTTATTATTAATGTGTTAACATAGTATAACTTGCATGAAAACTTCCACCACCGTTGGTCGTTTGTGCCGCTGCCCGCTGGTTTAGTTTTCTCCAATATCTATTTAAGTAAGAACTGCAGATGCTGGAAAAATCGAAGGTAGACAAAAAATGCTGGAGAAACTCAGCGGGTGATGCAGCATATATGGAGCGAAGGAATAGGCGACGTTTTGGATCGAGATCCTTCTTCAGACTGATGTGAGGAGTGGGCGGGAAAAAAAAGAAGAAGTGTAGACAGTAGGACTAGAAAGAGAGCTGGGAGGGGGAGGAGGGAGAAGACAAGAACTATCTAAAATTAGATAAGTCAATGTTGATCCCGCTGGGGTGTAGACTACCCAAGCGAAATACCTAAGCTTGTCTCCTCACTACATTTACTGCTGGCTCCAGTCGCAAATCTGAGTTTTCAAGTGATCCGCCTTGATTCATTGATCCTGGAATGCCATTGTGGAAATTGGAAAACAAATCTCTCAGAGGTTTTTAGAGAAATACAAAGAGGAACATATACTGAACGAATCATCATTGCAGAAAAATTATGTTGACTGCAACTTCTACATTGTTGAGCAGAAAATTTGAGATGAAGTTGCATGTAACAAAATATGGATCTCAATAGACGAGACAACTGATGCTGTGGGGCGATACGTTGCCAATGTGGTCATCGGTATAGTGGAGGCAGGTCAACCATCAAAGGAATATTTGTTGACATCGAAAGTATTGGAGAAGTCAAACAGCTCAACTATTGCTCAGTTGTTTACATCTTCACTTGCTATACTTTGGCCAAAGGTATAAAACACTAGAATGTTCTTCTGTTTGTGATTGATGCAGTTCCGTACATGTTAAAAGCTGCCTGAGTTCTTAAAGTTTTAAATGTTGCATTTGACATGCTTAGCTCAAGGACTTCATAAAATTGCCAAGCACATACGTGGTTTGTTTTCCAAATGTCGATCGCCTAGTTTCCAGTGTCAAGAAAAACATGTGCAGTTGTTCAAGGAAATGACACCCGAGATTCCGCTACCTGCTCAGCCCGCTTTGACTTGGTGGGGTACTATGCTGTGCTCCACTATGCTGCAAATTTTGAAAAGATAAAATAAATCGTCACCTGTTTTGAAGAAGAGTGCTGCAATCAGGATCATCAGTAAAATCATGCAGAAAAAGTCCCTCCACCGCTATCTTGTGTTTATTGCTTCCAATTTTGCAAATCTCCCACAAATTATCACTTCCTTAAGAAACGCAGTGAAACATTAGTGAATAACTTTCAGGTTTTCAACAAAGTAACTGATGATATTCGTAAAATTCCTGGCGATGTAGGTAAAGACATACAACGAAAATGTGCGAGAGTGATTTTAGCTAACAGATCTTGAAGAAATACAAAACATAGCTAAAGTTCTCAAAGGTAGTTGTAATGCACAAGATATCGACATGAATATAGAGTCTGTAGCTTGTTTCAGGTATGCACCAGTGACCTCAGCTGGGGTAGAAATAATTTTTTCACAACTGAAGCAGATTCTGTCTGACAGACGGCGTAGTTTAACACCAGATAATTTGAAAAAAATGCTAGTAATTATGAGCAACCAGGCAACTTTGGTCATTTAATGTAGTATACCTATATATTTTTAACCATATTTTGGTGGTGGAAATAAATTCATTTTTTTGTCATAAATGCCTGCTTCATGCTTTTTTTGTAATTTTATTATGCATATTTGCCTGCCTATTTCAGAGTTTTTTAGTGCCTAAACATCCTGGCTCTAGTGATTAATTTGCAAAACACCTCTGAATCCGAGAAGGCAACTGAGCTTTTGGTATCTCATCATTTTCATTCTCCATCACAATCTCACTCTCACCTGTTTGTTTGGCCTCCTACATTGCTCAAACAATTTCCTTCGCTCCATAGATGCTCCCTCACCCGCTGAGTTTCTCCAGCATTTTTGTCTACCTTTGATTTTCCAGCATCTGCAGTTCCTTCTTAAACATTGCTCAAACAATGTATCATTTAAACTCAAGGAAATATATATTGTCCTCTGAATAATTACAGGCCTTGAGATTTGATATTGAATCGTGTTGAGATTCAAGAAATTAACTTTTTGTTTAGCATTCTGTTTCAATATTCTTCTCTACCTTGTAATTGCAGATTTTAAAACAAAGCTTTGAGAATGCTGGTTTGCCCTCAACCACACTTTCCCTTTGTTCCCTGCACTCTGACCTTTCTCTGAAACTTAGAACAGGCTTTTATTTTCATTTTTGCAGAAATCTTAAAGTCCTTGACCTGAAACATTAACTCTCTTTCTCTTCCTATCACCATTGTTTGACCTGCTTATTTTTTGCAAAGTTTCCAGTTTATGCTCGTGGTTCCCTTTGGCTGCACTTTACGTAATCATCGTGATCCCCAACATGTGGCTGAGTATTTTCTTCAATATAAATTGAATTGGAATATAGGCAGTTGAGTATGAGGTCACATGATTTTGGATAAAATTTAAGGTTTGGACATTCTCTTGATCAGCATGTCCTGACTATTGCATCATGGCCTGGTATGACAATTCCGATGCACAGAAATATGCAGAGACTGCTGGATTCAGCCCAGTCCACCCCGGGCACAGTCTTTCCCACCATTGAAAGCATCTACATGAAACAATGCTTTAGGAAGGCAGCATCTATCATTAAGGATTGCCATCATCCGAGTCATGGGGTTTTCTTCCAACTGCTCCAGTTTCCTCCTAAATCCTAAATCATGCGGATTAGTTGCGAATGGTGGGAAACGTGCGGTGGGTGGAAAGAGTTGCTGAAAATGTGGGGAGGGTTAAATAATTGCTTAATGGACAAGGTGGGCCGATCAGTCGGTTTCTATGCTCTCCCACTGTGCCTTAATTATGGTGGACTTCGATGCAACTAATATACATTCAACATAAGGCCACATTTTGAGTATTGTGTTCCGTTTCGGTCGATTTTTTTCAATCTTATTCTCAACTTTAAAAAAAAAAATTCTATGAAGTCAAAGTCACACAATAATGTAATGGGCAAAGCCTTTTCCGGGTGCTCTGGTTTCCTCCCACATCCTTAAGATGTGCAGGTATGTAGGTTAATTAGCCTCTGTAAATTGTCCCTAATGTGCAGGGAGTGGGTGTGGAAGTGGGATGGTGTAGAACTAGTGTGAATGGGTGATCGATGGTCGGCATGAACTCGGTGGACCGACAAACCCATTTCCATACTGTATCTCTAAACTAAACTAAATTAAACATATTCCAAATTCCTTATTACTTAATTTTCCAATGATAGACAATTGCAATTTTCTGCCACATTTGTAAATCACTCCTATTTAATGTCTTACTGAACACTTGAACACTTGAAATTAAATGGAAATGTCATGAAAATGAATAAAGATTGCTGCTGGTTTGTGGAAAGGGTTTGTAATTTTAACACTGGCCAGTGCAAGAAGGTAGAATGTAATCAACTCAAATCATGCTTTGAGCAGTGTTTTCCAAAGGTTTAATTATACATAACTTTGTTTTATCACCTCTCCAGTTCCTTTCATTTTCCTGTTTATTTGCAACCAGAATCTGCCTGCACTGTTTTCTGAAACAAATGTTATTGGATTGGGTAGGGAAATACTATTTCTTCTGCAACTTTATAACTTTTTCTTTGCATTACATCCCTTCATTTGGGAAGACCTTGGCTATAAATCTTATATGCAATTCATTAATGGTATGAATTGGATTATTTTCCTCTCTGGATTTGCAATATGAAGTGTAAATGATGCTTGCTTAATTCATTTTTTACACTTATATGGCATGTCTTTCTCTTTTGTTTTGTTTCCTTAGTATTCAACAAGTTTATGGAGCACAGCATCCTCCATTTGATTCCCGGCCACACAAAAAGTAGGTTTGCAGCATCTTTCATTGTTCTTATGTGGTTACGTGAAATAGTGTTTTCTGTATGATGACCTTTCTTGTGTGAATGTGACCATAATTTTGCCAAGTTATTGATGTACAGTAATTAGTCATCAACCAGATTATAAGGATTTGTTTTGTCATATAGTCAAGGAAGAAAACAGCAAAAATAACCTACCCCGGTAATTAATTAGTTTCCTGGTGCTTATTCTCATAGTGTTTAATTGTCATATGTGCCAGCAATGAAACACGTACATTCTTTGGAAATTTGACTGCAATTAATTGGAATTTCTTGTTGTGAAAATCTTTTTAGGGAAATCAGACCAAGCATCATGGCATAGTGCCTATAATGAAATTGTCATTAAAACTGCAGGATGTGTCCTTCCTTGCACCTCCATTCATACTACTTATTTTGTCACAACGTATGTAGATTTTGACACATGGCTCAAGTGTGTTTTGAAGAGAGGTTGAAAATTTGTTGAAACTTGATTAGTGGAATTCCATTTTGCAAACCTTTATATTCAGTTAAAGGACATATTTCAATTATAATTTTGATTTTTATACTTGGTTCTGTTCACCATCAAGTTGTTGGTGGAACTAACACTAAATATTACAGGTATGTCATCTGCTCTAATGGACTCTTCTATCCCATTTCCAAATGGCAACATGAGTAATCTGTCTGTTGAATTTACTTCCTTGCTCTGTAATCCAAAGCCCATACCTGTGATTACCATTTCCCTTTGAACCGTCTTCATCATGTTTGCCGCGCAATACCATGTTTATATGAATCCAGTTTATATGAATGTTTGATATACATTAATTAGCAAAACAAAGACAATTTCATTCTAAAATATATTGTCAAGCTTTTCCCTCTAATGTTGACATTTCAAATTACCAGTAGGGTCTGATTTGGCAACCCTGCTGCCATCTTATTCTCTATTTGGTGACTTGTTCAATTTAGTGTTAGTGACTCAGTAATTGGAAATTAATATGTTTCTAAATGGGATGGGTGTCTGGTGGCCAGGGCTTCCTTCCTGTACCTTCCTGGATTTGTTAGTTTTGAAGGCTTTTCCAAATAGGCTCCTGGTTGATTGTGATTGTTGTTGAGTTGCTTTTTACAGTTTTGGATGGTCTTGTCAATTTTCTTGAAGTGGGCCTCCATTGCGTTTTTAGAACATTTCTTTTATGTTCTAGCTGTGACATGAATATACATAGAAACATAGAAATTAGGTGCAGGAGTAGGCCATTTGGCCCTTCTAGCCTGCACCGCCATTCAATATGATCATGGCTGATCATCCAACTCAGTATCCCGTACCTGCCTTCTCTCCATACCCCCTGATCCCCTTAGCCACAAGGGCCACATCTAACTCCCTCTTAAATATAGCCAATGAACTGGCCTCAACTACCCTCTGTGGCAGAGAGTTCCAGAGATTCACCACTCTGTGTGTGAAAAAAGTTCTTCTCATCTCGGTTTTAAAGGATTTCCCCCTTATCCTTAAGCTGTGACCCCTTGTCCTGGACTTCCCCAACATCGGGAACAATCTTCCTGCATCTAGCCTGTCCAACCCCTTAAGAATTTTGTAAGTTTCTAGATCCCCTCTTAGAAATCCCCTCTCAATCTTCTAAATTCTAGAGAGTATAAACCAAGTCTATCCAGTCTTTCTTCATAAGACAGTCCTGACATCCCAGGAATCAGTCTGGTGAACCGTCTCTGCACTCCCTCTATGGCAATAATGTCCTTCCTCAGATTTGGAGACCAAAACTGTACGCAATACTCCAGGTGTGGTCTCACCAAGACCCTGTACAACTGCAGTAGAACCTCCCTGCTCCTATACTCAAATACTACAACACCTTAGAGGTCAAGTATCGAGCGTCAGTGTAGTGGAATAAATGTGGCCTGGCTCGATGCAGTTGATGTTAGCTTTGATAAGAATACAGATGACAATTGTTGTGATGTGGAAAAAATTTCCAGAGGCATAGCAGTGATGCCTCTCTAAGGTTTTTGGGTGATGTTGGTAAATTGCCCATGTTTTACATCCACAAAGAAGGTTGGGGACACTAATCACTGTATACTTGGATCTTGAAGTAATTCTCTACATAATAATGTAAAAACAAGTTCCAAAGGTATTGAATCTTATGCGGAACAGTCCATTAATGGTCATTTTCAGGGAAAGGTTACAACATATAAAGTACTTGACTGTCTCCATGGGCTGGTGACTTTTGGATGGTCATCTGCAGGGCTTTGAGTAGGAAGATAGAGCTCCATGGAGTTTAGATTAGCTTAAAAAATGCAATGTGGAAGCAGGTCCTTTGACCCACTGAGTCCATGCCAACCAATGATCATCCTAATACTAGTTCTATCCTACACACTAGGGACAATTTACAGAAGCCAACTAACTTACAGATATGCAAGTCTTGGGATGTGGGAGGGAACTGGAGCACCCAGAGGTATCCTACATAGTCACAGGGAGAATCAATCCCAGATCTCTGCAGCAGTAAGGCAGCAACTCTACCGCTGTGCTACTGTTCATGGGAGAGGTCATGAATATTCCTGTCTTTGTCATGTAAAAATTGTAGAAGATTTTATAGTGTTTATTTTTCTGATGTTGGATCTGCTCACATCTCATAAACTATTTTATATTATGGTAAATCCAACTGATTGAAATTAAATGCAACAATTGATACTGCAATGGTGGGTCAAGTTGGATTATTTCTTGCAAGATCTCTTTGGATACTATAATTGAATTGATAATACTAGACATTTAATCTTCCCTGCTTTACGTCTATCAAAATAATTTCCTCCTCTTTCCATTGCCAACTCTGAATGATTATTTTAAGTCTGGTTATATGACTCGTTTTTGTCTAATGTTAAATGCTTAACTTTTAACATGCTAAGCTCTCTGATACTGCCTCACAGCTGTAAAAGTTCCAGCGTTTTTAAGTTTTTAATTCTTTATTACCAGTAGTATTTTTCCTTGACAATATGATTTGTTTCATTACTAGAGATATCTTGTACACAATTAGTGTTGAACTTTATACTCCGGAAGTGGCGGCGCTGCCCTGCAGTTGCAGCTCACCTGCAGTCCGTTTGTCTTTTCTTTTTTTATTTTCTTTTGTCCCGTTGTTAGTTTATTTTGATTTATTTTAGTTGTGTATATGTGGGGGGGGGGGGGGGGGGGCTCGGAGAAACTTGTTTTAGTCTCTTTCTTCGGGGGGATGCAACCTTTTCTTGTCGTATCCCCCGTCTCCGTCTGCGTTGAGGCCTAATGGCGGAGCTGGCGGCGTCCAACTGGGACCGACCTCGAGGCTCCGGAGGTAGGGGCAGAGCCAGCCAGGACTTACCAACGTGAGGCTAGCCGACTTCGGGGCTGAGGTGGCGCTGCGGCGGCGGCGACCCGACTTCGGACCCTCGGAGTGGACTCGGCCGTGGGCCCAGTGGACGACATCATCGGGAGCTCGCAGGTCCCAGGTTGGTGACCGGTTTTTCTGGAGCTCCCGTAACGACAGCTTCGTCCGCGGGACTGAAGGGTGGCAGCTTTGGCAGCTTCGACCGCCTCGGGCCGCGGAGTTTGAACTGGCCCGTTCGCGGAGCTCGGATTCAGATGCGGGATTTACTTACCATCACCCAGCGGGGTCACAACATGGGAAGCCTGAGGGAGAACAAGGAGGGAAGAAAGAGACATGGTCTTTAAGACTTTTGCCTTCCATCACAGTGAGGAGGGTCTGGTAGACTCACTGTGGTGGATGTTAAATCTGTGTTTATTGTGTGTTTGGTATTTTATTCTATGTTATGACTGCAAGGCACGAAATTTCGTTCAGACTGAAAAGTCTAAATGACAATAAAGGAATACAATACAATACAATACTCAGTTTTAGATCTCAGTGCTGGAGAGTGAAACATTTTCTGTACTGAGAACCTAGACTTGGTGTCACTGCAACATAGTTTATGCCTGCTACACTGAAAAATACATGATTCCTTTTAAATAGTTTGTACAATTATATTTTTACATTGGTTTGAAAGCCCTGATCTGTACTTTCTGTATGTGGTTTTAAGATCTTTCTGTTTTTAGTTATATATTAGCTCAGGTCATTCTCCTTTTTATCTGATGGTTCAGATCAGAACCACCCACAAGCCAATAACATTGCCTGGGTCAGACATTCCTCATTTGCGCCTGTGGGTTGCAGCTTAGAAGTATGGACTACATTGTAGGTCACACCTGTCCTCTTGCTCCACTACTGAACTCAATGTTGAGTGTAGAGTGGGAGTTGCTTGGCGATCGCTTCGCCCAACACCTCTGCTCGGTTCGCACTAACCAACCTGATCTCCCGGTGGCCCAGCACCAACTCCCCCTCCCATTCCGAATCCAACCTTTCTGTCCTGGGCCTCCTCCATGGCCAGAGTGAGTCCCACTGCAAATTGGAGGAGCAGCACCTCAGGAGCAGCACCTCATATTTTGCTTGGGCAGCTCTTTCACAGCCTAATGTCTCCACCTCTTCCTTTCTTCTTCCCCCCCCCCCACCTCCACATCAGTCTGAAGAAGGGTCTCAACCCGAAACGTTACCTATTCCTTCACTCCATGGATGCTGCCTCACCCGCTGAGTTTCTCCAGCATTTTTGTCTACCGTAGAGTGGAACTTGGTCGTTGTGAGATACAATTATTTTGGGGTTTGACAGGATGGCTGACCGTTCATGCCTGAGAGAAGAATCTTTGGAATTCTGTATCCAATGGCTGTGCAGGCTCAGCGAGAAATGTCAGAATTTTTTTTGGAAACTGAGGAATTGGGATTGGCAAAGGAAGGTGGAGCTGAGATAGAAGGTTAGCTATGATCTTATTGAATGGTAAAGCTGACATGTGGTTGAGGGCCCTACACATATTCATGTCCTCTTGCCTTTGGCCATCGTGATGGATATATTGTGATCAGTAGCTTGAAGCTTTGTTGCTGTTTGCAGAAAGGTCTGCTGAGAAGCAATTAAAAACCGAAGCAGAGCCCAACAACCAGCAGAACGTTGTTCTTATTTTTTCTGCTGGCAGTGGACGCTATCAATTCAGGAGGTAAGGCTCGTTGTAATTTAGTGTCATGGGATGGATTTAGTTTGGTTGAGTTTAGAAATATTGCACAGAACGAGGCCCTTTGGCCCACCGGGTCCATGATGACCAGCGATCCCCATACACTTGTACTATCTTACATACTAGGGACAATTTACAATTTTTACTGGGGCCAAATTAACTTGGTGTGCGAGGAAACCGGAGTACCCGGAGAAATCCCTCATGGTCATGGGGAGAACGTACAAACTACATACATACAGCACCCGTAGTCCGGATCGAACCTGGGCCTGTGGCGATGTAAGGCAGCAACTCTACTGCTGCGGCATCATGACGTCACTAATTCTTTGCTTTAATGTATATTGGAATGCTTACCTCATAACTGAGAAGAAGTTCCTATTGATTTTTATGTATTTCAAGTGCATTTGCTGTAGGTAATCTGCCAGAAAGATTTGATTCTCAGCGTGTCTATTGATTGCCTCTATTTCCATGTTCCCATGACACTCGCTGGGTGCACAGGAATTTTCTTTTCCCCCGTCTTATGATTTTAAAGTTTAGATTATCTGTTCAACTTTTCAATGAATGAATGAGAACTTTTGAATACTGAAGTATTCTGAGAACCTAGGTGCTTCATTGCACATTCATAATGAAAGGAATTTCAATTCTCAGGGCAAAATGCTAAGCTCGAAACCAGGCCAAAGGGAGTGGTGAGGGCATTGAATAAAATCTTCTTAAGTGAGTTACCAGCATCAATGTTATTGAGCAGTGTACCCATAGTAGGCTGAATTACATTCAAGGAAAATGTTTTTTTAGCGTGCAACTGGCAAGGGTAAGCTTAGAATATTTGATGAGTGGATACATCAGGAGAGGGAGGGTATAGGATCAGCAGCATGTATGAATAGAAGGATTATTGTAAAATAAAAGATAAAGTATTAGAGTAACTCAGTGGATCACACAGCATCGCTGGAGAACATGGATGGGTGATGTTTCGGGTCGGGACCCTTGTGAAGAATCCGAAACATCACCCATCCACGTTCTCCAGAGAGGTTGCCTAACCCGCTGAGTTACTCCAGCACTCTGTCTTTTAAAAAAAATTGTAAACCAGCATCTGCAGTTCCTTGTATCCCTTGGATTGGTATAAGGTTTGTTGGTGACGTGAGGAATGGAATGATCAGATTAAGCTAGTCTCGAGACTGTTTGATGGCAAACTAGAAAATAAACAAATTAAATTAACATAGCTTTGAGAAAGGCATAATTACAGTCTGTGAAATTCTATTTGAAATTTGCACACTGAAAAATACTTTTTAGTTCAGTAATTGGAGAAATGCCATAAGCAAAACATGCCTTTTATGTATAAGCTTTGGATGATTGACCTGACCAAGGCATTTGATTGTGCCAGGAAAGGCATTTCTTCAAACTGCTTTAGAATTATGGCCGGCCATTGAATCTAGTCGGTGTGATCTGCTTCTTTCAGAGGATTAAACGTAGTTGCATTCCGAGGCCACCTTTCTTTGGCACATCATTTTCAGTGCTGCAGACCTAAGTCTTCAGTTTATAATTAGTAGTTTACAAACCGGAGCCAGTGGAAAGATATTCAGCCATTACCCGCCTGAGAGTCAAAAATAAGTGCACCAGGTACACCTCGGGGAATTGCTCTGTGCTAACAATACTGCACTGGCATTCCAACCTAGAGGAATATTTTCAGTGGTTAATAGCATGTAAAGAGTTTGAGTTGAACATCGTATCTGAAGGTTGATTGTTGTGTCCCGGGATTCTGCGATAACACCATTAACACTGATAATTTGTGAGTGGAAATTGTTGACAGCTGCACATAATCAGCCTCTACATTTGCTTGTAATTTGTCACTTCAGGCTGAAACATATCACTAAAACTCTGCTTAACGCTGCTCCAACAAGCTTTGAGTTAATATTGAACATATTTCTCCAATCTAATTTTTTTAGAGGTTGGTACCGCTCTATACGTAAGGGAAAAAAAAGGACATCCAATAATATGTACTGTAAAGTCCTGTTCTTCCTTGCTGTTGGCATGGAACTTGGCATGAATCCATGCCCTCTGGCACCTTTCTAGCAATAAATCAGTCCACAGAGTGGTGTGAAGAGGCATCTGTGAGGCTTGGTGATGAAGAGAGGCCAGGATGACCAAAGTGGCTGCTCAGCTCTGTAGTGTGTCTTTGGGCTACATCCTGGTAGGCAGGGCAAGGCAAGTGTGAGCCTTGGGGCAAGGCATGCGCGAGCCTTGGGAGGGGATTGGCTGCAGTTGCTCCTTGTGTGGACAGGCTACTTTGATTCTTTGGTTTCTCTCACGATACCCATAGATGCACGTTTCTTCATGGTAACATGGTCAGGGACCACATGCTAGTCCTACTGTACTGGGTGTAGACACAAAATGCTGGAGTAACTTAGTGGGACAGGCAGCATCTCTGGAGAGAAGGAATGGGTGTACCGTACGGGTGCTTGATTCACACCACTTTCAGCAATAAACTGTAACTACAAGCAGAGGTTTCATATCAATATCCCAGCACCTAGCTTCCCAGCACAACTATAGAAACAGCAGGAATTCAAACCAGGATCTTGGCAGAGCAGCACTTCCAGAAATGCCTCACTACGTGCACATTGATATAATTATTCATATTATTAGCACTCCATCCATTAGTGAGCTCATCCCTGACATTGCATCCTGCCTACTAAGGGATGTACCAATGTATGCACATTGTAATAACTACAGCTTTGTTCAAGCTGACAAAGTGTGGACTTGTCGTCAAATGGAGTCTTCAAAGCCTAGGTCAGGATATTTCTCTATAGTAGAGAGAGGTCTGGATAGCAGGTGCAGATCTTGTGTTTCAATCAAGGCCCCTCTTTCCTCTGAACTTCAATATACATAAACTTTTCCAGCCACTTATGGCAACTCACCCTTCCAAGTATTCATGTGGTGAACCTTCTCTGTACTTTTACGGGCATTGACATTGTTCCGTGAATAAGGGGACAGTACATAAAGTGCAATAGACATTCCAGGCATCTTTCAGTATAACAAGTTCAGCAGCTTAAAAGTTATGGAATGAGCTAATTCCATCAGGATATATTAAGTATTAAGCTTGCATTGGATCAGCTGTATTCATAGTCATACAGTGTGGAAACCAGGCCCCTCGGCCCAACCTCCCTATATTGGTATTCACCGGATGGAAACCCTTTGTTCTAACTATTGTACTTGAGTTTGTCTTCATCTGATACATTAGCCCTACTCTGTTAAATCGCTTGTACAATTGTAAATCTCTCTCTCTTTCTCTTTGCTCTATCACTTGCACTAATGTTTGAGTTGATTGTATTTATGTATAGTATTATCTGATTTTGATTGAATACAATACAATTTATTTGTTATCATTTGAACCTCTTGAGATTCAAACAAAATTTGGTTTCTGCAGTCATACACACAAGAAAAAGAACCAAGACACAACACAATTTACACAAACATCCATCACAGTGAATCTCCTCCTCACTGTGATGGAAGGCAAAGTCTTATCTCTCCCCTGCACTCCTCCCGATGTCAGAGTCAAAGTCCCCGGCGGGCGATGGTAAGTGTCCCGCGGCCATTAAAGCCGCGCCAGGCGATGCAAGGCCGCGCTCCGGGTCTTGGTGTTGGAGTCTCCGGCAGGCGCTGCAAGTCCCACGGCCGTTAAAGCCGCGCTGGGCGATGTAAGGCCCTGCTCCAGGTACTTTTCAACCCCGCAACTCGGGCTGGAAAAGTCGCCATTGCGGAAGCCCTGAAAAGCGGTCTCCCAGCAGGGACCCGCGGGCTCCCGGTGTCACCGTCCACCAGACCTGCGGTTGGAGCCTCCGAATCTCCGGGGTTGGGCTGCAGCAGCTCGCCACCACAGCTCCTCTCGCTCCGAACTCGGCCAGCTCCGCGATGGTGGGTAAGTCCGCAGGCTCCGCGACTGGAGCCCCAGGTCGTTCCGGTTGGAAGCCGCTCCACGGTGCTAGGTCCCAACGACAACGGAGACCCGACAAAGAAAAGGTTGAGTTCTCTGTACAGGGAAAAGATTTAAAAGTTTCCCCCACCCCCTGTCCCCCACACACATACTCAGTGAAAAAAAACCCACTATAACTATATTTAAACGCGACAAAAAATAAAAAAAGACAGACGAACTGCAGAGGCCGCTGCGACGTGAGTCGCGCCGCCCACCCGGGGTTTAGCATGCAAAACAAACTTTTCACTACACATGATAATAATAATAAACCTAAGTTGTGTTTCCAAGGATATGCCACTGGGATATAGTCTGCTGGACATCCATTTTATGATTCAAGTCAACCGTAAACAAGGTAGTAAGATGACAGGCATTGAAACAGACAATTGAGGCATTACTGTTGACTGCTGAGATCTGTAGTTCCAGAGGATCATTGTAGGTGACAAAATGGATAGCTTGGCTGGCTGAAAAGAGGCCAGAAAAGTTTCTAGCTCTTTGTCTTCATCTGCACCAAATGCCATAGGGTGTCCAGGATGAGAAGGATCACCAACTCCTTTCCAGTGTGTTGGGAGGATGCTGCAAGTTTGGTTGCATTATTTCATGCTGAAGAACAGCTAAGGGACTAAGGAACAGAATTGCCATTTAATTTTTTGACGGGCTGAAAAATAAATAATCAATTGATAGCTATTCAAATATTACAGCTTAAACGGAATTCTAGATATAACATCATAGTATGAAAATTTTTCATTTTTGCTACGGAAATAAATGTGCAACTTCTCAAGAGTTTTCTATTTCTAGTAAGCCTGAGTGAGGCATTACTTGCTGTCCCAATGTTTTGTTTTCAAAATGTTGATTTACTTCTTATCTCCATGAAAATGTTTGTTACCCTAATAATACCAGGAAACTTTTGGATGTGTGTATATGGACTGATGTAATCAAACTGTGTCACAATCAGTATTTTTTAAATATTATTTCCATTAGCAGTTAGTGCAAATCCTAAAGATATGTAATCGCTGCAAAAGATTTTATTGACTGAATGGAAAATACTGTGTCTGTGGTTAGGAATTATTTTGCAAGGTAGGCTTGGTGAATAGAATCATGTTTGGAAGGTTAGAGTATAGTCCTAATGAACTCATTAACATCCTTTGTCGCATTAAATTGATGTTGTAGTATGTTTACATTATGTAATTTGAAAGGAAAATATCAATATATTTTAATAGTGTAGAGTATATCGGTTAAGGTTTTGGTACAAGTTACAGGTTAAATTTTTAGTATATTTGTTCTTGCGTTAATACATTTGAGATAGCTCTTGTTTGCCTATATTGCCTGATTTCTTTTTGAATCCGAGCTAGTTTAGTAGTGATTGTACTTTGTGTTGCTCAGGGATTAACAATTTATATCCAAGCCAAAACGGAATGACCAGGGGAGAAAGTTTCTCTATGTCCTTTAAGATTGCAGCTCCTGTCTGTTTCAGTGGTAGAGTTGCAGGGGGATGGCAATAGGACAACTTTACAATAGTGCAGTTATGTGTGTAACAAATCAAAAGTATCAAGGCCCACTTATTATAACTTCTATTTCAGTAACCTTTTATTGTATTGCTGCTTTTGTGTTTTTATTTACAGTACGTTTTTGAACTGATGGCCCAGATATTCATCCAACCTGAATTTAGCTATCATCAGATCACTTTTTGGACAGCATGAGCAACTGAAAATGGAAGTGAGATAGAAGTACGTGTAGAGCTGTCAGAAACATGTGTAAATGGACTTTGTCAGAAGCATAGTGCATAATCAGACTTCTTACTTCAAACTGAAACAGCTGTTTTCCCTTTCCTCTTTAAATTCCTCCTAAATACAAGCCAAATTGTAACACTTTAACAATCCATGTACTCTAGATCCCCTAGATGCTGGTTAAAACTGTAGGTTGCTCACTGTAAAACTGAAAAGACAGAGATGGTGGGGGAATAAATTGATCCTGGTCAAAGTGATGGTAAGGGTTCTGCAGAGATTGCCACTGTTGTGAATCTATTGGGGAATATGAACCAAAGTTGGCACCAAAGATCATTGTCCAGCGATGTATTTTGGAAGTACATGTTTGTATGTAAGCATTGGGGTAAGGGCATCTGAGATGTTCATGGCGATGTGAATGTTAACTATTTTTGCAAGGTAATGAAGGATGAGCATGTTATTGGATCCATCTTGCGCCTTCAAAAAAATAGATGAAAATTAACAAACAAAAGAAAATTGAAGAATCTGTGCCTTTTTAAAGCTGTTAGGTTCTGGCTGCCATTCAGTAATTTCTAATTTCCCTTTCTTTCTCATGTAGACTAATTTTGATGTCACCCTGTCCAACCTCTTCAGTTATTTCTCTACCATCTTGCCTTGGACCGTTTCTGAGTGCATCTTGTTCATGAGGTAGTCTTCCTCCTCCTCAAGCCTATTACCAATAAGCTTGGGTCTGTCAACTTTTTGGTGGATCCCATTACCAGATGCAGTGAATGGTTCTCTCTCCACTTTCTTTCAATTGTTTTCCCCCAGCAAATTCTACCTCATTTGCAGTCCCTGCCAATAATTACTCTGGCCTCTCCACTCCTCTTCCTCACTTGAGTTTGTTCTGATTGTCTTTACTCATTTTCTCAGAGCTTTGTTTTTTAATAACTCCCATCGGGTTGCTGCCCCAGTCACAGTTCAAAAAAGTTGTATTAAATCCTTTGAGAGTATAGTGGTGCTAAACTAACACCTTTCTGCCTGCTATTTTTGACACAGTTGACTACTTAATCCTCCAGTATTTTTCCAGTGGTGATTTTAGCTGGTTGGACTTGACTTCTTGTTTGATGGTAGCCAGAGAATCAACTGCAATTAGTTCTCTTTCCTGTTCATTATGACAGCATTATGACAACAACAACAACACCCCAACATTATGACAATTGTCCCTTGTAGATTATTCCTTAGTTGCTTAATACCGCTCATCCAGAATCAGCCCTTTATGGTATTCTGAAAACAGTACAATACAATACAATACAATACGGATTTATTTGTCACATTGCACATAAAGTGCAAGTGAAATTAATATGTCAGCAGCGATACAATGAGAAAGAACACACAATACACAATAAAAATTTAACACAAACATCCACCACAGCATTCATCACTGTGGTGGAAGGCACAAAAATTGGCCAGTCCTCCTCCATTTCCCCCGGTGGTCGGGACCAGAGTCCAGAGTCAGTCCATAGTCAGCTCTTCCCCACCGGCTTCAGGATGGTGTAGGCCGCAGGCCGGCGGTCGAAGATTTAAAGTCCCCGCCGCGCCGCAGCCAGAAGCACCGCAGACAGCAGGGCCGGCGGTCGAAGCTCCCCTCCAGGGGTGATGTTAAGTCCACGCCGGGTCCGCGGTAGAAGTTGGCCGCGGGCCGGCATTCGGAGCTTCTTCAGTACATTGCAATTGAATGCCAATGCACATCTATCCCTGCACTGTGTCTAAAGCTTCATATTGGTTGCATGACAAGTATATAAAATTCTGAGCAGCATAGATATTCAGTATTTTTCCTAGGGTACAAATGGCAAAACCAGAGAGTGTGGGTTTCAGATAGGGAAAGTTTAAAGGAGATTTGCAAGGCAAGTCTTTTGCACTGAATGGTAGATGCTTAGGCATGATGCCAGCGGAACAGATATGATAGCAACGTTTAAGAAGCATACTAGACACATGGCCTGGGATATAGGCCCAAGAGGAGATTACGTAGATTGGCATCTTGGTCAGCATGGATATGGTGAGCTGAAGGGCGCATTGCTACACTATTTAATTTAACCCTGAGATAGCCATGCATATCAGTGTCATCACCAAGATTGTTTATTTTCATGTATGTTAGTTAGAAATGGAAAAATAGGCAGCACCTTTGGAGATAGATTAATTATTTCTCTCTCAATGCTTCATGTTGATGCCTCATTCAAATATGACACTGTTACAGGTCAATCGTACCCTGCCTCAACGTATCTGCTCATAAAATATCCATGCTTATATAGCAGATAGATTGTTGATGCAGCATGATTTATTAGTTGGAGTAACTCAGCGGGTCAGGCAGCATCTCTGGAGACAAGGAATCGGTGAGGTTTCAAGGAATTTGTGACCCTTCTAGAGACTGAGGGCTCTCAGGGTCTCGACCTGAAATGTCACCTGTTCCTTTTCTCCAGAGATGTTGCCTGACCTGCTGAGTTACTCCTGTGTTTTGTGTCTATCTTCGGGATAAACTAGCATATGCAGTTCCTTCCTAAACATGATTTGTTAGGTGTTTGTTTTATTTCCGTAAGATCTTCACCAATTTGTTTTTCTATGAATAGTATTACATGTGCACATTTCTGCTGGTGCATGCTTGCGATCTGTAGTTATGAAAATATGAACAATGATGGGGAGGGTAAAAACGGCTGGGCCATCCAGCAGTCTGCTCTCTATCCAGTTCAAAGTCATTTCCCCTCCTGGGAGAGGGAAAGCAAACAAATCTCTGAGGTTAAAATCTAGGAAATTATTTTTCAATCTGACTGATCAAAATTAATCTGGGTGATCATAATAGCCCTGATTATGCAGTGTTGATCCTTTGTACAGGGTCATTTTTGCACTGGCCAGAAACGGGTCTTCTATTGCCAAAGTTCAGCAAATTGGCCTCAAATTCACAATGGGAACCTTCCAATAGTCAAATGTTCCGTGAGAAAAGAATGAACTCCATGGCAAAAAAACTAATTTGGATGCATAACTTGCAGAACTGATCACTAATCCACCCTTGCCAGTTATATATAAACGGGCTCTCAACTCCATCACCCATAAACCTCAAGATCCACACTCTGGAATTGTTTTTGATAAATTGCAAACCCCTTTATTCTCCGAGGGAATTTACCTCTTTTATTCTCGCTGGAGTTTACAGATAATGAGAGTAGAGACTGACTTCCTTCATGGTCATTGTTTTGGGGGATTTTAACAAGGCTAAACTCAGCCGAGAGCTTCCAAAATCCAGACATCACTTTAACCTGCCCCAGAGAACATTCGATCATTGTTACACTACAATTAAGAACGCATATCGCTCTGTTCCCCGTGCGGCTCTGGGATGCTCTGATCATTGTTTAGCTCATCTTATTCCGACCTACAGGCAGAAACTAAAATCTGCTAAGACTGTGGTCAGAACATTGAAAAAGTAGAAAGTGAGGGCATTGAAAACCTACACTCTTGCCTTGACTGCACTGATTGGAATGTGTTCAGGGAAGCAGACACCGTGACATCATATGTCAGCTTTTGTGAGGACAATTGCATTCCCAGTAGGACCTGGATCAGGTTCAACAATGACAAGCCTTGGTTTACAGCAGAACTCAGACAGCTCCACCAGTCTAAAGATGAGGCCTACAGCAGCGGGGATACAGACTTCTCCAGGCAGGCCAAGTACAAGCTGAGAAGAGGAATCAGAGCTGCCAAGGAAAGGTACTCTAAGAAGTTGAGGAGCAAGTTCTCAGCTAATGACTCTTCTTCAGCGTGTAAGGGCTTGCAAGAAATCACCAGCTATAAGAGCTTACCAATGACCTGAACGAGTTCTACTGCAGTGTTTAAGAAAGAACTGCAGTTGCTGGTAAAATCGAAGGTGGACACAAAATGCTGGAGAAACTCCAGCATTTTGCACCGTCTGCAGTTTGCATATCGAGATGACGCAGTCAACCTAGGCCTGCACTTCATCCTCCAGCACCTAGACCGCCATGGGACCAATGCAAGGATTTTGTTTGTGGATTTTAGCTCTTCATGCCTTAACCCCTCTGTCACTGGATCACCAACTTCCTGACAGACAGGAAACATCATGTGAGGCTGGGAAAGCACATCTCAGACCCGCTGACCCTCAGCATAGAGCACTGCAAGGCTGCGTACTTTACGTCACCTCTCCTTTACTCTCTCTGCACCAACGACTGCACATCCACAGACTCCTCTGTCAAACTTCTCAAGTTTACGGATGACACAACCCTGATTGGACTGATCCATGATGGTGAGGAATCTGCCGACAGACAGGATGTGACACTGCTGGCGTCCTGGTGCCATCGTAACTAACTGCATTCTGATGCTAGATGCAAACTGCATTTTGTTGCCCCTGTACTGTACACTGCACAATAACAATAAAGATTGAATCTGAATCTGAACAACATGGAGCTCAATGCTCTTAAGACGGTGGAATTGATTGTAGACTTTTGGAGAGCTCCCCTCCCCCCATTCACCATCAACAACACCACAGTCACATCTGTGGAGTCATTTAAGTTCCTTGGGACCATCATCTTCAGGGACCTTAAATGGGAGGCCACCAATGACTACATAGTGAAAAAGGCCCAACAGTGGATGTACTTCCTGCGGCAGTTGAGGAAACACAATCTGCCTCGGGCAATGATGGTCCAATTTTATACTGCCATTATAGAGTCTGTCCTTGCCTTCTCCATCATGGTCTGGTTTGGCTCAGCCACCAAGCATAACATCTGGAGTCTGCAGCGCATCGTTAGATCAGCCGAGAAGGTTGTTGGCTGCAACTCCTCCCCCCCCCCCCCCCCCCCCCCAACGAACTGTACACTGCAAGGCTAGCAAACGAGCGGGTAAGATCAACTCTGACCCCTCTCACCCTGGCCACAAACTCTTTGAAGCACTTCCCTCTGGCGACTCCGGACTGTCAAAACAGCCACAGCCAGACATAAAAACATTTTTTTTTTCCACAAGCAGTAGCTCTACTCAACAGCCAAAACATCCTTACCCCATCGAGAGCATCCTTACCAACTGTATCACAGTATGGTATGGCAACTGCTCTGTCTCCGACGGAAAGCAATGCAGAGGGTGGTGAAAATTGCCCAACGCATCACCGGTTCCTCACTCCCCTCCATTGAGTCTGTCCAAAGCAAGCGTTGTCTGCGAAGGGCGCTCAGCATCACCAAGGACTGCTCTCACCCCAACCATAGACTATTTACCCTCCTACCATCCGGGAGGCGCTACAGGTCTCTCCGTTGCCGGACCAGCAGGTCCAGGAACAGCTTCTTACCTGCGGCTGTCACATTACTCAACAATGTACCTCAGTGATTGCCAATCACCCCACCCCCCTCCGGACACTCATCCCATCAGAAAAACACTATGACTGTATGCATGTAAATAGATGTATTTATTTGCTCATATTCTATGTCGCTCTTCCAGGGAAATGCTAACTGCATTTTGTTGTCTCTGTACTGTACACTGACAATGACAATTAAAGTTGAATCTGAATCTGAAAAGTCTGTAGCCTCCTGGTATTTTATTTCATTCTTCACATGTTTAAATGATAATGTTTTGTTTTTAATTGTCTACTGTATAGCGTGACCTTACTTGAGAGCAAAGCACCAAGGCAAATTCCTTGTATGTATACATACTTGTCTAATAAATTGTATTCAATTCAAATATTTTAAGCGTATCATTCAGATCTCCCAATTGTCATAACTGAAGCTCTTTAAACTGGGAATCCAACCCTGAATATTATGTACCATATGAGGAAATTAGTATTCTAATTGAAGCTTGACCTAGATCTTGAACAAAGCCAAAATATTTTTTTGTCTTGTAGTTAATTGTTCTATCAATGTACTTTATTCTCTTCAGCAATTGATTTATTGGATCGTTCTTTACTCTTGAGACTACTTTAGAAGGACTGGGTTTCCTTCTTTCGCTAATTGTTGCTGTTCCTTGAAGGATTATCCATGAATATATTTCACCCTTTGAACGTACAACATACTATTATTCTGAAGAATCTGAAGAAGGGTTTCGGCCCGAAACGTTGCCTATTTCCTTCGCTCCATAGATGCTGCTGCACCCGCTGAGTTTCTCCAGCTTTTTTTTGTGTACATGCTATTATTCCATAGTGTTATTTGCTAGCTAAAAGCCCAGACCCCAAATAGTGTGAAACAGTTGAGCATTGACAGTATCCCCACATTCTCAAAGATTTAAAAAATGCTCGCTGCAAGAGTTTCCTGCCATTTATTTGGATGAACCAAAATGGATGTCTTGTCGTGTCAATCGTTCAGTGGTTCAATGTGCTTTATTTGTCACATATACAACTGCACTGTGAAATTAATTTTGGTTATTTACTTACACATGCAGGCACCTCCATGTTTTGGCACCATTTCCAATGATGATTTGCACAACTAATGTCCCTTCTACTTTACTCTGGGATGGTCATCACCTGTTCTAGGAGTTCTACCTTTAACTACATTTTATTCAACAGTATATTCATTTAGTATAGGTTTGGTTTATTTTTGTAAGCTATACCGTGAGAAAGTGAAGAGAATTACCATGTTATCTGATCAAACTAGATAATTAGAATACAATCTTATACTTTAGTACAATCCAAGCCATGCACAAGTTTAATGGGTAGAGTGAAGCGTAAAACACCAGAGTGCAGAATATAGTTTTTCAGCATTGCAGCATAACAGTTCTAAAGAAAGTTCAATGTCCACAATGAGATAAGTTGGAACTTTCCAATGTAAGTAACGGTTTACGCATTACATTTTAATGATTAAGTTTGACCTTTTTGAACCAATACTTTCCAGAAGTATGCAGAAGGTGTAGTTATTTTATATAATTTAAGAAATGCTAATTGATCGAGTTTTGGAAATAATGAACTGATTTCTGTTGTCGTAGTAGCTTAAATCAGTAAAACTAACAAGGCAGTTAAAAGGCAATACTGGGATCATGTATGTAACAGTGTCATGAAATAGGTAAATCAACACCTCATTACATCACAAAAAGGTGTTGGGTAAGAGGATTATTATATGTCCAAGTCGCACGCGATCTGAAACTTCCAGGTCTCAAAAATTTTACGTACGGTATCTGAAATATTTTTATACAATCAATAGTTCAAGTTAGAATTTTACAAGGAAAAAATAAGAATTTGCCTTTATATATCAAGACGATACTCTTGACGCTAGATGATCTTGGTAACACGGCCAGTACCTTTCTGGTTTAATTAGTAATAATGTGGAACCTCTAAGAATTGATGTCTAATTTACATAATCCTGACTGCTGATGTTTTGTGTAAAACCCAGGCTTTCGCAAATTTTAACGATGTTTCTTTCGATCAATTTTACAAGTTTATCTATCTCCAGTTCCAAACTAAAATGGCCTATCGTGCATCAAAAGTCAGTCAATTGATAAATAATTTGACTACAACCTCTTTTTACCCTTTGTTAGATTCTCCTTTACATTTACTTTCAAACTCGTTTTTGTTTTGCATGCAGCTCATCGGTCTGAAAGATATGCCAAAGATTCTTGTACTTTTTCTGACCTGAAACGTGGCTGAACTTTTGATTCTAAGTGAACAACCATTGGACAGAAGCCACAGAATTGGTTGATTCTGAATTATGTTGGCTGCTGATGGTGATAGACATCCTCCTTTTAGTTGCAGTTAAATACTTATGATAAGTGAAGGCAGCCTTGACCATGTTTCAAAAAACTTAAGCTACATGGTCCTATTGTTGAAGGATAGGAGGTTATAAAGATAACTGACTGAATGTCTTGAAAAGACTAAATCAACTTGGATGAGTTGCCAAATGGTAGGAAATAACTCAATGTCAACTCGCCGATTTGCCAGTTGAAGGCAGTAACACTTACAGCACTTATAACACTTATAACCCCCCCCCCCCCCCCCCCCCCCCCCCCCCTCCACCCCCACCCCCCGATCAGCCTGAAGAAGGGTTTTCGGCCATTTCCTTCGCTCCATAGATGCTGCTGCACCCGCTGAGTTTCTCCAGCTTTTTTGTGTACCTTCGATATTCCAGCATCTGCAGTTCCTTCTTAAGCACTTATAGCACGTTAATCTATACTTTGTTAGTTGACTTTAGAAAGGTTTTCACTGAACTTATAATCATAGTGTATAATTTATTCTATTCATGCACAGAATGAGGGTTACTTATTTGTAATGGATATACCATGAACCTGTGTATTTATAAAAAAATGACTTTCTATTATTTCACAACTCAGTCGTGTCCCATATTGCACGTGATTTTCATTGCAGTGCTTAGATAGATATTTCAAACAATTCATCATTAACTTCAATAACAAATGCATGTATAAATGTGATTGTATATTTCCTGAACAATTTGAAGCAAATTATATGGATTATACATAATAGATTGAAGTGCATTCTTAAGGTTTGTAAGTGACTTTAATGATAGGGTAAGATATTTGCATGGTTTATAATTGCATTGGAATTAACTTGTATGTAGCTTGTTCACATATACTAAATCCTATTTAATTCCCCTCTGCAACCGTTCAGCATGTGAACAATGGCCTTTAAGATATGTTTCTATCACACAAATTTGTTAACAGTGATCAAATTAATAAAACAAAATTGGCCATCTCGAATTAAATTGAAGATTCCTTACAAAATAGCCCTGGGCTGAATTGGATTTAAGGATAGATGGTCCTAACTGACCCAACTTCTTGACTATTTTGTGAAATCCCCGGCAATCTTCCAAAATACTGTTGGTGGATGAAAGTTCTGAAGGAAATAAAGTTGTTTCAATTGTGGGGAAGGGAAAATAGTAGCAAGCAAATCACTGATGACTTGTTTCTAATGTGATGAGTCAAGTAACAAGTAGAGTACTTTGGATTATGTAACACAGAAGTTCTGGAAATGTGAGGAAATTAACCAACAGTGTTCTGATTAGTACCTTCAAAGAACACAGCTGATTATTACTGAGGAATGGATGATAGAGGTTTTCCAAGGTTTCTTTGTGAATGGCATGTATTTTCTTTGTGTAGATTTCAAGACAATGAGAGATGGTGATGATAGTGGGTCATCTATTTAAGTGTTGAAGCTATTTGAGTTTCATGGCTGGTGGAGAGGGAAATAACTACTTGGCATGAAGAAGGAAAAAGGGTGACTTAAAATGGGTATAATGAGAATTCCTTATGAGCTTATTGAACATAACTGCGGTTAAGATCATTCAAAGATAAAACATCAAAAATGCCATAGCACGAGAAACATGTAGCAGCAGTTAAATATTAGAGACCTGAATAAGCTGCCCTTTTAAAAGAAAACTAGATCAAGTGTCCCCAATAAGGGGGGGGGGGAACGGCGTCACATGGGAGGGCTGGTCCCCGAACGCACGTCCGTGCTTACCCGGAGATGGGCGCCCACCGGAACCAATCATCTCCATCAGCCATTTCCCCCAACGTAACCCCAATGCAACCCTGGCCAAGCCAACAATTCGATATTTTATCCAAAATAGGACTGCACAATTCTTTCACAAAATTAGCCTAAATTGTGAGCTGTGATCCGTGAAATGGTGATGGATGCATGAGCTTCCATAAGTTCATGAATTGTGGCAGAATTAGGCCATTCAGCCCATTAAGACTTGAATGGGAGCTTGTAATCAATTGAGTCCAGATGACACAAGTGGATCCAAGCTTAGTAATTAAGATAATAGACTGTTTAAAAAAATTGAATTTGCAGATGCTGGTTTACCAAGGAAGGACGAAGTGCTGGAGTAACTCAGCAGGTCAGGCAGCATCCCTGCAGAACATGGATAGGTGATGTTTTGGGCTGGAATGCTAAAAGGGATTCTTGTTAAGATGATAATGGTTGGATTATGATGGGGATCATTGTTAATTAATACTTAAAGGCAAGTGGAATGTCAAAGTTTATTTCACATGGCATTTAATATTTGACTGTCTTTCAGACGTGCTACATTAGCACTGTTTTAAAACATTCTTACATTGTAATATTCTGAGATAAAAATCGAACCTGATGAGAGACTACTGGATGAATGAGCAAAATGAGTAGAATGTCTTCCTGAAGAAATATCTATCTCTCTGTAATCAATCACAGAATCTGCAAACAGGAACTACTTTATTCTGGTTTGTGATGATGCATTCTTGCATAATTTAAGTAAAAATGTGTTGCCTTTCATTTGTATTCCTTATGGAATTGTAACATCTGCAAAGCGGATGGAGTACATGGGTGCGCATGTGTACATGCGACTGCTGACGGAGCGTTTAACAGCAATTTGCAAGCATTGAACCAAGTTTGATTTAAATAGTGTGCACATTTGTTTCTTCCTGGTGCACTGTCGATTACAAATTTTGTACAACTAATAAATAGTGATATTTTATGGGCTATAATACAGATACTGTCATTTGTGTTGAAGCTTACAAATAGGATTGGACTGTAGAATGAAGTTTTGCAGGCAACCGTGAAGGTCATCATTTTTTTTCCAACAAAGTGAATCGCCCTTTATCTTGTCAAAATACATTTGTTCTGTTCTTCTAAACCCTGGAGCAAAGTGATGCCAGCATGTTCCAAGCTCTAAGTTGTTACGGAGCATGATTACTGCTTGAGGCAACTGCCTTTTAGATTGGAATACAGGAGGTTTTAAGTCTATGCAAAATTTAATGAGTTAATATGTATTGCCATTTTGCTGCATTTTATACAGTCCATTAGAGATATTCTTGTTAACAAATATCTCCTTTGTGTTTTAGTCTTCGGCTCCAAATACTAATACTTATTGTGTGCAGATTTATTGCAATGGTCATCTTAAAAAATGCAATGAATCATTTAGGATGTCACAGTGGTACAGCTGGTAGAGCTGCTGCCTCAGTGCCAGAGACCTTGGTGCTGTTTGTGTGGAGAGAGCATGTTCTCCCTGTGTCCGTGTTGGTTTCTTCCGGGTGCTCCGATTTACTCCCATATCCCAATGACGGCCATTTGTTCGTTAATTAATCCTAGTAAAGTGCTCCTAGTGCGTAGGGAGTGTATACAAAAGTGGGATAACGTGGAACTGGTGTGAGCAGATGATCAATGGTCGGTGAGGACTCTATTGGGCCAAAGGGCTTGTCTTGATTTATATTTCAATCACTTGAACAGTTACTGAAAATCACTGTTTGAGAAGTTGGATCAAAATGACATTCCCAAGCTTTGTTGTTAGATAAATTAATTTAATGCTAAACTATCTTGTGTTCCTTTCATCTTCCAGCTTACTTAAAGAAGGTTCCAAGATGTACGCACAGTCAAAGTCCAAGAGAGCTTCAAGTTTTCATGAATTTGCAAAAAGCACCAGTGATGCTTGGGACATTGGGGATGATGAAGAAGAGGAGTTCATGTCTGTGGCTTCCCAAGGCCTTAATTCAAAGGTTGCAATGGCAACAGCAGCTCAGGTCATTCAGAACCACAATAAATTAAAGGATCAGACAGGAGAAAAAATGCATCAGTCGGAATCAATCGATGAGTCTAAAACAAATGGCAAAGTGGTCAAGTCAAACAGCGAAGTGCAACTGTCAAAGTCTTCAGGTAAGGTTCTGTTTATACAAGTGTGCTGATTTTCCGGCAACTGATGGTCCAACCTCCCCTTTAATCCGGACAAAATTACAAGAAAATGTGGCGCTTAAGCCGGGTGAGGCAGCCAATCTCTACCTCGTCAGGACTTCCATGCCGATCGCCGGGTCGAATTTACCCGCAGCGGCTGGGGCTCAGGAACACCAGCCTAGCCGGAGTTGGCAGATCCGTTCCCAAAGCTGTCTTCTGTGGCTGCTCAGCAGGTCAAATTTGCCGCTTGCAGCCAGTGTCTGGAACTCCAGACTGGCCAGAGCCAGCAGATCCGTTCCCATAGCAGACTTCTGACTTTGCAAGCAGGTATCGGACCCCCAAGGCTGTGACCTCTGTTGGTCTGGCAAAACAGATAATATACCAAGGCTCTGGAATGAAGGGTGCCGGTAAATCGCTGTTGGACCTGTACTCAATTACACATTTCAGTGCATATATTATCTAGAATGCTGATCGTGACTAATTTCTGGAGATTTTTTTTCAATGTGAGAAAGTAACGAATTAAGGATGAATTTATCAAATATTCGGATACTACTGGAAGTAAGTGCTTCATGGGAAGGATGTTACTCATAATTGGAACTTTGAAAATATTATCAAAATAACTCTTGCATCATTTAAGTTGCATTTCTGAATGTGGAAATGGGTGAAACATTTGTGTTTTCGAAGTGTCATTTTTATGGCTCAATGTTAAGAGCAATATTTTTTTTTTAGATCCAAGGGTTGATCTGAGATTTGCAAATGACTACTTTTGTGTTTTCACAATAGGGATTGATGCGGTAACTGAACAGTCAGAGATTTTTGGAGCTCTCTCTCTCGAGCATGTTAATTAATGGGGGACTCTGGTATTTTGTATCAATTAATATTGAACACAGATATTAAAGAATATTAATTCTTACTGACTCAACCTCCGCTGGTGTTTTTTAAGCTGCATTGTTGATAAATGTTCTAGGTAGATGCATCAATGCATGTTTTTTGATAACATTTCAAGAATGCTAGTTAATTTTCAGATCAACGTAAACCTTAACTAATGGCATCAAAAGTGATTGTTTGGTCATTTATTTTACACTTTAACTCCTTGTTAAGTTAACCATGGAGACACAAGACACAGTAGATGTCGGTATCTGGAGCTAATATCAAATTGGTGGAAGAACTCAATGAATCCGGCAATATTTGTGAAGTGAAATTCAGTCCTGCTGTTTCAGAGTCATAGAGTCTTGCAGCATAAAATTATGCCCTTGGGTCCAACTTGCCCACACCGGCCAACATGTCACTATCTACATAATACCATGTGTCTTCAATTGGCCCATTTCCCTCTGAACCTGTCCTATCCATGTACCTGTCTAAATGTTTCTTAAACATTGCGATACTACCTTCTCTGACAGCTCGTTCCATACACCTACCACCCTTTGAATGAAAATGTTACCACTCATATTCTTATTAAAAATTCTTCCCCCCTCACCTTAAACCTATGTCCTCTGGTTCTCGATTCCCCTACTCTGGGCAAGAGGGTCTGCGTCTACCCTATCTATTCCTTTTGTGATTTTATACATCTCTATAAGATCACTCCTCATCCTTTTGCGCTCTAAGGTATGGAGTCGTAGCCTGCTCAACCTCTCCCTATAACTCAGGCCCTCGAGTCCTAGCAACATCCTCATAAATCTTCACTGCACCATTTCCAGCATGACAACATCTTTCCTATAACAGGGTGACCAAAACTGAGCACAATACTCTAAATGCGGCCTCACCAATATCTTGTACAACTGCAAAATAACCTCCTAACTTTTATACTCACTGTGTACGAAAGAACTGCAGATGCTGGTTTAAATTGAAGATAGACACAAAATGCTGGAGTAACTCAGCAGGACAGGCAGCATCTCTGGAGAGAAGGAATGGGTGACGTTTCGTGTTGAGACCCTTCTTCAGACTCTTTTCTATACTCAATGCTCTGACTGAAGGCTAATTTGTCAAAAGCCTTTTTGATCACCCTATCTAGCTGTGATGCCACTTTCAATTAACTATATATCTGTTCTCCTAGATCCCTCTGCTCTACAACACTCCCCATAACCTTACCGTTCACTGTGTAGGTTCTGCCCATGTTAGTGCTCCCAAAATGCAACACCTCGCATTTCTCTGCATTAAATTCCATCAACCGATCAAAATCTAGCTGCATTTTTTGACAATCATCTTCACTCTCTACAATACCACCCACTTTTGTGTCATCTGCAAACCTGCTAACCATGACATTTATGTTTTCAATCAAATCATTGATATAGATGATATGGATTACAACATATATTAACTGTTCTTTGCCTCCACATAGATGCTTGGCCCACTGAGTTCCTCCAGCAGTTTTCCTTGTTGTTTGTAAAGTGACTGCTGTGGTATTGAGTGTAGAAATTGGCATGCAACATTTCAGTCTGAAGAAGGGTTCTGACCCAAAACATCACCCATCTTTACTCTCCAGAGATACTGCCTACATTTTGTGCCTATCTATGCAATATTTTTGTTCTTTTGTCACTATTTTCAAATAGTTGTTGGACTTGTGAGATGAGGGTATATCAATGAGCACCAAACTTAACATCCTTTCGTGAGGACAATGAGGAGGAATTTCAGTATAGTCATCAATGGCTTGTAAATTCCAAGCCCAACGATCCTTATTTAAAAGACATACTCTCACTTTAATTTTAGATATCTGAACTAATTAATTGGAAGAATGGGGTTACCTCAAATCGAACAGTTTGACTCGGGATTCATAATTCCATGTCCCTTTGGTTTGTTACAGATGAAACTCAATGAAATCGTGTCCACTCTCCACTGACAAGTCCCTGTTCAGACTTCCCTTGCGTTCCTGTCTCCACTGAAAGTTTGATCTTGGCATACCAATAAAAAGGGTATGAAATGGATGTAATTTTTGTCTGAGTGATTATTGATCAGGAGCTAAATTTATTTGGTTGGCAGTATGAAGAACTATTGCTTTCAGATATAACCATGAATGGAAATTAAGCGATAGGAAATTTAGTTATTATTGATAAGGTGAGGCATTTTGGTAACTTTGCAAAACATTTTCTGTGTAAAGAATTATCAGAAGTTTCAAGAAGTAAGTGTCTAATATGGGATTGAACTTACAATGTGAATCTAGAAGTCCTGAGGCTGAACCAATTGTGTCTGATCATATTAATGGAGAGATAGAAAAATACAATTTGACAGAGTATAGTGTCTGGGACAACTTTGAAGAATATATAAAAAGGACATTCTTCAGTTTATAACAGTTGCATTCATGACCTTTGCACAAATTGTACGCAGGCACGTCCATAGTTTCTCTAATCTACTCCAGTCGAGAAACATTTTTGGACACGTTCATAATAAACTTTGGAATGGATTGGGATTCTTGGGATTTAAATAAATAAGCTGGGGCTCTACTTTTTTTTATAAATTTTTAATGTCAAAATAGCTACCTTGAAATAATTCTGAAAAAAACCAAGTGCTGGAATAACTCAGTGGATCAAGCAGCATCTCTGGAGTACATGGATGGGTGACGTTTCAGGTCGGGACGTTTTTAAAAACAGAAATAATTCTGTTTGACTTGGATGTTCTAAATAGCAACTGACTTTTCCAGGCCATTTCTCTGACTTAAAACCTTGCTGGAAATATTAAAGATTTACTATGTGGGGAAATTGTTCTCCCAAACCCATGTTACAACTACATTGGATTGCCTTTGCTTGCAAGTTCTCCAAGAAGAATGCCAGCCAATTTGGAAGTATGTTGGCGTCCCTTGTCACAATGTCAAATTCCTAAAATTCTCTACTTATTGACGTTGTAGGAATACTTACAGTACAAGAATTGTGGTGGTGAGTGAGCGGTCTGACCAGCAAAAGGACCCCAGCCTCTTTAAATCCACTGACAGTCTTAAGGGCCTGTCCCACGAGCATGCGACTGCATGCGGCAAGCGCGACCTAACGTGGTCGCTTGAGCCGTACGGCCTCACGGGGCTGATCCCACTTCAATCGCCGGAGCCGTATGGAGTTGTGCGGAGCTGGTCTCGACATCACGCGAGGCTCCGAAAAACTAACACTCCAGAAATTCCGCGTGGCAATGGCCTGCCGACTAGCAGCCGCATTGAGGCCGTACGCACCACCTCGACGCCGTACGCAGCGTCTTGAAGCCGTACGTCACTCGCGAACTTCCCGCGGACTTCGCTCGAACTTCACGTCAACTCGTACGGGATCACTCGATCTCCACGCGGCCCCCGCTTCCGGTTTGGTCGCGCTCGCCGCATGCAGCCACATGTTGGTGGGACAGGCCCTTCAGGCAACGAGCAGTGCCTGAAATTGCCCTCTGTGAAGTCTATAAGATGGTCTTTACTAACATTGTATCTGACATTGAGATATTTAAAAACTATTACACTTGAACTATTACACTTGAACTAATCAAAAATTAACTTGTAACAAACAAAACATAATTTATCAATAATATTACATTAAGATTTTTTTTAATCCCTTGATTTCTACGTCCTAATCCAGCCCTATAATTGCCATGGATCCTGCCATCTGTGCTTTTCCAGAGCCCTACTATCAATGTAATTCAGGGTTATCCCAGCCAGGTGGCTTTTGAGCCCACACTCGATGGGCAGTCCAGCAGTGGGGCAGACAGTTTCATTTAGCCTTCTGAAACTGTCATTATTTCCTGAACTTCAGTGTCATAATCACTGAATGCACTGGACTCTGATTTGCTCCAATTTAAATGGCTAACTGTGGTGACTCTAAATTGAGCTGCATACATCAGTCATTATCTCCTGGCCCAATGTGTTTATGAGGACTTTCTGTACTCAAATTAGCTGCAAGTGGCAAAATGGAAGACAAATCAGTCGGAAGAAGGGTCCCGACCCGAAGCAGTGCCTATCCATGTTCTCCTTAGATGCTGCCTGATCTGCTGAGCTACTCCAGCACTCTGTCTTTATTTGTACACCAACTTGTGCAGTTCCTTGTTTCTACATCTAGCTGCCCATTTCCTACATTGAAACAAAAAACATAGAAGAACGCTCTTTCATTGTAGGCAAGTTCATTAGAATGCCCTGAGTTTGTGAACGGTGCTGTATACAGTATATGTGGGGTTTTTTAATACACAAATCCATTGTGATGTGGTGGAATTAATACGAGCAAGGTTCCTGCCCGTCAGTCATTTTTACTGCGTTAATTGCCCTTGTCTATCATTCTTGCCTACTCAAGCGTACTCCTGAAATCTAAAATTGGCTCACAGGGTCTGCGTCATATCTGTATACTATGAGCACAGTGGTCTGCGTCGATGGATGATGCGTAGGTTCTCTCAAACAGCTTCAATGAAATCATGCTGCTATTAAATGATATACAGGAAATTTTCCAATTTAACAGAACACTGCTTTTGTAAATATATTGATGTGTTTTCAGATTTCCACACAAGATTGGAAGTTGTTCTCAACACAAAAACAATTTTTGTCTTGTTGCATCTTGTGCGTGCAGGGCCGTTATTCAATAGATAATCATGGGAGGAGGGGCAACTGCTGATAAGGAAATGATGAAAGTATACTGGTGTTCCAGAAACGAATTCTATGATAGTAACAGAACACTATCTGTTTTCCTTAACCAAATTTATAGATGTGGTCCAACTAAGTCTGTGCCGATCAGCGATATCGAGTCCACACACAAGATTGGAAGTTGTTCAGCTGGAGCTGAACACACTTCTCGGATATGCATACAATGGTGTTTGTCTTGTTGCATCTTGTGCGTGGTGGAAACAGGGCCGTTATTTCCTTGACCCCTAGATATGGATAAAGGATGGGAACCCATGTCACAGTGTGAATGTACAAACTCTGTACAGACAGCACCTGTAGTCAGGATCGCACCTGTAGTCAGGATCGAACCCGAGTCACTGATAGTGAAAGGCAACAACTCCAAGATATAAGATATAACATAATACATAAACATATAAGATTGTGGGGCAAGTCTAGTGGCAGAATTTCTCTGCCTCCAGAATCAGGGCAGTTTAAGAATAAGGAGTAAGCGAACGGACAAGGAACACTTTTCTGGAGTGGCAAGTCTGTGGAATTCAGAGAGTGGAGAGCTCTGGATGCTTTCAGATAGTTGATCGGAAGAGAGATATTCATAGAATGGGGTACTGATTGGGGATGATCAGCCATGATCACATTGAATGGCAGTGCTGGCTCGAAGGGCCAAATGGCCTGCTCCTGCACCTATTGTCTATTGTCTACCGTTGCGCCACTGTGCCGTCCCACACAAGTCCAGGAGCAGTAGGCCAGTGGAGTGTTTTCCCATCGAGGGAACGGTTTATGACTTTTGACTTTACGCCTTTTAGAAACATAGAAAATAGGTGCAGGAGTAGGCCATTCGGCCCTTCGAGCCTGCACCGCCATTCAATATGATCATGGCTGATCATCCAACTCGGTATCCTGTACCTGCCTTCTCTCCATACCCCCTGATCCCTTTAGCCTCAAGGGCCACATCTAACTCCCTCTTAAATATAGCCAATGAACTGGCCTCAACTAGCTTCTGTGGCAGAGAATTCCAGAGATTCACCACTCTCTGTGTGAAAAAAGATTTCCTCATCTCGGTTTTAAAGGATTTCCCCCTTATCCTTAAACTGTGACCCCTTGTTCTGGACTTCCCCAACATCGGGAACAATCTTCCTGCATCTAGCCTGTCCAACCACTTAAGAATTTTTTAAGTTTCTATAAGATCCCCCCTCAATCTTCTAAATTCTAGCGAGTACAAACCGAGTCTATCCAGTCTTTCTTCATATGAAAGTCCTGACATCCCAGGAATCAGTCTGGTGAACCTTCTCTGTACTCCCTCTATGGCAAGAATGTCTTTCCTCAGATTAGGAGACCAAAACTGTACGCAATACTGCAGGTGTGGTCTCACCAAGACCCTGTACAACTGCAGTAGAACCTCCCTGCTCCTATACTCAATTCCTTTTGCTATGAATGCTAACATACCATTCGCCTTCTTCACTGCCTGCTGCACCTGCATGCCTACTTTTAATGACTGGTGTACCATGACACCCAGGTCTCGTTGCATCTCCCCCTTTCCTAATCGGCCACCATTCAGATAATAATCTATTTTCCTGTTTTTGCCACCAAAGTGGATAACCTCACATTTATCCACATTATACTGCATCTGCCATGCATTTGCCCACTCGCCCAGCCTATCCAAGTCACCTTGCAGCCTCCTAGCATCCTCCTCACATGTAACACTGCCCCCCAGCTTCGTGTCATCCGCAAACTTGGAGATGTTGCATTCAATTCCCTCGTCCAAATCATTAATATATATCGTAAATAGCTGGGGTCCCAGAACTGAGCCTTGCGGTACCCCACTAGTCACTGCCTGCCATTGCGAAAAGGACCCGTTTACTATTACTCTTTGCTTCCTGTCTGCCAGCCAGTTCTCTATCCACATCAATACTGAACCCCCAATACCGTGTGCTTTAAGTTTGTATACGAATCTCTTATGTGGGACCTTGTTGAAAGCCTTCTGAAAGTCCAGATATAACACATCCACTGGTTCTCCCTTATCCACTCTACTAGTTACTTCCTCGAAAAATTCTATAAGATTCGTCAGACATGATTTACCCTTCATAAATCCATGCTGACTTTGTCCAATGATTTCACCACTTTCCAAATGTGCTGTTATCCCATCTTTAATAACTGATTCTAGCAGTTTCCCCACTACTGACGTTAGACTAACTGGTCTGTAATTCCCCGTTTTCTCTCTCCCTCCCTTTTTAAAAAGTGGTGTTACATTAGCTACCCTCCAATCCTCAGGAACTACTCCAGAATCTAAAGAGTTTTGAAAAATTATCACTAATGCATCCACTATTTCTGGGGCTACTTCCTTAAGTACTCTGGGATGCAGCCTATCTGGCCCTGGGGATTTATCGGCCCTTAATCCATTCAATTTACCTAACACCACTTCCCGGCTAACTGGATTTCACAGTTCCTCCATCTCATTTGACCCCCGGTCCCCTAGATTATTTATGTCTTCCTTAGTGAAGACAGAACCAAAGTAGTTATTCAATTGGTCTGCCATGTCCTTGTTCCCCATGATTTTGCTGTTAACAGAACCTTGAAAATATCAATCAATTTTAAAAACAAACTGAAGCAATTACAAGTGCATATTCCTTAGGACATGTTAATTTCTGGTGAAGCCAGTAAGCTGGCATGCTGTGGAGACCTTGCAGAAAAATTGTAAATTGCTTGTGGGACCATCATAATCTGCAAATGTTTGCTTTGTTTTTTCTTTGTAAAGTGGGTTATCAATCTTAAACCTACATTTCACAGCTACAGTGTACATTTATGTAAAATTTGCCGTCTAAACACTTCTCCGATTTTATTTTGTGTTCCTGATATTGAGTTAAGTGGATGATTTCAGTACCATGTAAAATACCTAATTAAAGAAAAATTGGGGGTAGTGTGTCTTGTTTAGATATTGCCTGCATGTGTTCAGCTTTTCGGAATCTGTTTTTCCTTTCCCCTTTTCAAATAACACACAATTAAATTTTGACCATTAGCCTAATTGGAGTCGGGCAAATGAGAATCCTGTTACTACTGATGCTGAGTGCTGGCAAGTGTAATGGTTGGCAGAAGATGCACTCGCTCTTTGCATTAATTTGTAATTGTGTTGGGGAATTCCTCAGCTAGTCCTTATTAACAGCTACAATTTTATGTATATATTTTTTTAAATAATGTTGGTTTTAAATTGTCACTCTTTTGTTTGTGTATCTATAAGCAATGATATTTCATTGGTGGTAACTGTTGCTATGACAGGGCAGCACAGTGGCACAGCGGTAGAGTTGCTGCCTCACAGCGCCAGAGACCCAGGTTCGATCCTGACTATGGTTGCTGTCTGTACGGAGTTTGTACATTTTCCCTGTGACCACATAGGTTTTGCCTGGGTGCTCCGGATTCCTCCCACACTCCAAAAATGTACAGGTTTTTAGGTTAATTGCTTTGGTAAAATTATAAATTGACTCCAGTGTGTAATAATAGTGCTAATGTATGGGATAATTGCTGGTCAGCATGAACCCAGTGGGCTGAAGGGCCTGTTTCCGTGCTGTATCTCAAGTCTAAAGACAGATTTGGTTGCCCTACTTCCTTTACACCTCTGGAAACTTGGAATAAATCCAACACAAAGTATTGGAATGGAAGTCTCGTGTCACTTCCAGCTCCAAATGCTCTTTAAAAAATGAGCTCAGCTGAGTTCCTAATTGGTGTTAGTTCACATTGTGATCAGAGCCAGATTTAGTGTCAGGTCACAAGGTTGATCGGAAGAGAGATATTCATAGAATAGTCAGCAGAATATTTTTATTGAAAAAAACTTGAAGCAATTGCTGCAGAGGAGGATAAAATCATAATTATGCAGAAAAAGGAAGTGCACATGTTGGTTAACCAAGAAAAAATAACACAAAATTCTGGAGTAATTCAGCGGGTCAGTCAGAACATGGATAGGTGACGATTTGGGTCGGAACCCTTCCTCAGAAAAAAATGACCACAAATTAAATATCTTTGCTTATATACACGCAAAGAAAAAAATGATAATTGGATCAGTCCGAAGATAGACACAAAATGCTGGAGTCTGAACAAAGCGTCTGAAGTAGGGTTCCGACCCAAAACGTCTCCTATTCCTTTTCTCCAGAGATGCTGCCTGATCTGCTGAGTTACTCTAGCATTTTGTGTTTATATTCAGTATAAACCAGCATCTACTGTTCATTCCTATACATTCAGTCTAAGGATGTGTCCCAACCTGAAACATCGCCTATCCATGTTCTCCAAGGATGCGACATGACCCGCTGTGTTATTCCAGCACTTTGTGTCCAAAATTAAGCAGGCCTGAATTAGAGTTGTTTACTAAGTTTTTTTTTTGTAAGAATACAAGAAGTGAGATATTTGGTTGTGTTGGCAGCACCTCATTATGTATGGGGCTTATGTAGCAACTGTCTTTTTGTGAGATACTGCTTTAAACCTACACTTATACATCAACAACTGCATTGGTGCTGCTACACGTGCTCGCAAAGAAGGAAGATTTTATCGCAGACTTTTTTCCATCCTTCTTTGATCTTCATGGTCCATCTCCAACTCTTCCCTTCCCTTTCTGGTCACGGTCTCAGAGGAAATGCAGGCCATAAACAGCATCTGGAAGCCCAAATATTCTTGCCTTCTGCATGAACCATTCATTTTCCCAGTTCCTCCTTGCTACAGTGATGAGTCATTCTGCACAGTTGCCTCTCGAATCACCTTCCTTCCTGAACTGTGGCTTTCGCTCCATCAACTTGTCAGAGCCCTTGACCTTATCACCTCCAATTTCTTTCCTTTCTGATTTCATCATTTGCACCCTTCTGTCTTCTCCACTTAACTTCAGCGTCCGTTGCCATCTCCATTCTTCTCTTCCACACCCGACTCGTCAATCAATCAACACCTTCTTTCCTAGATCTACCTATCTCTTGCCAGATCTTGCCTCATCCCTTCACTCTACCTCTTTCTATCAACTACCCCGCCTCTACTCCAATGGCCATAAGAAGGGTCCTGACCCAATATGTCGTCTGTCCATTTCCCTCCATGGATACTGCTCAACCCGATGAGTTTATTTTATTTTTTTCCCTTTCTTCCAATCCCAACAGAGAGTTTGGACTTGAGTGAAACATTACCCATTGCTCATGGATGCTGTCTGATATACTGAGTGTTTTCAGTACTTTGTTTTTAGTTCTGTCTTCATTTAATTATTAAAAAGGATACTGGTACCTTCTTCAATATCTTTTGGAAAGAACTATGTAGAAGTTGTAATTACAATCAATAATGTAATCCCACATTTTCTGACTTTGCACTCCTTCATTATCTTGAGATTAATGCACTCATTATCTTGGATTTGTGAAAAGTTAATTTTTAACCTGTCAAAGTAATTACATATTGTCAAAATTATTAATTCCTAGTTGTAGCAGTTGTTTACAATCCTTACGGATCAAGAAACTTGTAATGTTCAACATACATTGGAAAATGTGTATCTGTCCAGGTAATAGAAATATTAACATTTAGTCTGCAGGATGTCAATGGCTTGATCTTTGGGGGTTTCCTGCTAATGTTGAAATCACTTTCTGATTGACTGCTTTAATCAACTTTTTTCTTATTAACTGGATCAAAGGGGGAGAGAGAGACAAGTGGACTTGCAGCACATGCTCTTCAGTTTCCTCCTTGCTTCACAACTATAGGGACTTAAAAAGACACAATGTGCTTGAGTCGCTCAATGGGTCAGGCAGATTCTCTGGGGGACATAGACAGGTGACATTTTGGGTCGGGACACCTCTTCTGACCCCACACAATGTCACCTCTCCATGTTCTCCAGAGATTTTGCTTGATCCACTGAGCTACTCCTGCACTTTGTATCCTTTTGTGTAAACCAGCAACTGCAGTTCCTCCTTTCTATCTAGGGACTTAAATTTGTCCTTCATTTCTGTTAAGAAATTTGATAGTCAAATCATGAAAATCATTGACAAAATGTTGACTTTAGTTCCTTGAATGCTTATTTTCTTTACTTTTTAAATTGTTTGCTATTGTTTTCAGTAAATACACCTCTTTTAATTGACCTATCTCAGTTATTGACGATTGAAGGAACTTTAAACTCAACAAACATCATATGTTAGCCCTCCCATTCCCAATCCGACCTCTCTGTCCTGGGTCTCCTCCATTGCCAGAGTGAGCAACACCGGAAATTGGAGGAACAGCACCTCATATTCCGCCTGGGTTGCTTGCGTCCGGATGGCATGAACATTGAATTCTTCCAATTTTGCTAGCCTTTGCTGTCTCCTCCCCTTCCTTAACCCTCGAGCTGTCTCCTCCCATCCCCCCGCCCTCGGGCTCCTCCTCCTCCCTTTTTCCTTCCTTCTCCCCCCCCATCAGTCTGAAGAAGGGTTTCAGGCTGAAACGTCGCCTATTTCCTTCGCTCCATAGATGCTGCTGCACCCGCTGAGTTTCTCCAGCATTTTTGTGTACCTTCATGGGCAAGAAAGTAGTCCGTTTTTGATTTGAGTGTACTGTGGATATTGATCTTTACATTAAAATTAATAGAGAGCAAAGATCAGATTGTTACAGATGCAAGGATTGTGAAAACGCTCAAATTGTAACAGGTTGTAATGTTTTCATTAAATTATTTTGATGTCTATGACCAATCTTAAATTTTTGATTCTTGTATATCACAGCACTTTACGTTAAGTGCACTATGCAGACATACAACACAAAAACATGTAATTCAGCCCAATGCCAATGGAGGGTTGAAGGAAGCATTTGTAAATCATAAGTGAATTTAAAGAAACTGAATTTAAGGCATTGGAAGTTTGCAACATTGTAGAGACTTTTTTTGAAGTCGGGAGTCTTTGCCACAAGTTGCTTGGTCTTTGGCAATTAATATGCCTGGTGCAGTGAATATTCTGATCAGCACTGACAACAGTGTTTGGTATGAATATGAGGGTGGTGCTATTGAACTGAAGTGGTTCAATTCTGTGTTGAGACTGTAATTGTCTAGAGCTTGCATGCCTATATATTCTCACCCATGCTTATCTCCGGGTGGTCCTGATTCCTCTCACGCTCCAAAGATGTGTGGGTTTGTAAATTAATTTGCTCTGGTAAAAATATTGTAAATTGTCATTGCGGACTCGTGAGGCGAAGGACCACGGTCAGCACCCATGGCTCAATGGTAGAGTACAGTATCAGAGACCCATGTTCGATCCCGTACGGGTACTATCTGTACGGAGTTTGCATGTTCTCCCTATGACTGCGTGGGATTTTTCTCTCCGGGTGCTCCGGTTTCCTCTTCCAATCTAACGATGTACAGGTTAATTGGCTTCGGAAAGTTGTAAAAAAAAATGTCGTTGGTTGTGTGTAGGTTAGTGTGTAATCGCTGTTCGGCGTGGACTCGGTGTGCTGAAAGGCCTTTTCCGCGCTGTATCGCGAAAGTCTAAAAGTGAAGTCTAAAAAATATTTTCCAGATGTTGCTTCATACAGGCAAGGACTGCATTTACTGATGACTTGGGAAATGAATTGAATGTTTTGGAGCCATCAGTGAACATTCTTCCTGACTGTATGATGGAGGGTAGATTGTTAATGAAATAGTTGAAAATGATTAGATATTGAGCATTGCTCTGAGGATGTCCTGCAGTGATATACTGGGGCAGAGATAACCTCCAACAAGCACTTTGTATAAAGCATATTTCCTGTTGGTAGGGTTTTCGTGTGAATCCCACTGATTTTAGTTTAATGAGGAACTCTCTAAGCCGTCCAATGTGAAATGCTGCCTTTATGTCAAGGGCGGCCATTCATATCTCAACTGTTGAATTTGGCATTTTTTGACATTTAGACCAAGATGGTAATGAGAGCTGGGTTGAGTAAGAATGACAAAGTAAAACCTTGACATTTGTGAATATTTAATTGTTGAGCGATTTGATGATGCTACTGAGGATGCAATTTTGCTGATGATTGAAATTAAATTTGATGCAATGATAAATCAGTGAATTGGATTTGACCTGCTAATTGTGGATAGATGCCTGGACAATTTTCCACATTGTTAGGTGGATGTCAGTTTGGAACAGAATTGGATCATGGGATATGCAGCTAGTTCTAGAGCCCTTTAGCATTGCAGCAGGAATGTCTATGGTACATTCATTTTCTTGATGATAGCATGTATTGAAACAAATTGGTTGAAGACTGTGTTCCTTGATGGCAGCAATGTCAGCGGAAAGCCAAGATGAATCAATCACTTTGTATTTCTGGCTGAAAATGTTATGACTCCATCAGCATTGTCTTTGCTATTTGTATCCCTATCATCGAAGATGTAGATGTTCTTGGAGCCTTCTCTACATCTTAGATGATCAACTATCAATCACAATTTTACAAGCTTTGATCTAATCTGTTGGGTGTGAGACAACAACTCCATATTGTCTGTTGTGTTTGCTATTTTGCGTACACAACCCTGTGTTGCAGTGTGGTTACAAGGGAAACTTAAATTTTGGTGATGCCCCTGGCATGCCTTCCATGTCCATAGAAACCTGCTTGACCCCCGGCTTTGTGATAACCAACAAATCGGTGATACAGCACACCATGATGGAATGGTTAAATATTAGACTTTTCTTTGGACTTTAGAGATACAACGCAGAAACAGGCCCTTTGGCCCACTGAATGTGTGCTATCCAGTGATCATCCTGTACACTAGAACTATCCTACACACTAGGGACAATTTTAACTTTACAGAAGCCCATGAACCTGCAAACCTGTATGTCTTTGGAGTGTGTGAGGAAACAAGAGCACCAGGGGAAAACTCACGTAGTCACATGTAGAACGTACAAACTCCACACAGGCAGCCCCCGAATCAGTATCGAACCCAGGTCTCGGGTGCTGTAAAGCAGCAGCTCCAACACTATGCCACTGGTGGAATATAATTCAGCTGATGATTGGTTCAAGCACGATTTGAACGGAATACATATTATTTTGATGATGGAGCCGCAAAATATGATGGAGATTATGCTTTGTATGATGATCGGACTTTGTCCCTTCAGGACAATAGTGCTCACTTGTCAATGTTGCCATCGGTAACTGATAATTTTACATGGAGGGATTGCGGGCTTGCCCTTTGTGCTGTGTCACTCACCATCTGCTCTAGACTTGCTCTTGCCGCAGTCCTTCAAAACTGGGCCAGTGCTCTGAGGTAGGCACTCACTACACAACCACATTTGGTGATGGAACAATGATAGCCAATAGCCTTCCTAAGGACAGGTAATCACCGTCTTGTGAAAAGTCTTAATCAAAATGGTAGACTTTGCTGGATTTAATTAGATATTGTTTAGTCTATTGTAATGTGCACCGAGGTACAGTGAAAAGCTTTTTATTGCGTGCTAACCAGCCAGCGGAAAGACGATATATGATTACTATCAAGCCGTCCACGGTGTACAGATACATGATAAAGGGAATAACGTTTAGTACAAGGCAAAGTCCAGTAAAGTCCGATTAAAGATAGGACGTGAGTCTTCAATGAAGTAGAGAGTAGCTCAGAACCGCTCTCCAGATGTTGGTAGGATGGTTCAGTTGCCTGTTAACACTGGGAAGGAACTGTCTCTAAATCTGGAGGTATCCATTTTCACACTTCTGTACTTCTTGCCTGGTGGGCGAGGGGAGAATAGGAAGTGATCGGGAGGAGACTCATCCTTGGTTATGCTGGTGCCCTTGCCGAGACAGGAATGGCATTATTTCAGCTTATAGCAATGACCAATCATGCTAAAACTGAAATACAGGCGATATTTGTGCGCACCATTTTGAAGTGCTTAAAGAATTGACCATATTGCTATTTGTAGTATTTCCTGTGTAATTTATTCTTGTTGGAAAACCACCCTTGTGGCAATGTAAACATTTTCCTTAAGAGATCAATTGAAATAGGAGAAGCCGGTTATGGTAAGGTAACCTAATCTTTTATTTTTATTGTGAAATAAGTTTTATTCAATGTTTCATTAAAGATAATGACTTTGACCTCATTTTTATTCTAGGTAGAATAACGCTCCAGAAACAGCAGTCACTCCCTTCGCGCCGTGTTATTCCATTAGTGGCAAGAATCTCAGATCAGAATGCATCAGGGGCACCACCAATGACTATCAGAGAAAAGTCTCGCCAGGAAAAGTTCAGGCAGCTTTTAAGTAGTGCACATACAGATTTGGGTAAGTTCATCAAGAGGTGGGATCCACCACATTGTTTTTAGTGAAGCTCATGCCGTGAGGAACAAACTTTTTCCCTTTCTATGCAATATGTTGGAGGTGTCGGCTTTACTGATGAATTCTTTCTGTTTCCTAACTTTCTCGCTGTCTAATAATTCTCTTTTTTCTTTTCCTTCTCTCTTTTTTCAATCTTCTTTCTCATTTGTCTTTGCCTTTTTCTCCTTTACGATTTGCCTTTCTTTCTTTTCTAGCATTTTTCCCCCTTTCCCATCTCTTTTCTTTTCCGTTTGTTTTCCCAGTATAATGTTATAAAACTGAAAAGTATGTTTAGTCACTTTAAACTTAATGAATGCCATTTCAACATGTTTCTTTTCCTTATCATTTTTTTTCTCTACCATAACACCATGATATCTTTGTGCAATGATTATCTCAGCTTCTAAGCTACATTTATAACAACTAATTCATAACTTCATAAACTGGATTTTCAACCCAGAATATTACATATTGGGACAACCAGTTCATCCATGTAATCTTCATGTACCAGTGAAAATGAATTTAAGTTGACTGAAATGTCCGTTATTACCACAGTAGACAGAACAACATAAAGAAAACTTTAAAGCAAAGCATTTATAAACGTCTATAAATATTTAAAAAATATTTATAAATTAGTACCAAGAGAACAGAAATATTTTTTGTTTTGTCATTTTCTGGAGCATTTCTTGCAATCTGATTTTTATTTTTGGAATCCAATGTTATTAGTTTCTCAATATACATAATTACAGGCTGTGTAAAGGTACAAAGAGATCAAGAGGTTTAAAACTTAGCTGGTTAAGTTAATGGAACTAATTTTTGGGTAAAAAATGCATGTTTTTTTTAGTGCAGCGCAGCTAACAGTTACACATTTATATAGCAGTCATAGAAACATAGAAATTAGGTGCAGGAGTAGGCCATTCGGCCCTTCGAGCCTGCACCGCCATTCAATATGATCATGGCTGATCATCCGACTCAGTATCCCGTACCTGCCTTCTCTCCATACCCCCTGATCCCCTTAGCCACAAGGGCCACATCTAACTCCCTCTTAAATATAGCCAATGAACTGGCCTCAACTACCCTCTGTGGCAGAGAATTCCAGAGATTCACCGCTCTCTGTGTGAAAAAAGTTCTTCTCATCTCGTATGCTTCTCAATCTGTTCTTCTCAATCTGTATTGTGTGTATATATATTATATTAAAGGTGTACCAGAAGGTAACATGGGTTGAATTACCTTTGCCACAGTTCGTAATGTCAGAGTAAAGTCTCTCAGTTATGTGGTGTATCCATTATAATTTTGCTTCAGAGTAAGATTTACAGTTTGCAGTAATCTACATTTAATAGTTATTGAGCATTTAAGTATCGTTAACAATCCTTAGGTACACAAAAATGCTGGAGAAACTCAGCGGGTGCAGCAGCATCTATGGAGCGAAAGAAATAGGCAACATTTCGGGCCGAAACCCTTCTTCAGAAACGTTGCCTATTTCCTTTGCTCCATAGATGCTGCTGCACCCGCTGAGTTACTCCAGCATTTTTGTGTACCTTCGATTTTGCAGCATCTGCAGTTCCTTCTTAAACTCATTAACAATCCTTGTTCGAGGCATACCATGAACCTACCTCCGAACTCTACCTCCGCTACATCTGAACTGCATTGGTGCTATCTCCTGCACCCATACAGAACTCACTGACTTCATCCATTTCACCACTAACTTCCATCCAGCACTCAAATACACCTGGACCATTTCCGACATCTCCCTACCGTCTCTAGACCTCACTATCTCCATCGCAGGTGACAGATTACTGACCAACATCTTCCCACCCTAAGGACTCCATCCCCTACTCCCATTTCCTCTGTCTACGCCACATCTGCACTCAGGATGAGGCGTTCCAAACCAGGGCATCAGAGATGTCCTCATTCTTTAGGGAACGGGTTTCCCCTCTTCGACTATAGATGAGGCTCTCACCCAGGGTCTCTTCTATACCGCGTAACTCTGCTCTCTCTCCCCATCCTCCCACTCGTAACAAGGGCAGAGTCCCCCTTGTCCTCACCTTCCACTCTACCAGCCGTCACATACAACAAATAATCCTCTTGACATTTTCGCCACCTCCAATGGGACCCCACCACTGGCCACATCTTCCCATCTCCACCCCTTTCGGCTTTCCACAGAGACCGCTCTCTCCATAATTCCCTGGTCAATTTGTCCCTTCCCACCCAAACCACCCCCTCTCCTGGCACTTTCCCTTGCAACCGCAGGAAATGCTACACTTGTCGCTTTACCTCTCCCCCCCCCCCTTGACTACATTCAAGGACCCAAGCAGTCTTTCCAGGTGCTGCAGAGGTTCACCTGGACCTCCTCCAACCTCATCTATTGCATCCGTTGCTCTAGGTGTCAGCTGCTCTACATCAGTGAGACCAGGCGTAGGCTTGGCGATCGCTTCACCCAACATCTTCGCTCGGTTTGCAATAACCAACCTGATCTCCTGGTGGCTCAGCACTTCAACTCCCCCTCTCATTTCGAATCTGACCTTTCTGTCCTGGGCCTCCTCCATGGTCAGAGTGAGGCCCACCGTAAATTGGAGGAGCAGCACCTCATATTTCACTTGGGTAGTTTACACCACAGCAGTATGAGCATTGACTTATCCAATTTTAGGTAGTCCCTGCTTTCTCCCTCTTTCCCCTCCCCTCGAGCTCTCCCACAGCTCACTGTCTCCGCCTCTTCCTTTCTTTTTCCCGCCCCCCCCCCCCACATCAGTCTGAAGAAGGGTCTCGACCCAAAACATTGCCTATTTCCTTCGCTCTACAGGTGCTACCTCACTCGTTGAGTTTCTCCAGCATTTTTGTCTACCACCGAGCATTTAAGTATTACTACTTTTTGTCAGTGGCTGCCAGTATTTACATTATATTCTACGCTGACATGGGTTCATTTTTCAGTTATTTAAATCATGGGTTGTTACCATTCAGTACCTCGTGTTCATAAGTGATAGGAGCAGAATTAAGATATCAAGGATCCGGTGGCGGTGACTTGTGGCTGCGGCTCGCCTGCAGTCCGTCTGTCTTTTTTCTTTTTTTTGTCTTGTTGATATGTTTTTGGTTTATTTTTAGTTGTGTATATGTGCGGGGTGGGGGAAACTTTTTAATCTCTTCCTTGAGCGGGGACGCGACCTTTTCCTTGTCGTGTCTTCATTTCGCTGGGGCTTAACATCGTGGAGCTGGCGGCCTCCAACTGGTATTGTCCTGAAGCCTGACTTCGGAGGCTGTGGTGACACTGAGGCTGCGACCCGACTTCGGGGCTTCGACCGCAGGCCCTGTGGAATGTAAAATCGGGAGCTCGCAGGTCCCTGGTAGGAGAACAATTTTCGGGAGCTCCCGCAACGGCAACTTCACCCGCCCCGAATCATGGGGTTTGAATCGGCCCGTCGCAGGGCCTTACATCGCCCGGCGCGGCTTAATCAGCCGCGGGACTTACCATCGCCTGCAGGGGGCTTTAACATCAAGAGCCTCGAACGCCTCCACGCAGCAGTTTGACTGCCTGACCGCGGGAGAAGAACAGAACAGGGAAGAGATAAGACTTTTACCTTCCATCACAGTGAAGAGGTGTTTGGAGATTCACTGTGATGGATGTATGTGTGGAACTGTGTTAAGTGTTTTTTTTTGCTGTTATGACTGCAAGGAACGAAATTTTGTTCAAACCTTTGTTTGTTTGAATGACAATAAAGGCATTCCAATTCTAATATTCAGCCCCATCAAGTCTATTCCGCCATTTAATCACGTCTGATCTATCTTTCCGTCTTAACCCCATTCTCTTGCCTTCTCCCCATAACCCCTGGCATCAGTACTAATCAAGAATCAACAGTGCCCTCCATAATGTTTAGGACTAAGACCATCATTTACTTAGCTGACTCTGTTCTTCACAATTTGAGATTTGTAATTAAAAAAAATCACGTGTCAGATTTTAATAAAGGTCAATTTTATACATTTTGTTTTCACCATGTAGAAATTATAGCAGTGTTTATTTTATACATAGTCTCCCCATTTCAGGGCACCATAATGTTTGGGACACAGCAATGTGATGTAAATTAAAGTAGTCATGTTTAGTATTTTGTTGCATATCCTTTGCAGGCAATGACTGCTTGAATCTGTGATTCATGGACATCACCAGTTGCTGAGTGTCTTCTCTGGTGATGCTCTGCCAGGCCTGTATTGCAGCCATCTTTAAGCTTATGCTTGTTTTGGGGGCTTTCAGTTTTCTCTTCAGCATATGAAAGGCATGCTCAATTAGTTTCAGATCGGGTGATTGACGGCCACTCAAGAATTGACCATTTTTTAGCATTGAAAAACTCCTCTAATGCTTTAGCAGTATGTTTGGGATCATTGTCTTGCTGTAGAATGAACCGCCGGCCAATGTGTTTTGAGGCATTTTGTTGAACTTGAGCAGATAGGATGTGTCGAAACACTTTAGAGTTCATTATGCCACTTACATCAGCAGTTGTATCATCAATGAAGATAAGTGAGCCAGTACCTTTAGCAGCCATACATGCCCAGGCCATAACACCACCACCACTGTGTTTCACAGATGAGGTGGTATGCTTTTGATCTTGGGCAGTTCCTCTCTCTTCCGTACTTTGCTCTTGACATGACTGATATAAGTTAATCTTCATCTCATGTGTCCACAAGACCTTTTTCCAGAACTGTGGTTGCTCTATTCAGTACTTATTGGCAAACTGTAACCTGGCCACCCTATTTTTTGCGGCTAACCAGGGTTTTGCGTCTTGCAGCGTAGCCTCTGTATTTCTGTTCATGAAGTCTTCTGCGAAGAGTGGCCAATGACAAATCCACACCTGAAGAGTGTTTCTGACCTGTCAGACAGGTGTTTGGGGATTTTTCTTGATCATAGAGAGAATTCTTCTGTCGTCAGTTGCGGATGTCTTCCTTGGCCTGCCAGTCCCTTGGCGATTATTAAGCTCACCAATGCTCTCTTCCTTCTTAATGATGTTCCAAACAGCTGATTTTGGTTGGCTGATTTCTCTAACAGTTGTATTGTTTCTCAGTCTCATAATGGCTTATTTGACTTTCATTGGCACTACTTTGCCTCTCTTATTGATAAACAGCCATAAAAGTTTATAAATGTAATGGAAAGACTGGAGGAAAGACGTGGTGCTGAGAGATTAAGGAGGCAATTAAACACACCTGAGCAATTACAAACACATGTGAAGCCATGGGTCCCAAACATTTTGGTGCCCTGAAATGGGGGAACACAGTTGTAATTTCTACATGGTGAAACCAAAATGTATAAAAATAGCCTTTAATAAAATCTGACAATGTGCACTTTAACCACACGTGATTTTTTTTCTATTACAAATCTTAAATTGTGGAGTACAGAGGCAAATAAATAAATGATGGGTCTTTGTCCCAATCATTATGGAGGGCACTGTATCTCTGCCTTAAAAAAAATATCCACTGACTTGGCCTCCACAGCCTTTTGTGGCAATACATTACACAGATTCACCACCCTCTGACTACAAGAGACAATAGACATTTATTATTGTCACATGCACCAATTGGTACAGTGAAATTTGGGTTCATCATACAGCTATACGAATAAAAAAAAGAACAAAACACGATAGTATTTTAACATTAACATACCCTGCACAGCGGAATCAAAGTTTCTTACTGTGAGGGAAGGCCCAAAGTTCAGTCACCCTCCTCTTTGATGTTCTTTGATGTACACCCATGGTCGGGGACTCCCGCAGTCGCCGCTACGAGTGGCCTGATGCTCAGGCCCTCTCGCCGGGATGGTGGACCTCCGACGTCAGAACGGGAGAACAACCTCAGCGGACCTCTGAAACGGCCACTTCCTACCAGAGTCCGCGGCTCCCAAAGTCCACAGGCCGCGCCGAGCGGAGATCCACACTGGCAGCCCTCGGCAAAGGGACGCAGGGCACCGCGATGTTGAAGTCAGCGCCGCCCGCGCTGGAAGCTCTTCAAACCACAGCTCTGCGATGTTGTTGCAGCAGGCCCAGCACTCCGGAGCTTCAAACGGCGATCCCAGGTGAAGCATCGCCAGCTCCGTGATGTATCCAGCGCTGCGCCACCGCTGCTGGAGCTCTGGTCCGGTCCCCGGCAGGAAAGGCCGTGCCAATCCAGTTGGTAGGTCGTGAGGAGAGGGGCGAGGATGCGACTCGGAGAATAGTCGCATGCTCGCCATGAGGCGACTGAGGGTCGGTTTCCCTTTACCCTACCCCCCTCCCCCACATAGAAAAACTAAAGACACCTCCTCAACATACTTTTAAACAAACTAAAACGGACAGACTGTAGGTAGAGGCAGCCTTCTTGTGGCGCCCCTAGTGAATTTCTCTCCATTTCCTTCCTAAAGGAACGTCCTTTGATTCTGAGGCTATGACCTCTGGTCCTATATTCTCCCACTACCTTTATAAATAGACAATATGTGCAGGAGTAGGCCCTTCGAGCCAGCACCGCCATTCAATGTGATCATGTCTGATCATTCCCAATCAGTACCCCTTTCCTACCTTTTCTCCATATCCCCTGACTTTGCTATCTTCAAGAGCCCTATCTAGCTCTCTCTTGAAAGTATTCAGAGAATCGGCCTCCACCGCCCTCTGAGGCAGAGAAGTCCACAGACTCACAACTCTCTGTGAGAATATTTTTTTCCTCGTCTCCATTCTAAATGGCTTACCCCTTATTCTTAAACTGTGGCCACTGGTTCTGGACCTCCCCAAAATCGGGAACATGTTTCCTGCCTCTAGCGAGTCCAAACCCTTAATAATCGTATATGTTTCAATAAGACTGCCTCTCATCCTTCTAAACTCCAGAGTATACAAGCCCAGCCGCTCCATTCTCTCAGCATATGACATCCCGGGAATTTAACCTTGTAAATCTATGCTGCACTCCCTCAATTGCAAGAATGTCCTTCCTCAAATTATGGGACAAAAAGTGCACACAATATTCCAGGTGTGGTCTCCCTTGGCAAAGATCATAAATGGACATCAAATATGATAATTGGATTTTCTAAATTAGCTTGTATTGTTTTGGTTGATTGGAAGAACACTAATCTCTGTCTCTGTAGCTAGAATGTGATGGTTAATGAGCTTTTCTTGGGAGTATTGCTTAGGGTAGCACAGCTGTTGCACTTCAACTCCTATTTGCTTCATGTTTCAATTACTTTACTCTAATCGCACACAAAAGAAGACTGAATGCAAACTTGTCAGGAATGACTTGCTCATGCGAGCATTGTCACTGAGATTGATGACTGGAAAAACTATCAGGAAACTGCATTCTCATTTGCACGAGATGCTTTTTAAATATGTCATTTATTTCAGGGTTTTCTAAGGGCATGAAATATTTCAAGTTGAATTGCTGTTCTAGCAGCAACTGTGATAATCTCAATTAATAAGCTCTTTCTGTAGATCAAGCCTGTTGATAAAGAAAGAATAATTCTTGAATGTGACACAAGATGGTGCTAGCATGCTGAAGGAAGACAATTCAGACTAAGCTGAAGTTGTCAGTGCGGATATATCTCCAGTGTCATTAATATAATGAATTTAAAATGTTCATCCATCTTTAGAAATGCAAGCTCAAGAAGCAGCTATCAGGTGCTGTTTGTAAAATTTGCCTCCCTTGTAATTTAAGGATGAAGCCACATTGAAATGTTAAGCATACTATATGACAGAATCTCATTTTGATATTTTAGGAAACGGTGTAAGCATGTGAAAGATGGATTTCACCACCTTCATGTCTAATAGACAGAATTTTGTGGGGTTAAGTCATGTTGAAATTTAAACCGGTACAATATTAACTGAAGTGGATAGTGGCTCACACAAACAATAAAGAAGATATTTACAAATGGTTTTGAGTAGGTTCTGCACATGAATGCTACCTGATTTGAATAGTCAAGATCAGGTGTTATTTATAAATTATACTCTTCAATGGTGTGATGAAATACACTAAATAGGTTGTTACTTGATATTGGTTTATTGTTGCATGTGCAGAGAAATAATGAAATACCTTATTTTGTGTGCAATCCAGTCAAATCATGCTATGTACAATCAAATCGTACATAACTACAAGAAGTCATGCAAAGTGAAAAATTCCAGAGTGCAGAATGTAGGGTTATAGCTACAGAAATAGTGTAGATTTAAAAAACAAACAAGGGCTGCAACATGGAAGGTTATATTATCAAGACTATACTCTTGGCTCATGAGAGGTGCATTAAATGTTCTGATAACACCAGTGAAGAAGCTGTTCCTGAATCTGATTGTACATGCTTTCAAGCTTTTATATCTTCTGCCCGTCAGAAGAGGAAAGAAAAGGAATGCCTGCAGTGCAAGCGGTCCATGATTATGTTGGCTTCTTTCCCGAGGCAGTGTGAAATGCAGGTAGAGTCGGTGGGGTGGAGGCCAGTTTGCGTGATGGACTGGCCAATCACAAATCTCTTTGCGATTTCTAGCAGTTTTGGGCAGAAAAGTTGCCAAATCAACTTTGTGATGCATCTTGATAGAATGCGTTCCATGATGCATCTGTCGAAATTGGTAAGTTATTGGGAATATAATTAGAGACCTAGAACACATCCTTGCGGGGCACTGGTGTTGAGAATTACCGTGAAGGATATTTTGTCATCTATCCTCCCTGATTGCGGTCTGTGGGTTAGGAAGTCGTGAATCCAGTTGCAGAGGGGTGCTAATTCCTAGGTTCAGGAGTTTGGAGATGTGTTGATGACTTGGGGTTGAGACACTTCTACTTATGGTCTTTAATAAATAAAATCTTTGGTATACTCTTAATTGCTGCAATTGTATTTAGTTGGGTATATTCTACAGACTATTGTCAATGTAAAAGTAACAGGACTCTTAAATATTTAAATTGTCGTGCTGTTGTTTTGCAAACATACACTTTCAGCAATTACATTCAGCAATTATTTGTTACAATAATGTTAAAAATGTGACCAGTCATTTAAAAAAAAAAAAAATTAAATAACAGATTAAGATTAATTTGGGAGCTGTCCGAAAAAGGGTCTTGACCCTAAACGACAGCAATCCATGTTCTCCAGAGATGCTGCCTGACCCGCTGAGTTACTCCAGTACTTTGTGTCTTTCCTTGGTTCAGCTCTAAGTTCAGGAGCGCATTTATTTCTTGTCAGTCCATTATGGAGAGGCAAGCAAAGGTAGAAAATGCTGGAAACACTGCAGGTTGAGCTGAAACCTGAGCTCTTTTCAATCTCCATAAACCCTCCCTAACTGGCTGAGTATGTCCAGCATTTTCCTTTACATTTCTAACAACTGAGATACTGCATTTTAAATTATAGAGTGCTACCTGCATATGAAACATGATGCATTCATGCAAGAATAAACTAATTTTATATTGATGCTTTGTTCTGCTGTTTCTGCAGACTCAGCCACAAGCAGCTGCAAAGTACATTTACTGGATTTGTTAAATTGGTGATCTTAATATGTCACAGTTATTGAAGACTGCTCTTTCCTCAGCATCTGTTCAGCCCAGTGTTTACGGATGCTGGGCAAATGCAGAAAGTATTAATGAACGTGACGGTTTCTGACTCGGGATGCTAATTGTGCTGGAGACTAAAGGAGTGAATGATGATTCATCTTGACTGCCTTAATCTCCATCATCATAGAAACCAATCAACCAATTTCTTTCAGTCTGCGTGATTGAAAAGTAGACTGAGAACACTTGGAAAATGCCAAAGTTATTAGACTGGACACAAAGGGTGGTCAATGTATGGAACGAACTGTCAGAGGCGGTTGTTGAGATGGGTACTATTGCAACATTTATGAAAGTTTTAGACAGTGCATGGATAGGACAGGTTCAGAGGGATATGTGCCAAACGCAGGCAGGTGAGAGTAGGTGGGACCACGTTGGATGGTGTGGGCAATTTGAAGGACCTGTTTCCACACTGTATGACTCTTTATCACTCCACTCAGTATCCAATCTGCATTATCAAATGCCAATTGATTGCACCAATTGCTCTGTTCTGAGAGATGCTCAGCATTTCAAAGTTCAAGGCCCAGGACAATAAATATAACAAAAACCTTTGCATGTTTTCATCATAGCCTCGTCTCCTTGCATTACTGCCGACTTCTTCCTTGGTGTAATCTCTAGGATTTCCTTGGCCAGTGAAACTCTTGCCTCAGACTCCCTCCCAGATCTTGCCAGCGGTAGCCGTGGAAGGCGAATGGACAGCGCATGGCGGGTAGCCGTATCGGTTCACTGAGCTGCTGGAATCTCTGCAACGTTCTGGGGATCGCGTGGATCGGATAAGACCGGAGACTCCACAGAGATTGGACTAGTGCGCGGATCGGATGCTGCCTGCAACAAATCGGAGCGGAGATGGAGGAAATCGACAGTATCGCCAGGGCAGACCATCCCCTGCAATATGAACCCGCCACCGCCCGCACAACGGATCTTTAAGGCCAAGATAAAACTCTATTTTAAGAGCTCAAAACTTGAAGGTCACAATACAGTGTCGAAACGTGGCAATTCTTTGTGTACTGCCTTGGTGAAGTCTACTATTCTTAAGGGCCTGTCCCACGATGCGAGTTTACCCAAGAGCTCTCCTGAGTTTAAAAAAAAATTCAAACTCGTGGTACTTCATCACATTTTTTTACTCTTGGAAATTTTTCGCACTGTTGAAAAAAACTTCACGATTTCCGCTTTTCCCGGAGTACCTGCCGTTAGCATTACGAGCCGCTACAAGACATCCACGAGCTCTGACGTAGCCGCTACGTACATTCTACGTACTTACCACAAGCTTGATTTTTTTTTTTAAACTCGGGAGAGCTCTTGGGTAAACTCGCATTGTGAGACAGGGCCTTTACACTACCATCATAGCACTTTTGTACTTATTTATGGTTGTGCTTATAGTATGATTTTACTGAATTGTATGCAAAATAAAGAATTTCACTGTGTCTAGGTATACACAACAATAAAATACCATTAAACCATTCCAGCTGTAGTCACAACACCTAGCTGTTTCAGTACAGCGACCATACAGGACTTCTATCTTCTGCTGCTCCTATTCCTCAGAGGTTCTGTCTCCAAAACCAAGTTGTCCCAAAACCCACAACATATCTGTCCACTGCATTGACCGAACAACTGACTTAAAGAAATGATGTGAGAGTAGTATTTGATCAATTGTAGGTTTAAAGAAATCTTGATGATAATGACATCAATGATTATTAAGGGAGAGACACTCTAAGCTTTAATTCAGATCTTGCATAAAGAAAGATTAATGGCAGTCAATCATTTCAACCTAACCATATTGTTACAGCATTGCTTTGTGTTTTTAGGGCAGAGTGGCAGAGTAATTGCCTTACAGCGCCAGAGACCCTGGTTCGATCCTGACTATAGGTGGTGTCTGTACGCACGGGTTTTCCCCGGGTTCTCCCATTTCTCTGCACACTCCAAAGACGCACAGATTTGTAGGTTAATTAGTTTTGATAAGTTGTAAAATTGTCCCTAGTGTGTAGGATAGTGCTAGTGATCACTGGTCGGTGCGAACCCGGTTGGCCGAAGGGCCTGTTTCTACATTTCTAAAGTTTAAAGTTTAATCGTTTGTGGTTGTTTGGTCAGTCCTTTAATAGACTGAACATTTTGTTCTTATTCCTTCCTTTCTGCCTTATTTTAGCTTAGATGTTTATTTTGTCTTCCAATTTGACGAATGATTATTGACGATATACTTTCATCTTCAAAGTTGCTCATTGAAATTTGATTCCTTTGATATCAAATGCAAAATACTCCTCAATCTTCAACTATTATGGAGGCACGGGGAACTGCAAATGTTGGTTTCCAGAAAAAAGATGCAAAGTACTGGAGTAACTCCACGGGTCAGGCAGCATCTGGAGACCATGGATAGGTGACGTTTCTGGTCGGAAGTCTTCTTAAGAAAGCTTGTAGTAGGGGGCTGAAAGCTGGAAGAGAAGTGGGGGTGGGACAAAACCAGGCAAGTGATAGGTGGATACAGACGAGAGGAAATTTGATTGACAGATGGGTGGACATTGAACTATAATGAACATCTTTGGTTTTGGTCAATCACCCTGTTTGCCATTTAATCTCCACTGCAGTTTGCACTTTTCTGCAAATATTATTTTTTACTCACCACTCCAGTTCTTATCAAAGGTCATTGGCATTAAACATTGATCTTCTCTATCTTTCAGTCTGAAGAAGGGTTCCGACCCAAAACACCACCGATTCCTTTTCTCTTCCTGACCTGCTGAGTTATTCCAGCGTTTTGTGTCTATCTTCGGTATAAACCAGCATTTGCAATTCTTTCCACCACATTAATTGTTTCTTTCTCAGCATATGTTGGCTGACTTGCTGAATTTCTGCCGTATTTTCGTAATATTTTCAGTAATGGAACATTTTGCTTCATTAATACAAATGTTTTTTTAGTCTCAACTAATTCCTTCTTTACCAACCACAACCCCCTCTCCCAGTTGCTGGTCGGGCCACTGAGTTCCTCCAGCAGTTTGTTTTTTAGCTACTGATTCCAGAATCTGCAGTCTCCTGTGTTTATATTTCAATCAGTCTATGTGAATGGTTAAAGGGGAGAAGAATGTGCTTGGGTTCCTCTTTCTGACGACTGGCCAGCTCTCACTGGTGGAAATGTGCACTTGGGTTTCAGCTGAGGATTGCCTTGTGCCTTGATGTGATATGACTTGTGTTCACATAGCTTATGAGTGCTTGCTATTTTTGCTTCACACTTAAAGAATGAGAACTTTGGCAATCCACAAACAGCCCATGGTGTCATAAACACAGCGCGATTGTGCCAGTGGGGGAAGGAAAGACAGGAGAGTTGGCAGATTGAGTGGAAGGAAGAACTCTGGCTATGACAGGCAGCTGGCAGAGCAAGTCCTGGGATTTTGCTGCTTCATTGTCTTCCTAAGTTCTCTCCTTGTGGAAGAAGGAGCCAGAAAACCAAAGTGAAAATGTAAGACTGCAGAGCTGGTGCAAAGTGTGATTCGTGAAAACCTGATATTCATGAGACTTTGCTTTAAAATTCCATTAGCTCCATGTTCTGAACCCCTCAGGACATACTTTTCTTTTGCTTTTTGGTTGCCAAATTACTACTTATGGTATTCTTTGGTCGTTACATATGATTTAGCTTTCCACTTTGAAAGTCTTTATGAAGACATGATATCAAGATGAGTACCAAGTAATGTAAATTTGTAGGAAGGAACTGCAGACGCTGAAGATAGACAGAAAATGCTGGAGTAACTCAGCAGGACAGGCAGCATCGCTGGAGAGAAGGATTGGGTAACGTTTCAGGTCGAGACAGCAAAACACAAAGTGCTGGAGGACGTCAGCAGGCCAGGCCATATCTGTGGAGGGAATGAACAGGCGACGTTTTGCGTCACGACCCTTCAGACTGGACTAGTGCTAACAAAACACCTGGCTGTGGTAGCGTGTTTGGGTCTGGACAGGTGACATTTCGAGGTGGGACCCTTCTTTAGGCTGGGGAAGTGCTGAGAAAACTCATGTAGCTGTAGTAGGGAGTCAGAACATGGCTGAAGAGGAGGAGATGTTGGAATCACAGAGAGTGAACAGTGAGCGAGGGTTTCACAGAACTCTCAGAGGAGAATTTTGTTAAAGCAGGCATGCTTTGAGGAGATTTCAGTGCAGCAGCAGTAAACAAAAATTTTACATGAAATTTCAAAAGCAATGTGCTCACTAGTGAGGAATATGGAGGCTCGAGCCACTTCTGAAACACTCGTGGAGTTCTCAACCTTATAGTAGAAGAAAGCCATAAAATTATAAATTCCTTCAAAAGGGTAGAATTTAGTAAGAATTCAGGGTAGCACAGTGGCGCAGCAATGGAGCTGCTGCCTCACAGGGCCAGAGACCTGGGTTCGATCCTCACGACGGCCGCTGTCTGTGCAGAGTTTGCACGTTCTCCCTGTGACCGCATAGGTTTCCTTCGGGTGCCGCAGTTTCCTCACACATTTCAAAGACGTGCAGGCTTGTGTATTAATCAGCTGTAAATTGCCATTATTATGTTGAATTCATAGAGTTAGTGTACAGGATCGATGATCGGTGTGGACATGTTGTGCCGAAGGGCTTGTTTCCACGCTGTATCTCTATAAACTCTAAATTTATCAAAGATCCTTTTGTATAAATTAAAATCCAAGGAAGTAAACTGATGTATTTGACTGAAGCCTATATGTGACTAGTCAATATTGCTACAAAATGTGATACAGTTCAAAGTTTTTGAAACATTAACACCAAAGGTTAGATAAACAGAAGGCCAGCATATTAAAAAAATATTGTTGAGGGAGCTATGATGTGGAAAGAAATGCATTATATAAGACAACTGAAATAAATGAATTGAAGTGGAAAATAGTTAGACAATGGATGAATTATTTGTGTTGCAGGCAGATTTTGACAATTTCTTTGAATAGAGTTTGAATCAAGTCTCCTTGTTACATCACTTCTGCAAACGTGTAAATACATTCCTTAACTGCACAATGTGCTTTCTTCATCTTGTTAGATCGCAGTATTTAAAAAAAAAATGTAAATGCATTTCTCTGTGATAGAATACCATCATAGTCCTCGGAATCTTGAATGCGTGTAGGAAGTCTTGCAAGAAAATTTCTCATTTGTTTCAGTCTGTATAAAATTTGTAAGCATCTATGGAGGCTTTTATCTGTTTGTTTATTGATGGACCAGTAGTTAATGGTTCTATTAAATTTTGCTGTGTTATAAATTATGATCTTTAAGAACATCTGTGAAGAAAATAACAACACTGCCTCGTATCTCTTGGATTTATGAAGCTGACATAAAGCCAGCAAGAGTTGCCCTTTTTACACAGCATCAAATCCGTGGAGTAGCACTGGACTCCCTACATCCCCTCTTCCATTTACACACTCAGCATCTAATAGAATGGAACTGTAATTGTGCCAAAACTGCTGTGAGTGAAACTCCTACGAGTGTATGAAGAACCAGGGGTCGCGGTGTAAGAATAAGGGGTAGGCCATTTAGGACTGAGATGAGGAAAACATTTTTCACCTAGAGAGTTGTGAACCTGTGGAATTCTCTGCCACAGAAGGCAGCGGAGGTCAATTCACTGGATGTTTTCAAGGGAGATTTAGATTTAGCTCTTGGGGCTAAGGGAAATCAAGGGATATGGGGGAAAAAGCCAGAACGGGGTACTGATTTTAGGTGATCAGCCATGATCATATTGAAGGGTCGAATGGCCAACTCCTGCACCTATTTTCTATGTTTCTATGCAAGTAGTTAAAAAACTGATTGTTTCAAAACTGCCCAGGTGAAATTGGACACTATCGTGCGATTACACAACTACCACACAATATCTTATTGAATAACTTATTTTTTAATTATATTGTTTAAGTCAAAATTTCAGTCAATGGTCTGATGTGGGCGGTATAGTAAAATAAACTATATTAGGGTTAATGCAAGTGTATTTGGGATAGTTAGAGAAACAAACAGAATATTTAGTGTTTTATGAAATTGTTTTTCTTCAAAACACAAAAAATTGCTTTGAGGAAAATGTAATCCAGTTGTAATTAAGAAATAAAGATAAAATAAGTTAAATTGATATTTAATTCACAAGGTAGAGTATATTTTCTTATTGTATACAAATCTACAAATGATTGAAGTTTTTACAAGTTCCTTGTTCACCATCACTGACATCATGATTTCTCTCTGGCTTCAATATCTTGCTGTTGTTGCCACTGTACTAATGCCAAGAGGTTACCAAAAAAATAAGCAATTTGTTGTGAGTTTTTGAACATTTAATGCTGTGTATGCATGAAGAAAAGAAAAAAATTAAATTGCAAATTTATTGACATTATTTAGCTGAGAATTACTTTGCTAGAAGGCTTTATAATGCCATGCACTGGAAAAGGGTTGAGATAAAATAATGTTAAAATTCAATGATCTTGTAAAGTCCTTGACTTTATGACACTGCTGTGTTCATAGATCCCAATTCTTTCAACACAATTGATTTAACTCCCGTTTCCTAAAATTGTATGAATACAATAACCTGCGACTTGTATTACTGATTTTTTTTGATTGACATCTAATTTAGTTTAGTTTGGAGATTTAGTTTGGCGATACAGCACGGGAACAGGCGCTTCAGCTCACCGAGTCCACACCAATCAGCACTCACTGTACACTAACACTGCCCCACGCACCAAGGACAATTTACAATTTTTGCTATAGTCAATTAACCTACAAATCTGTAGGTCTTTGGAGTGGGGAGGAAACCGAAGCAACCAGCGAAAACCTACACGGTCACAGGGAGAACATACAAAATCCTTCAGAGAGCACCCGTAGTCAGGATTGTACCTGGGTCTCTGGCACTGTAAGGGTGCAAATGTACCGCTGTTCCACCGTCCCACCTATTTATCAAATATTAGACTAGGTCTCATAAACCAGGTAACTTTATTTTCTGTGGCAACATTAAATATTTTAAATTGTTTTGGATAATAACAGGACAAAAACAGGCCGTTCAGTCAACACAAACTATGCCATATTTTATACACCTCATGAATCTTTTACTCCACATTATCTTCTTTCTTTCTTTCTTTCTTTCTTTCTCCACAACACTTATCTCCTATTCCTTGTGCATGGATCAAACCTATGTGTATTAATATTATCTGCATTCAACGTCTCCACTTGTTAGGAAATTGCATATTTTCTGGTGAAAAGATATCGCCGTGTATTTAGTGTGAACATTTTGTTGCTATGTATTCTGTGTTGATCTGGATTCATTCGTAATATTGGGTAGAATAGACGATTTTGAAGTGCGATTACAAGGCAGAATTGGAATCACATGGCTCAGAGTGCGTCATGAAGCTGGAGAGCAAACAGTTGTTAACTCATCAGGCCACAGCCTTGGGTCAGTCCAGTAGTGTGCTTTTTTTAAATGTGAGATTTTGGGGTAGACATTTTAAAATATATTCTCATTTTAATCAATTTTGAATGCACTTTTCTGGCAGAAGCCTGCTTCAGTACAGATGGTGCTCTGCATTGTTGATATGTGATATTCACACTCATTAACCACTCTAATGTCATTACTGCAAGTTTGTTGAAAAATAATTTGCTGTGAATTATGACTAGCATATTTTATTATATGTTAATTCTCTGCAAGAAGCAAGAAAGAATCGCCTCCCAATTTACTTGATTTTATTATGTCGCCATCTGGAAACCAAAGCTAAATTGGCTGAAACATATGTCCTTATTGTGATATTAAATCAAATGCGGTATAAAAGCAGAACGTGCCACTTCAAGATAAAATAAATAAATAAATGAATAAATAAAAGGCCTTGTTTGTGGATTATTAATGTTTAATTTGCATCAGAAAACCTGCAGATTTAGTGAAGCGGAGAATATTACTACTGCTGTTCACATCACAGATTGGTTGTACTCAGAACTAATTTATACCTGGACATGAATGAGGTTGCAAAGTGTCTAACCACTTCCTGTAGCTAATTTATTATAGCTGTAGTTGTTGTGGGTACAATTGAGGAATATTTCAGCTGATGTACATGAATATATTGGGAGTTCTATAATTTGAATGATTTTTTTCATAGAATTGTTCAACATGCTGCTTAATATAATTGAAGAATACTGCAAAAGAATGAATGTTAGAATTAAAAAAAGAGTAACTTAGCGGGTCGGTAGCATCTCTGAAGAATATGGATAGGTGCCGTTTCAGCTTGGGATCGATCTTTGGCGTGTGAATCTTGAAGGACTGAAGTCCGAAGAAGTGTTTTGTTTTGAAATGTCATCAATCCACGTTCTTCAGAGATGCTGCCTGACCCGCTGAGCTACTCTATCACTTTGTATCATTTTGTGAACCAGCATCTGCAGTTCCTTGCTTATGCATCACGAATATCCACATCCTAATTTAACTTTTAATTCCTTAGTGATAGTGACAAAAGCAATGTTGATTGTTGCCGTTCACAGGAGTTAAATGTGCCTTTGTTTCTGATTCACAGTTCAGTGGAATGGAGTGCTGGAAATAAGCCTGATAAATTTACTAGGCAAAAATTAGTATTTTCAAGGGAAATAATTGTTTTTAGTGTTCGGGCATCTAACCTGCAGCACTATTTTGGTTCATGAAGGTCTGCATTGGCAAAAAAAAATGCTGTGAAATTATAATATAATTTTTGTTGTACATTTTCATTTTAACAGAAGAACTAAGGAAATACAGCTGGTCTGGTGTTCCACGAGACGTCCGCTCTGTGACGTGGAGACTATTGTCGGTAAGCAGCATTAATTTATACATTAATACAGGGGTCTCCAAACTATGGCCTGCGGGCCACATCCGGCCCGCCACGAGATTTTATCTGGTCCGCAACAAGCTCTTAACACTATCCGTGCTGTAAGCAAGTTCGGTATTCCGACTGCACATGCCCAGGTCATCGGGCACTCGCCATAAAGATTGTTGGGAGCGGATGTGTTATCAGAACTTTGTTTCATCCGGTGAGTGAGCAAGATCGTGCTGCTGCTTGGGGTCGGGGTCTGTGGTCGGGGCCCAGCGCTTTGGGCGCTGTTGAGTTGCTGCTGGGCCGTCCCAGTCCCCTCCCTGTGCGGGGGTGGCCGGAGTTGTCGGCTCGGGCTTGCTGCCGGCGCGTGGAGGAGGCGCTGGCTCCAGCTCGGCTCCCTGGGGGAATCGCTGGTCGCGCGGAACCAACTCCCAGGATAGTCCCTGGTAGACTCTTCGTGAGTGATGTCAGATAAGAAAACAGGAGGAATGAAATGTAAAGCCAGGTATATAAGAGGACAGGGGAGAGGCAAAAGGGGGGAAATAAAGGGGAGATGATCCTGAGTCCCTCATTTCCCTTTTATTTCCCCCCCCCCCCAATTCCCCTCCCCTCAAACCCGTTTCACCTATATCCCTCTCATCATCACCTGTCCTTCTCTCCACAGATTCTACCTCACCCACTGAGTTCTTCCTACATTTGACCTTAAATTTTAGGTTTGGTTCTTTCTGATTAGGTTTCTGCCCTACCTTTGAACAAAATCACTAATGACATATTCAATATTGTGATTTACAATGGACAATAGGTGCAGGAGTAGTCCATTTGACCCTTCAAGCCAGCATCGCCATTCCATGTGATCATAGCTGATCATCCCTAATCAGTACCCCGTGCCTGTCTTCTCCCCATATCCCCTGACTCCGCTATTTTTAAGAGCCCTCTCTTGAAAGCATCCAGAGAACCTGCCTCCACCACCCTCTGAGGCAGAGAATTCCAAATTAAGATCCAGCACAAAAGTGATTAAAAACACTTATGGGATGGCACAGTGGCGCAGCGGTAGAGTTGCTGCTTTACAGCGATCGAGATCAGGTGCTGTCTGTACAGTTTGTACGTGCTCCCTGTGACTTCATGAGTTTCCTCCGGGTGCTCCGATTTCCTCCCACACACTCCTCCCAATTTGTAGATTAATTGGCTTTGGTAAAATATATAAATTGTCCCTAGTGTACAGTGTGAACATGGTGGACTGGAGGGCCTGTTTCCATGCTATACTTCTAAAGTCCAAAGTCTAAACCATATGCAGGTTTACAAAATAAGGACACAAAGTGCTGGAGTAGACCAGCAGATCAGGCAGCACCTCTGGAATACATGGATAGACATTATAGAACCGGGGTTTTTCATATTCTGTTGTGCTGCTGCAAGTAAGAATTTCATTGTTCTCCCTGGGATATATGACAATAAAACACTCTTGATTCTTGACTTATTTTAGCTCATCAATGTATTTGTGCAGTGACATAGAATTCTTAATGAATTATTCACTTGAGCATTTGAAGTCCATCCTCATAATTGGCTCCTCCAAAATTGGATCCTCAATTCAATGAAGTTTTGAAATCAAAAAGGCAGTTCCATCCTTCCCATTAATGTGGTTCCTTAAAACCTTCTGATTTTGTTGGTTAATCTTGATTGATGGCTACAAGTTTTGTTTTGAATTTCTTCCATTTGTTCTTTTTTGAGTTCATTAAATCTATAAAACTGACATTTCTTTATTTTTTTTCCCCATGGACCGCAAAAATGCGCCAAGTATATAATTGGGCCCTCATGCTGAAAAGTTTGGAGGTCGCTGCACTAATGCAAAAGGCAAAATAAATAGATTACAATTCCACATTAAACAGCAAAGGATTTAATATTTTCGAACAAGCTTTCGCAGTCATGTCCTTGATCTCTAACAATCATGAATTTAAATTTTCTACCTCAATGGTTGTTATTTGAAGAAATCTAAATAAAGATGAACATACACCTGTTAAATCATTCCATAACACTGGAAATCCTTGCTTTACTGCATTGTGGGAGTTTGTATGGGGTTTAGATTGAACGATAGATCAGCCATGATTGAACGATGGTGTAGTCTCGATGGGCCGAATGGCTTAAATTTCCTCCTATGACTTAAGAACTTATTCAGTTCCCTGTCAACATTGATATAATATGTTAATAAGCACTGGTCTTGCCAGCTATTTTGCCATTCTGTGAATGAACAAAAATTAAACTTGTAGAAGGCCGTGCAAAGAAAATTATGTGAACATGTAAGAAAATTATTTTGCAAAGCAGCTTCTGTGGAAGGAATAGATAGGCGACATTTCTGGTGGGGACCCTTCTTCAGGGCGTAAGTAGAAACAAGTAGTTGCATTGATCAGATTAATAAAAAAATGTGAAGGGTCCTGACACAAAATGTCACTTACCCATTTCCTCCACCGATGCTGTCTGACTTGCTGAGTTCCTTCAGCAGTTGGCGTTTTGCCTAAGATTCCAGCTCCTTCTATCTCCAAGAAATTTTGATTAGTAGTCACACTTTGCTTAGTAGTGCACTGGTAATTAAACAGATAAGGAAGGAGAAATTAGGTGAAAGATGGTGGATTATCTATTTTGCAGATTCTAATTTTTTTTTTAAACTGATGTGCACTGTTAGATTAAACTAATATTTTTTGAAAATACTGCCTTGAGGAATTGATTCTGATTTGGAACAGTAGAGGTCATTGTAGGTACATTGTACGTCTGTTATATAGTACCTTGAGGACAAAAAACATATGGCCATTAGATTTTTCCGCTGGACTAAGGCTTAAAATCTGAAATGTGGGATAGAGTCAACTTGAATCATTTCCTTTAGCAGAAAGTAGATGAATATCAAAAAGAAATAAAGCTAAGTCAGTAAATCGCTGCAAACATTTAAACGTAAAAGCAGTTTTTATTGCTGTGTTATTAAAAAAAAAAGCACAATTTTCTAATTTATGATTTTGTTGTCACAAAATGGAGTAAAATCTGAAGGTAATAGGTTTTGAACCATGGGATAAATGTGTAGGAGGTTACTAACAGTCAAATTTATTCTGGAGAAAATAAAATCAGCCTTGAAGCAAGGAACAGCATTTGCACAGTTGAATGAAGTAGGTGTTTGCATCTCCATTAAATGTAGAGATGAATGAATATACCTAAATGTTTATGTGGTTTGCAATGTAAAGGTGGACTTAAGGATGTTGAATGCTAATGCCATCTTTATTCATTGTAGGCTCAAAAACAGTGGAATATTACATTAAATATGAGGAGCAAATTAGAACTATTTGAATGTGGCCATTAATTGGGCCATCTCTTTTTCTACCATCTCTCGAGAAACTTCCTATCATGCCAAGGAATTGTCATTAGATTTACTGATAGTACTCCACCTGTAGCCTGACCCTTCCTTAATAAGCACTCAACAGAATCTCCCAGCTTTTGTACTGCATGTCTTCATTTATCAGTCCCAGGAGCTTGTATATCTTACTATTTTTTTTTCTCTCTCACCATATCCTGTCAGTATCAAAAGTTTTGACAACTTGGGCCACTATCTTCCTGTATATCTTTTAAAATTGTGTTATTAAACTTGGATTATCTGTCATAGAAACAAAGAATTGCAGATGCTGACCCTTTTGTATTGAATTGAATTGAATTGAATTTCCTTTATTGTCATTCAGACCTTACGGTCTGAACGAAATTTCGTGCCTGCAGTCATACATACAATGATACAATAATGAACAACAATAAACACAAATTAACATCCACCACAGTGAGTCCTCCAAACACCTCCTCACTGTGGTGGAGGCAAAAATCTTAGGGCTGCAGTCTCTTCCCTCTTCTCCCTCTGCGCTGTCTCTCTTTGTTAGTTTTTGCCAAACTATTTCACCTTGATGCCATCTAAAGTTTGTTTGCCCATTTTGCCAGAATATCCATGTTCTCTTTAAATTTATTGCAATCATCATTGTTTTGAATGAAACCTCCAATCTTGGTGTTATCAAATAATTTTAGAATTTCACCTTGCACATCCAAATCTAAAAGTTAGTAAAGGAGGTGGTGTTTGAAGATTGAACCCAAGGAATCCAGTCGGATTTACCACATCCCTCTGCATTCTGCAGTTGCCTCAGTTTTGCTAAAGGGCATTTTGTGTAACACTTTTGTCAAGTGCTTTCTGGAAATCTAAATAGACAACATCTGCCAACCCTCTAATATAGAATGCTTCATATATCAATTTATTAATGCGGAGTTTGTTCAGAGCTACCGTTCAAATGTATCATTATAGGTTCGACATCGAGAACTTCTTTGCAATTATTTTTCTTTATTTAGCATGGTCAAGCTGGTAAGTGGCATTTTTTCAACCCATATGGAGCAATTTGCATTTTAATGTTTTCAATTTGTAAGTATCTTTTGCATCATCTTACAAGGTTTTCTTAAATACAGTCTTGGAATGAGGGCAAACGCACACCCAAATTGCTTACCTTACTGCGTCCTTATTGCAATTAGATTGGAAGTTGTCAGATTTTGATCCGTTGATTGAGAAGGAGCACCAGTGCATTTTGAAGACACTTAACACCCCTGGTTTTTCTAGTGAGCAAAGACATTGAAGGTTTGGGAGTAGACACAAATGCTGGAGAAACTCAGCGGGTGAGGCAGCATCTATGGAGAGAAGGAAATAGGTGACGTTTCGGGTCGAGACCCTACTTCAGACGTTTTTGGGACGTGTTTTTAAAGAAGATTTGGCGAGTTCTTGCACTCATTGATGGTGCAGAAGGTGAATATTAAGAATAGTAAGCCAATTAAGTGATTATATTTATTTTCTTGAGAATCATAGTCATGTTGAATTCCATTGGTGACTTTTTGATGTGAGCTATTTTGCTCTGGGTGGCAAGGACAGGAACTGGAGGAACTTAGACATTGAATTCTGGATAAGGTAGAATCTGATTTGTGAGGTATAAACCTGTTCAAGGACGGGAAAGGAAAGCGATTGCAGGTAGTTTGATAACTTGCATCCTATGCGCATTGAATGTGGATTTTGAGGGCAGTGGTGACGACAATAGGTTTGCAGAAGTGAGGAACATTCTGCAGGGAACAGCTTACGATATTGGCTTATGTCAGGGCTATAAAAGGAAGTCTGGAGAGATCATGTGCATAGTTTGGAGACAGAACAGCAGTGAATGGTTGAAAGTTCCATCAATAGGCAGTGGCGTAATCTGTTGACCAGGTCTGAGGATCGTATCTTCCTGAGCGATCTTGCCTTTATCTTATAATAAACAAGACTTTCTTATTTAACAAAAAGGAACTGCAGATGCTGGTTTATACCAAAGATAGACACAAACTGCTGGAGTAACTCAACGGGTCAGGAAGCATCTCTGGAGAAGATAGATAGGTGACGTTTCGGGTCAGGGCCCTTCTTCAGACTGCTAACCTGAAACACCACCTATCCATTTTCATCAGAGATGCTGCCTGACCAAGCATTGCTTCAGCATTTTGTCTTGTTTGCTCCTTTATTTGCTAAAATAGTTGTCAATAATGTTCTATAGTTCTGTACATGCAACTGAGAAAGGTCAGGTAAGATGGATTTGCAGGCTGAAGAAGTGCCTTTTTATATGAACAAACTTCTTCAAGTTGTTCTTAATACTGAACATATTGTAATCTGCAAGTCACCCGTAAAATCTTTTTAGGACCACCTCATTTTGTGCGTCTGTAAATTCAGAAAGTTAGGACTCTGGTGTTTGATGTCTTTTGTATAAAATAATGGGTCTTTGACAACTTATGTATTTGAGCTTCTGTTACTTGAATTTAGGATTATCTGAACTGTTCTTTAATATAATTGATCCACATTCACATCAATGATTCCTTTATAAACCTTAAAACCTTAAACCTTAAAAACAGATCCTGACCAGTGAATTTCTTCCAACTACAATTAAAAGGGATTTTGCTCAGTAATGTATTTAGTCTTTTGTTCTTTGAATTTCATTGCAGCACTTTTGTCCTTTCTGGTAGTCCACCAAAGACTAATGATAGTTGTCGGCATATTAAGAGTAGTCAAATATAATTGAAATTTTATTCAAGTTAGGTTTAGTCTTGTTATTGTGACATGTAACAAAACACAGTGAAAAGATTTTATTTGGTGCTATCCAATCAAATCAGAAAATGCTACACATGAATACAATCAAGCTAAACATAAGTTCAAAAGGTAGAAAGAAGAGAAAGGCAGTGAAAAATTTACAAGTGGAAAAGGGAAGAGGTGGGCAATTGTATTGGATGATAGAAGATTCTCTTGTGGAACCTTCATGCATAGTCACCACACTCTGGGGCCATCTCAGTGATTGTATTGAGTCATGCACAGCTAAGAAGCTCCCTTGGGAGAACAGAACCTGCTGAAAATTGGTATTGTACATCATTAGAGTGAATAAAATTCAGAGTATTTTATCAATAACTAAAAGCTGAAAGCTTTACCGACTTTGCCATTCCATCAAAATTGAATGCTGAAAATCTAGATTTTGGCTGCAATTTGCATTAGATATAACAAGTCTGTAGGATGTATAGGACAGTTGCAATTATCTAAGTCATGGCATAGCAAGACCAAGTCATTCATCAGCAAAACTGGAAGAACTCTGCAGGTCAGGCAACAGCTATGGAGAAAATGAACAGATGGTATTTCGGGTCAGGTTTTGGAGATGCTGGCATTCCTCATCCAAACCATAGTAGAAGAGTAACCATGAGCGATGCAAGATTGAGATGAGGTTCATGAATTTAATTGAGCACTTCAGACTGTTGTGAAACTCCAAATATTTTTCACAAGTTTGAAAGAATAATATTGATGATATTTTTGGATGCTCATCACATATTAAGTTGATGCAACATTAAAAAAAAAACATTTAGCTTGGTAATCCATGATGATAGTACTGTATAGATTTATCCCTATTGTGACCAGTCTGCAATTTTAGCATTGTCCCATGACTCAAACCTGTGTTTGCAATTGTATGTAATGAGGTTATATCTTGGAGGGGACTAAATCATTGTGGAATAGTGAGAGAGTTTGACATTTAACCATGTGATATTAATCTTTATAATATAGCCAATAAAATTCTTACCGAGTTTATAGTTTGTTCGGCACGGACTAGAAGGGTCGAGATGGCCTGTTTCCGTGCTGTAATTGTTATATGGTTATATGGTTATAGTATTTCAACTATGAGGAGGAATGAATTTTGCCGGAGGATGGTGAACCTGTGGAATTTATTGCCACACATTGCTGTAGAGGCTAAGTCATTATGTATTTTTAAAACAGAGATTGATAGGTTCTTGATTAGAACGTGCAACAATTATATGGAGAAGGCAAGTCGATGGGGTTGAGAGGGAAAATAGATCAGCCATGATTGAATGGCAGAGCAGACCCGATGGGCTTAAATGACCTAATTCTGCTCCTTTGTTTATGGTTTATGTTGACTACATATTTGTGGAAAATTCTTTGCTTATTGAAAAGCATAAAAGTGTCATGAGCTGATTATAGCTATTTTATTGAGTTTATCTCTTTCATGTCTGGCCTCTGATGCTAAATTTGTTTTCATTATTAGCAAGGGGCTGCGTTAAATTATATACATGGATGTTGTTTCATTCTTTATTCAAAGGGTTATGCATGAGAAATTTCAGAAGTGTTTTAGCAGTAGTGAGCAAAAACGAAGAAAATGTCAAGGACTTTGATTAGAACAGCATGAGTTAACATATTCTGAAAACATCCCCAGACTACAGGATTTATTTGGCATAAAGATGAAGAAACACACAAAGAGGTGCATAAACGCTCGCAGCCTGCACAGGTTCCTAACACTGCAGTGTGATAATCTTGACAAGGTCAAATGAGAATGTCATTGAACACTAGCAAACACACAAGAGTTTCTGCAATAAGTTTGAATATTTTAATATTTGCTTTGTTGAATACAACTGCTTCTCATTGATTTACTTTCAGTAACACAAAATGCACAAAATTATGGCAGGTTACACTTGTCTAATACTCAACTCTAATTTAATGTTTGTTCTTTTACACACTTCATTACAATTTATTTGCAACTACATAACTTCAATACCATTAGACACACGGAATTACAGATGATGGTTTACAAAGAAAGACACAATATGCTGGAGTAACTCAGCAGGTCAGGTAGCATCTCTGCAGACCATGGATAGGTGATGTCTTGTACTGGGACCCTTCAGACGGATTGGGGGAAGGAGGGAGGGGGGGAGGGGAGAGACAATGCCTGGCAAGTGATAGATGAATGAATGACACAAAATGCTGCAGTAATAGCGTGTCAAGGTGCATCTTTGGAGAAACATCACCTATTCCTTTTTTCCAGAGATGTTGACTGACCCGCTGAGTTCAAGGCTGTGAAATAATGAGAGAAGAAATGCGAAATGTGAAACTAGAGGAAGGGATATGGGTGAAGGAGACGGGACAAGAGGAAAGTGTGGTGGGATCGTGAGAGAAATCGGTGTGCATCCTGGGAAGAGAAGGGGGGAAGAGAAATGGTGTTGGTTAGTTATTTAAAATTGGAGAATTCCATCTTGTGCCGTTGGGTTGAAAACTTCCCAAACGGAAGATGAAGCACCTTTACTTTTTATACCATTTAATCATTTTTTAAATTTTATTTGATACATTTAGTAAGCCATTTGATTACAACTGCTAAATAAATGATTTTATGGAACTGCCTGCAATTGTACTTTTGTTTGAGCAGTAAAAGAAAGAGAACTGAATTTTAGTCAGTTCTTTTTCCTTCAGATGTTGAAAAAATTATGCCGTTAAGCAAAAGAGACTAGTACAAAGAACACTGAAATGCATAGCTCTTCACAAGATCCTCTTTTTCAGAATATGGAGTATTCCATTGAGGCTTCTATAATTACAATGCATGATAGCTAAATACTGTATGTCTTTATGTAATTGTGCTCGTGTGTCTTGTGGCAAAGTCCCCTGAGGTGTGAAGATAAATCTCTGAAATATGCAGGCTGGGACTAATTTTTTGTGTTAGAAATTGGAATAGTTTGGCTATGTTGCTCCAAGCAATTACCTACAAACCTTTGAGTGCAAGAAAGTGGCAAATTGGTGACATTTTTGGAGCTTTATAACTCTTGGTAATGGTTACAACAGGTCTCAGTCCCCTTAATGACACTTAATAGGTCAAATAGCATTACATAGAAACATAGAAAATAGGTGCAGGAGTAGGCCATTCGGCCCTTCGAGCCTGCACCACCATTCAATATGATCATGGCTGATCATCCAACTCAGTATCCCATCCCTGCCTTCTCTCCATACCCCCAGATCCCTTTAGCCACAAGGGCCACATCTAACTCCCTCTAAAATATAGCCAATGAACTGGCCTCAACTACCCTCTGTGGCAGAGAATTCCACAGATTCACCACTCCCTGTGTGTAAAAAATGATTTTCTCATCTCGGTCCTAAAAGACTTCCCTCTTATCCTTAAGCTGTGACCCCTAGTTCTTGACTTCCCCAACATCGGGAATAATCTTCCTGCATCTAGCCTGTCCAACCCCTTAAGAATTTTGTAAGTTTCTATACGATCCCCCCTCAATCTTCTAAATTCTAGCGTGTACAAGCCGAGTCTATCCAGTCTTTCTTCATATGAATGTCCTGCCATCCCAGGAATCGGTCTGGTGAACCTTCTCTGTACTCCCTCTATGGCAAGAATGTCATTCCTCAGATTAGGAGACCAAAACTGTACGCAATACTCCAGGTGTGATCTCACCAAGACCCTGTACAACTGCAATAGAACCTCCCTGCTCTTATACTCAAATCCTTTTGCTATGAATGCTAACATACCATTAACTTTGGCATCGCTGTGTTTGACGCATCTGCAGGTGCAGATAGTCATACAGCATGGAAACAGGCCCTTCGGCCCAACTTGCCCACATCAACTAACATGCCCTATCTACACTAGTCCCTCCTGCCAGCGTTTGGTACATATCCCTCCCATCCTATCCTATCCAATAGCAATGATATAAAATTTTGAGAATTTAAAAACCAAGTCTGTAATTTATCCCATCAGATAAAGCAAAAAAAGAAGTTTAATTTGACACCTAATTCACTTTCATATCTTCAGTATTAAAAATGTTATGGCCATTTCCATACTCTGAAATTAGCAGTGTTTAAGAAGGAACTGCAGATGCTGGAGAATCGAAGGTTACACAAAAAAGCTGGAGAAACTCAGCGGGTGCAGCAGCATCTATGGAGCGAAGGAAATAGGCAACGTTTCGGGCCGAAACCCTTCTTCAGACTGATCGGGGGCGGGGGTGGGCGGGGACAAGAAAGGAAAAAGGAGGAGGAGCCCGAAGGCTGGGGGATGGGAAGAGACAGCAGGGGGACTGAGGAAGGGGAGGAGACAGCAAGGACTAACAAAATTGGGAGAATTCGATGTTCATGCCCCCAGGATGCAGACTCCCCAAACGGAATATGAGGTGCTGATCGTAACCTACAAATAGGCAGGCATAGCTGGTTGCAACCTATACCCAGCCACTGACACTCTCCTCCGCCTAGCGGAGCTGGTCCTTACCCTCAATAACTTCACGTTCGACTCCTCCCATTTCCTCCAAATACAAGGCGTAGCTATGGGCACACGCATGGGCCCCAGCTATGCCTGCCTATTTGTAGGTTACGTTGAGCAATCCTTGTTCAATACATACCAGGGCCCCATCCCCGACCTCTACCTCCGCTACATCGACGACTGCTTTGGTGCCACCTCCTACACCCGCACACAACTGACTGACTTCATCCACTTCACCACTAACTTCCATCCGGCACTCAAATACACCTGGACCATTTCCGACACTTCCCTACCATTCCTTGACCTCACTATCTCCATTGCAGGTGATAGACTTCTGACCAACATACACTATAAACCCACTGACTCCCATGGCTATCTGGACTACACTTCTTCCCACCCTGCTTCCTGTAAGGACTCCATCCCCTACTCCCAATTCCTCCGTCTACGCCGCATCTGCTCCACGGATGAGGCGTTCCACACCAGGACATCTGAAATGTCCTCATTATTCAGGGAACGGGGGTTCCCCTCCTCCACCATAAATGAGGCTCGCACCAGGGTCTCTTCCATACCCCGCAACACTGCTCTCTCTCCACATCCCCCCACTCGCAACAAGGGCCGAGTCCTCCTAGTCCTCACCTTTCACCCCACCAGCCGTCACATACAAAAAGTAATCCTCCATCAGTTTTGCCACCTCCAACGTGACCCCACCACTCGCCACATCTTCCCATCTCCCCCCATATCTGCCTTCCGCAAAGACCGCTCCCTCCATAACTCCCTTGTCAATTCTTCCCTTCCCTCTCGTACCACCCCCTCCCCGGGCACTTTCCCTTGCAACCGCAAGAGATGCAACACTTGTCCCTTTACCTCCCCCCTCGACTCCGTTCAAGGACCCAAGCAATCGTTCCAGGTGCGACAGAGGTTTACCTGCATCTCTTCCAACCTCATCTATTGCGTCCGCTGCTCTAGATGTCAGCAGATCTATATCGGTGAGACCAAGCGGAGGTTGGGCGATCGTTTCGCCGAACACCTCCGCTCGGTCCGCAATAACCAAGCTGACCTCCCGGTGGCTCAGGACTTCAACTCCCCCTCCCACTCCGTCTCCGACCTCTCTGTCCTGGGTCTCCTCCATGGCCACAGCGCGCAGCACCGGAAATTGGAGGAACAGCACCTCATATTCCGTTTGGGGAGTCTGCATCCTGGGGGCATGAACATCAAATTCTCCCAATTTTGTTAGTCCTTGCTGTCTCCTCCCCTTCCTCAGTCCCCCTGCTGTCTCCTCCCATCCCCCAGCCTTCGGGCTCCTCCTCCTTTTTCATTTCTTGTGCCCGCCCACCCCCGCCCCCGATCAGTCTGAAGAAGGGTTTTGGCCCGAAACGTTGCCTCTTTCCTTCGCTCCATAGATGCTGCTGCACCCGCTGAGTTTCTCCAGCTTTTTTGTGTAACCTCTGAAATTAGCATCTTGTTCCCTATTGCTTTTCCATTGACTGAACACAAAAGCTGCGATCGAGGACAGTCATAAGCCTATAACTTTCTTAAAAATGAAGAGAACTAAAAGACATTTTCAGTTATTATAGATTGAAGCATTCTGAAACAAATATGAAACAATCTTACTTAGATGACTTGAAATTAAAGCATATAATTAATTAGTTACCTAATTGTAGCTAATTACAAAATTCAATTACTAGATCTAAACCTATCAATTTCTTAAGAATAGATTAACATTTTTAAATAGCCTAAGTGTCTAAATAACATTCACACAAGAATTCACAGTATAACATATTTTTAAAATCTCATTGTCATGGATTTATAGGCCAAATGGAAGGAATTTAATGTTTAATACCTGCAAATTAATGCCCATTTAAATCAACTTGCGAGTGGGTTTTTCTGGAACGCGATCATTTGGAATGTTGCGGTTTGCGGTGGTTTAGTCCCCATATCGGCATGAAAAATACTGCTGGTTCGTATGGGGACTAAATCACCGTTTCACAACTTAAAATGTGAATTAAAGGCATCTTAAAAAACACTTTTATACATAAAAATAAACGGCTTTCTTTTACCTGTCACCTACGTGAAATCCATCCCCGTTGTTGGCGTTGACGGCTTTAGAAGCTGATTTTAAAATTACTCCAACGCTGTTCTGTGTCTTTAAAAAAAAAAAAGACACAGAACGGCCGTCGGAACAATTCTTCAACAAAAGCTTGCACTCTGACAAAATATAATCCAGGACAAGGTAGGAGAAAAACCGTGTTTTAACACCCCCCCCCCCCCCCCCCCCCCCCCTCAAACGCGCCAAAATCACGCACACGGCCAGTGGCAGAACTGCAGCGCTGCTGATGGTAAGTATTGTGCCATACCTATATCCAGGTACCTGTCGAAATCTTTCTTAAACGTCGTGATAGTACCTCCTCAACTACCTACTCTAGCAGCCTGTTCCATATACCTACCACCCTTTGTATAAAACATAAGTTGTCCTTCAGGTTCCTATTATATTTTCTCCCCCTCCGCTTAAACCTATGTCCTCTGGTTCTTGATTTCCCTACTCTGGGCATTTACCCTACCTAATCCTCTCATGTTCTTAGTTAATTAAAGCAAGCCACTCTGCATGTGGATTTCAAGATAAAGAAATATAACATTTATTTTGCACTTTTTTTTTTTGAAAGGTAATAGTCACCTTTTTTAGTTACTTTTACTGCTGAACTTTAGTTGCGTAGACTTTCTTACGTACAGATATTAAATATACTGACATTCACGGGTGCAGTGCTGCCGGAGCTCGCTGGAGCGCCGTTCCGGCACCTCTGTAAAAAAAAAAAAAAGCCGAAATAAACAGCGGGGAATTTTAACTAGAGGGGAATTTAACAGCGGACGCATATTAAATAAAGGGAATTTATGTAATAATTTATGTAACGATTCAACCTTCTTTAACATCTTGTATATCTAAAAACGAAACAGGATTTGTATTGGTCTACTAACCATGTAATACCCCACATGGGAAGATATTGTGAGTATTGACATGTACACTTCCAATCCAAACATTTCTGCAAGAGAAACGGTATGAGGCAGAGTTGCCAACCTGCCGCTTTTTATACTAATATTCTGCGATATTGGTGGCTTTAGCAATAGTTCATTAGACGTTCTTTTTTCATACTTGATTACTTGGTTGAGTTGGTTCCAATTTAGGTGGCTAAAATGCAAAAAAAGATTTGATTTATTTCGGTAAATTCTGTTACTTTTATAACTGCAGGCTAAGCGTTGCGGGCCTTGCTGTCTGCTCTGACTATCGCATTAGTAAGCCTACATCTGTGGTAGTCCAATGCCACTCCATAGATTACTCTCTAATACTGAAGTTAATTTTTCTCACGAACAACCCTATGGCTTCTACGCAAACACGTTAACTCTATTTTGTAAACAAGCTGAGGAGTGTAACAAGAATAACATACAGGAGACTGATAATAGTAAAAGTGACAAAAGCTGTGTTTCGCCTGCTTCTAGTTCAGATTTTCTAACCGGGTCCAAATGTAGCTCCAAAATAATGTTTCGAAGTCAGGCTTGTATCCCTGTTCAGGACTGAAGAACTGTGGAAGAAAAAGAAAATAAACTTATCCCTGGTTAGAGTTTAAGAATGATAAACTTGGATGTAAAGTATGTGCAAAGATAAGCAATCTGACACTTTTCACTTCTGAGGGTTTGAGGCTGTCAAATGAATTGCAAATGTATCAAAAATCTTATTATGGAGCAGATCGAAGTCTCTCAGAAAAAAAATTGCCGATCAAAGTATCTCAGAGAAAAAAAACGTTTGAAGTCTCTCAGAAAAAAATTTGTTGATCACAAACTATCAAAAGCTCACACTGCTGCTCTACATGTTGAAAATAAAGCAAGTGAAGATGCTCTTGGAAAATTACATGACACCACGAATGCTTCGCATCTAATGGCAACTTCAATTTTTGATTCTGCATATTATTTAGCTCAGAATGACAGACCATTCTCTGCTCACTTTGGCTTACTGGAACTTCAAAATAAAAATGCTATTGGAATTGGACTGCATTCTTGCACTAGTGCTACACTGCCCTACTTTGACACAAGGAAGCAACGGACAAATTTGTCAAAATTGAGGTATTGCTTGTTTTAGGGTATTTGAGATATGCTCTACACAGTGGTGAACGAAATAAGTCCTTCTCTGAGTACAATTTGAAAATATTTATACCATAGAAGTAAGAAATTCCATCACAGAGAGCTGAAAGATAAACACGTTTTCCTCATTTACAAGAAAACTCCTTTCTGTCAGTTGCTTCCTTTTGTCAAACTACAGGCAGTAGAGAGATCATTAACCACTTAACCATTAATATGAAAAAGAAAATTTGCCAGCATATCAGGCAGACACATGGCAACATTTCTGTTCTCATTGACGAAACAACAAGCCTGAGCATCAAGACCACCCCACGACAAAAGGTGATCCCAATTTGATGTTTCTCGATCTAAATTGAACTCCTTGATCAGAAAGCTGCAACTATTGCTAAGCATCGATTGAACTGTCCAAGTAACCATGGGTTTGATTACTCTTACTTGAAACAGAACCTTGTAGCATTCACTAGCGATGGGGCGAGCGTAATGCTTGGTGTCAAATCTGATGTTGCTCCAATTTTCAAGGAACATTACCTTGATGTGATAATTTGGCACTATCTTAATCACAGATTAGAACTTGCAGTAGGTTATTCAGTGAGAGAAGTAAATGGAATTAATAATTTTCAATCATTTATGGACAAATTGTAATCTGTTTACAGCAGATCACTTCTAAATCAAAAGGAATTGTCTGAATGTGCCTCTCAACTAGAACAACAAATTTGCAAAATAGGGCGTGTTCTGGGCACCAGGTGGGTAGCTGGCTCGTTTCGAACAGTTTCAGCAGTGTGGCAAAATTATGATGCACTGTGTCTTCATTTTGAAAAAGCAGTGAAGGATGAAACAAGATCTGGAAGTGACAGAAAAACCTATGAAGGTCCGTTGACAAGACTCTTCAGAACAGTTTCTATTCGATTTAGCTCTAATGTATGACACGGCGCATGAACTTGGTGCACTGTCAGTGTTTACAGAAACGCACTATTATGATTGTTTATGCAGACAAACTGATCCAACGGATCGCTGCATGGATTGATAGAGCAACCTGGTACAAAAACTCTAGAAGCTCAAGAGGCAGCTGAAAAGGGGAAGTTTGGAGAAATTACCTGAACAAGCAACATTAATGTCTCCATTAATTATCAACAGTTTCCTACTAGTCTTATAAACAATTTGCAGCACCGTATGTTCATGACAACATCCTTGAAAAGTTCTCATTCTTCTGAACCGCATAGTATGTATAAATCCCTGCTAAATGAATTGTGTGTCCTTGATAAATGCTGTTGCAAGAGGTTTAAGCTTTCTTCTCCCTCTTCCTCTTCCTCTCTAATAAATTATGTGAACATCCCCCAAGATATACGCCCATTACTGAGCTGTTCTCGTTATTTCTATTAGTACTGCTGAGTGTGAGGGTATTCAGTCACATGAACTTGATAATAAATAACATTCAGTGTCCACGTGCTTGTCCATCTGATCTGTAAACTGAGGCTCTGAGCAGGAACGTGAGAAATGAAAACAACTCAAATGTCTTAATCAAGTTTTGCTTCTTCCTCCGGTTTCATACTTGGCACTTTTATCCTTTGTCTCACACCTTTTGTCTTTTCATCTCTGGCCCATGTCTAACCACCTTCCTATCGATCTCCCCCTCAACTGTATCCACCTATCAATAGCCAGGCTTTTTCTTACCCTTTCCACGTTTCAGTTTTCTCTTCACCACCCCTGCTATGTTCCTCCAGCAGTTTTTATTTTATCACAAAATGTGTTCTTGTTGAGGAAGGATTGCACAAATTATCTCACTATTAATCTTTTCAAAATTTTGAGATTATTGCCAGTTTACACTAATTAATTTATGATAGATTTTTAACGATGTGCAAAATTGTTTTGTTTAGTAACTGCAATTTTAGGTGCAATGGTGCAGATTGTGGTCAATGTGGAAAGCAGTTACAGATAAATCAAACTCCCTAACTTGTGGTTTTAACTTGTGCATATCTACCAAATTACTGTAAACTGTTAGGTGGCGCGTGAATATGTGCACAATTATGACTGCTGCATGGAACCCAGTTCTGTAAGTGGATAAATCTCAGTGTAAATTTGCTATTAACAATTGCTGTCATATTATATTTCCTCAGGCTGTATGTATGAATATTTGTAATTGTACATTCTATTTGTACAATATCAAACTATTTTTCAGGAGAGTTATTACAAGTACATGTGGTGTTTTAATTTTTTTTGTTTCGTTTTGAGTGTAGATAGCCTAACGATTGAAGCTTCAAATTAAGGTATTGTGGTTTATTTTAACTTTTCTCCAGTTTATGCCAGCGTGGGCATGTTGGTATTGTGCTGATTAGTTGGTCGTCATTGCATAACATTTGGTTAGATTGGAGTTGTCGAGTCATGCTGCATGGAAACAGTTAAAGGATGAATGTGCATTCTCCACGCCAAATAACCCAATGATTGGATTGAACTTGTCTCTGGAACGGTGAAGCAGTGGCACTAACTATCTTTTTACTTTGCTAACCCAAATATTCTCATTGTGCTTGTGGAGCTATTTGCACCTCATCCACTTTTCCTTAAAGGCGTATGAAAGGGGTATTTGTTCATTAAAATTGTATAGTAGCCAAAGTATCAGTCAGTTGTACAGGTGCACAACCTTTTATCCGGTGTTCCGGAAACCGAAAACCTCCGAAAACCGGCCATTTTTTCCAGGATGTCATCGGCACACCAAAATTCGCGTTTGGCCCCAAACTTGACCCGAAACGACCCACGGTCAACCCAGGTCTGTACTACTGTAGCGGCTGCCTCCTCCTCTGAGACCGGGGAGACACTTAAACATCTGTAAATCATTGCTTAAATGTTAGTCAGTTAGTTTGGAGGGCTTTTATGTGAAGGGGGGGGGGTTGAAGGGGTAAACTTTAATTCTTAGTCCCCTACTGGTCAGAGAGACGGGGAGCGGTCAATGCCTTACAAGACAGTGCAGTAAGCTCCGCAGCATTGTGGCACCAGCGGGCGGCGCCGGTAATAGCTCCGAAGCCACTCTACCCCTGGCTGCGATTATAAAATCCATAGCAGCTGGTATACGGACGCCCCCCATGTCTCTGCGTTTGGGAGTCGGCGGCGTTGCAGCGCTGGGATAATCAGCGGACAATGCTCTGACGCGGTGCAGTAGAGCGCTGGGATACACTTGGGATCACCTTCAGGGCGCTGTGTGGAAGCTCCAGGGAGCGGGGGCCGCCTTCTCCAACATTCGCGCCTAGTTTTTTCAGAGTTCGCTGGCCTCGCAGCCAGGGGTAGAGTTGACCGTTCGGAGCTACTGCCCCACCACTGAGCCGCGCCCTCCTGATCAGCTTATCCCGCGATGTTTTTGTCCGACTATTAGGGGACTAAGGGTTTCCCCTTCTCCCCAACCCACCCCACACCACCACATAAAATCCCTCCAAACTAACTGGCTAACATTTATGCAATGATTTCCACTGATTCTCAGACTTTTTAAGCCGCCCGCGCTACCTTCCTAATCTACGCTTAAAATCTCCTTCGGAAATACGAAAATGTCTCCGACAAGTTCTGGTCCCTTCCTGTTGTGCACCTGCCTTGTATTTTTATATTACATTTTTTTTTCAGAATTGCTAATTTAATATGATAGGTACCTCTAAAACCCAAAACTAAAACTAATATGATGATTCAAATAATTATCCTTTTACCCACTGTCAATCTGTAGGTATAAATTATGTTGTTAGTTTATTATCGATGATTATGCAATAATGGCAAAGATTGTAAAGTGGATTGTGAAAATGCTTATCCTTAATGTGGTCTTAACCATGCAATGTTATTGTGCCAGGCTTTTTGCTTGTTACATCTGGAGTCTATAGGGGTGACTTTAGCCACATTAGTAATGTGGAATGATAGAAAATTAATTTTTCACTGACTACATTGAAGAAAAATCAAGCCTTGAGAAGAATGGCATTGGGTGTGGTGGAAAGCAGGCTACGGACTACGGACACTTTTCATTCCGCTGGTTCAGATAAGTCGCACCTCAAATTGCTGGTTCAACCAACACGGATCCAAGAAAGGTTCTTTGCAGATTAGGATTAATTCTGATTTTATTTCTCAAGAAAATGGTTAATTGAATGAAATTCTAGTGATTTTACAACTAATTATCAACCAGTAAATGCAGGATAGAAGAATCTGATATTTTCTTTGTACGGTGCTGATGTTAAAATCTGTTTCAACATCAATTGATGCTTTTTAATGCAATTGTTCTATTTTTAATCTTGTGCAAAAATTGTAGATATGGTATCTTGCAATGTTTCTGTAGATCCTGAATGTCAGAATTTTACATTGGGTACCAAAATCGATCTCTTGTACATGAAGAAATCATTGCTTTGGGGATCATTGAAGATATCTGAATATCTTTGATGTTTATAAACATTAATTGTATTTGAGACTTGCTGAAATATGAAACTAGAGGTTAAAAAGATGCTTAAAATATATAAACACATGTGCCAAAATGTTAAAAACATTAAAGCTGACAAGAAAAAGTTCTAATCTCCCAGCTGTTACCTAGCTGGGTAATATCGGAGGTCACGATGGCTGATCTCCTTAGACGAGGCTGTCCCATAGCACTTTGGGTGTGCTGACGCCTGTGATGTCCCCAAATGCGGGATACTCAACTGTATTTTCACAAAGGGTGGTGGGTGTATGGAACCAGCTGCCAGAGGAGGTAGTTGAGGCTGGGACTATACCAACACTTAAACAGTTAGACAGGTACATGGATAGGACAGGTTTGTAGGGATATGGGCCAAACACAGGCAAGTGGAACTAGTATAGCTGGACATGTTGGCCAGTGTGTACAAGTTGGACCGAAGCTCCTGTTTCCACACTGTATCATTCTATGTTGATTCAACCCATTCATTTGTAAGAGGACTGCTATACCTTTCAGCTTCTGACAACATGAGGCTGATTTCCACATGTCTTTGGCTGTAGATGGAGTAACTTGACCATGACAGGAGAGCAAGGAGGCTTGTTGGACTCCAAGAGCTGTCTGCTGATGTAGCACGGGGGCAAACATCAGTCCAAATGGGTAGGGTCGAAGGTGCTATTCCTGATTTAAGCCCACACCAGTACCAGATACGAGGATTCAAGCAAGGCTACACTGATAAATTGTAATTTAAGCTTAATGACCACTGTCCAGTGGCTTTAACATACACCATTATGAAGGCTCAGAGTGCCAGAGACCCAGGTTCGATCTTTGTGGAGCTTGCACGTTCTCTCTGTGACCATGTGGATTCCCTTTGAATGCTCAAGTTTCCTCCTACATCCCAAAGACCTGCAAGTTTGTAGGTCAATTGGCATCTGTAAATTGCCCCTAATGTGCAGGGAGTGGATGAGAAAGTGGGATAACATAGAATCAGTGTGAACGGGTGATCAATGGACTCGGTGGGCTGAAAGGCCTGTTTCTGTGCTGCATTTCTAAACTGAACTAAACTCAAAGTGTGGGAGGGTGGGGTGGGGGTTACCTGCCACTTGTCAGAGATATACATGAGATTACAATTTCCCTCCCCCCACACCAATTTGTTTTTTGTTTCAATTTGGAATAACAATTTCTAATTGTGTAACTATGGTCTAGCCTTGGAGAATTTAGAGATACAACATTGGAAACGGGCCATTCCAGTCCATGCCAACCAGTGATCACCCCTTACACGAGCAGTATCCAACATATATGGGATAATTTATAATTTGCAGAAATCAATTAATCTCCAAAACTGTGCATCTTTGGAATGTGGGAGGCAACCAGAGCATCCAGCAAAACCCCACATGGTCACAGGAGAACATGCAAACTCCGTACAGACAGCACCCAGAGTTAGGATCGAACCAGGGTCTCTGGCGCTGCAAGGCAGCAATTCTACCGCTGTGCCACTGTGCTGCCCTACAGCACATTCTTCAAAATGTACTGTTATTTTCACCATTCGCCTTCCACTGCATGTTTTTAATGACATTGTATAATGTATCATTCTTTTTATTTAGGGTTATCTACCTGCAAATATGGAAAGAAGGGAAATCACCCTACAGCGAAAGCGGGAAGAATATTTTGGGTTTATTGAACAATATTATGACTCCAGAAATGAGGAACATCACCAAGATACCTATCGGCAGGTACTGAATGAAATTTAAGCTGCTTTTTCAAACTGCTAGTGCACCAAATTGCCATTGTACTTAAAGATTTTAAAAGAGGCTTCTTTAAAGTAGATGTGCTTAAAATAGAAACATTAAAAAAAAAGAACTATTCTCTTAAAGAGTGTGCTTTTCATATATCTAAAGCACATTGAAGAGGTGTCACTGCTCTTATGTAGGCAAAAATGGCTACACTTTGTGAGCTCAAAGCTTTGAAATAAGTGACCAGTCAATATATTTTGGCAGATATTGAATAGGTCCTTAGAAAAACTAATCTGCTCTGGTTCCAATACTGTCATAACACCTCTTTCTTCCGCTTGAAAGAGCAGGTAAGGTCCTTGTTTACCTTCATCTGCAAGATGGCATCATTCAATCTCTGAGCACTTGTAACTGCTTCACAGTGTCAGTCTGATTAATGATGCTCCAATGTTGCAGGAGGAGTTAAACATGGACCCTGAACTCTGATGCGATAATTCTAATATTAGTTTAAGCTTTTAAAGAGAGTACTATTAATAAGAAATGTATGCTCTTTGACCACCTCATTTACATAACTAGATTTAGCCTGTTTGTGATATAATGAAAATACACTTTGCAAAAAAAGATTTATTTGAAAAATGGTGCCGCAAGGGATTTTATTTGGATAATTAATCAGGATATTTGAATCTTCAGTTATTTAATCAACTACTATTAAAAAAATTTAAAAAAGTAGACATAAATGCTGGAGAAACTCAGCAGGCGAGGCAGCATAGAAACATAGAAATTAGGTGCAGGAGTAGGCCATTCGGCCCTTCGAGCCAGCACCGCATTCAATATGATCATGGCTGATCATCCAACTCAGTATCCCGTACCTGCCTTCTCTCCATATCCTCTGATCCCCTTAGCCACAAGGGCCACATCTAACTCCCTCTTAAATATAGCCAATGAACTGGCCTCAACTACCCTCTGTGGCAGAGAGTTCCAGAGATTCACCACTCTCTGTGTGAAAAAAGTTATTCTCATCTCGGTTTTAAAGGATTTCCCCCTTATCCTTAAGCTGTGACCCCTTGTCCTGGACTTCCCCAACATCGGGAGTAATCTTCCTGCATCTATGGAGCGAAGGAATAGGTGACGTTTCGGGTCGAGACCCTTCTTCAGAACTTTGCTGTTTTAGTGTCTAGGTTATTTTTCTATTTTTTTTATCTTTCTATTTTTATCTTAACTTGTTTTATTTTAACAATCATTTTTTTATCTTAAGAATAAAGTTCTGATGGATTATTGAGTGCGAGTTGAAAAGGATCCAAGTTGACAGTGAACAAAATGTCCCATAGCTTAGTCTTCCACTGATTTCAACTGTTAACTTTGTACCCTTCCGAATTTTATGTATTACTAGACCAAGTGCAGACCCGTTGGGTCTGTTCCCTCAATGTGCGGTTGTGGGGGGGGGGGGGGGGGGGAGGCTGCACGCAGCGTCACACACACTAGCTATTTCTTCCCCCCCCCCGCACTCACGCTAATTACCCCCTTGATATTATATTAATATTATTAATTTGCTCCCTTTACCCCATAACCACCCTATCTACTGACGCATAGCCCAAACTTGCAGTCACATCTAGAGAGGGGGTGGGGTGGAGAGTGAGGGCCGAGAGAGAATGGACAGAGACAGAGAGAGAGAGTCAGACACAGAGAGAGGGGGGAGAGGGATAAGGGGGGGGGGTGGGGGGAGGGGGGGGGTAGAATATGGGGAGGATTAGGGAAGGGTTTAGAGGTGTAGAGTGGAAAAGAAAGGGGGTCAGAAGAGGTGTGGATCATGGGGAACAAGGGGGACCAATTGAATAACTACTTTGGTTCCGTCTTCACTAAGGAAGACATGTAATTTGGGAGCAGGGGACCGCGGGTTTTAGGAGTTGGAGGAATTGAGTGGGGGCCGGGAAGGGTGTTGGGTAAATTGAATGGATTAAAGGCCGATAAATCCCCAGGGCCAGATAGGCTGGGGGAGCTCCAGAAATAGTGGATGCATTAGTAATAATCTTTCAAAACTCTTTAGATTCTGGAAGGGAGATTGGGGGGAGCAAACGTAACCCCAGGAGAGGGGGGGGAGAGAGAAAATGGGGAATTACAGGGTTAGTCTAGGTAGAGGGGGAACTGCTAGAGTCAGTTATTAAAGGGGATAGCAGCACATTTGGAAAGTGGTGAAATCATTGGCCAAAGTCAGCATGGATTTACGAAAGGTAAATCATGTCTGACGAATCTTATAGAATTTTTCGAGAGGATGTAACTAGTAGGTGGGGGGAGAACCAGTGGATGTGGTGGGGAAGGCTTTCGACAAGGTCCCACATAAGAGATTAGTATACAAACTTAAAGGGCATTGGGGGTTCAGTATTGATGTGGATAGGGAACTGGCTGGCAAAGAGGAAGCAAAGAGTAGGAGTAAATGAGTCATTTTCAAAATGGCAGGCAGTGACTAGTGGGGTACCGCAAGGCTCAGTACTGGGACCCCAGCTATTTACAATATATATTAATGATCTGGATGAGGGAAAGGGCAATATCTCCAAGTTTGCGGATGACACTAAGCTGGGGGGCAGTGTTAGCTGTGAGGAGGATGCTAGGAGACTGCAAGGTGACTTGGATAGGCTGGGTGAGTGGGCAAATGTTTGGCAGATGCAGTATAATGTGGATAAATGTGAGGTTATCCATTTTGGTGGCAAAAAAAGGAAAGCAGACTATTATCTAAATGGGGGCCGATTGGTAAAGGGGGAGATGCAGCGAGACCATGGTAACCAGTCATTGAAGGTAGGCATGCAGGTGCAGCAGGCAGTAAAGAAAGCGAATGGTATGTTAGGTTAGGGGTATTTTAGACACTACATGCACCAAAAGGAGCAGAGACACATTCTGCAAGGGTTGTAGACCTCACCTGGAGTAGACGTACAGTTTTGGTCTGCAAAGGAAGGACATTTTGCCATAGAAGTGCAGATACGACCACTGATTCTGGGAAGCGTTTATGAGAACCACTGGAAGGACTTGGTTTACACTCTCTAGATTTGAAGATAGAGGGGATGTAGAAACTTACAAAATGTTAAGGGGTCACAGGCTCAGCAGGAAGATTGTTCCCGTGAAGTCCCTCACAGCTTAAGGATAAAGGGGAAATCCTTTAAAACCAGATGAGAAGAACTTTTTTCACGCAGAGAGTGAATCTCTGGAACTCTCTGCCACAGAGGGTAGTTGAGGCCAGTTCATTGGCTATATTTAAGAGGGAGTTAGATGTGGCCTGTGTGGCTAAGGGGATCAGGGGGTAGGGAGAGAGCAGAGAGGATACTGGTTGGAATCAGCCATGATCATATGAATGGCGGTGCAGGCTCGAATCATTACTCCTGCATAATCTCTGTTTCATTTTTCATGTGCGAGGGGAAAAGGGAGGAATGGTGGGGGAGGGGATGGACATACGGGGAGAGGGGGGGGGGGGGGGGGAGGAGAGGAGAGGGGGGGGGGGAGAGGAGAGGTGGGGGGGAGTGGCCAAAATGACGGCCGTAGGGGGGGGGCGTTCTCTCGGGGGGGGGAAAGGAGAGCAGGGGGGACAGATGGCCAAAGACCGGTCAAGAACAGAAATCTTTTAGTAAAATAGAAGATTATTGGGCAGTGCATATTAAGAATAATAATTTATTTGGCAAACATGGCTGAGAGACACTTTTTGCAAACATTTTAGAACCAATAGTTCCACCCAACAGACAGAATTCACAGCTCAGAGAAACGACCCTCTGCCTTCCTCCAGCTTGCAGAAAGAGGATTGAGGCACACCACCTCGTTTTATAGTCCTGCCGCCAGCAGGGGCAGCAGAGAGAATGGGGAAGTTTGTAAAATCATTAATATCTCTGTCATTTTTCATCGACGGGAAAAATCCTCGGCACACATACGGCGGAGGGGGGCTCTGAGCAAAGTGGCCAAAAATGACGGCCGTAGGTGGCGGCGTTCTCTCGGAAATCGCCGCACAGATGGCCAAAACCGGTCAAGAACAGGCTTTTAGTAATATAGAAAATTATTGGGCAGTGCATATTAAGAATATAATTTATTGGCTGGATAGTTCTACCCAACAGACAGAATGGATAAAAATGGAGAAAGAGGATTGTCGTCCTTGTAATATAGGAACGATCCTCTTTCCCCCCCCCCCCCCCCGAAAAAACTGAATAACACAATATATAAGAAGAACCAAATTATATATGGTACAATAAGAATTTGGAAACTAATAAAATTATCTTTAAAATTAAAACTTTATCATTATTAATGCCAATAGCGAATAACCCTTTATTTAAACCATCTCTTATTGATAAAACATATAACCAATGGGAAAGTCTCGGAATTAGAAGGATCGGGGATATGTACGAAATGGAAAATCTACTATCATTCCAACAATTACAATTAAAATTTAAACTGAAAAACAACCAATATTTTAAATATCTTCAGATTTGCGATTTCATGAAAAAATATATACAAGGATATCAAAAAATAACTCCTGAATTATTGGAAGAAGCAATGAATATTAAAGCTGACTCACAAAAATTAATATCATATTTATATAATAATATTCTAAATATAGACCTACCATCGACAGAGGTACTTAGAGAAGAGTGGGAACGGGAACTAATGATAAAAATTACGAAGGTTACATGGGAAAAGTACTTGATATATATTCACAAATGTTCGATTAATGCAAGACATAATCTAATTCAATTTAAAATTTACATAGATGATATTATTCAAAAACAAGATTGAACAAATTTTATCCAAATATATCCCCCATTTGTGATAAATGCCTATCCCAAAATGCAACTATAACACACTCCTTTGTTTCCTGCATAAAACTTTATAGATTTTGGAGTGATATTTTCAAAATATTTACTAAATTATTCAAGATAAGAATGGTACCTACTACTGAAATGATTATATTTGGAGTAATGGAAGATGGGAATAAATTGAACACATCTCAAAATTTATTTTTTAACTATGGTTTAATAATAGCAAAACAATTAATACTTAAATTTTGGAAAAATACATCAATACCAACGCTTAAAATGTGGATTGCAAGTATGTTGGACACCGCACATCTTCAGGAAATGCGATTCCTCCTAATGGACAATTATGGATGTGGACAAGCTTTTCCCTTTGAGAATAGGGAAGATTCAAACAAGAGGACATGACTTCAGAATTAAGGGACAGAAGTTTAGGGGTAACATGAGGGGGAACTTCTTTACTCAGAGAGTGGTAGCGGTGTGGAATGAGCTTCCAGTGGAAGTGGTGGAGGCAGGTTCGTTGGTATCATTTAAAAATAAATTGGATAGGCATATGGATAAGAAGGGAATGGAGGGTTATGGTATGAGTGCAGGCAGGTGGGACTAAGGGAAAAAAAGTTGTGTGGGCATGGACTTGTAGCGCCGAGATGGCCTGTTTCCGTGCTGTAATTGTTATATGGTTAATGGATAAATCAGACCAATTCATAACGAGTTGGTCCCCATTTGTCGACTTTTTCGAATCATATGTTGCAACACAATTGTAAAAACTAACTGCTTCAGGACTGGACGAGGGATGGTCAAGATTATAAACAATGATCTCCTTACCTTTTTTTTTTAATGTCTTATTCTCTTTTTTCTATTTTCTTTTCCTCAACTTTCTTCACTCATTCGTCTTTTTTCTTTTTCATCACACACTATATCTCACGCCTTTCTATCCTTTACTATCTAATTTCTTTTTCTTATTCTCATCTTTCTTTATTATACCAAAATAAAAGCTGTACATAATATGTATTATGAAAATATATATTAGGCACTTTGATGCCATATGACTGTACTTGCTTCTAATAAAATAAAATATTAAAAAAAAAAAAAAAAAAAACTTTGTACCCTTTATATCATGCTTCACACCAAGGTTTAGCAAATTCATGCTTGATGCAGTGCATCAAGATTTAGCTAGATTTTAAAAAAACCTACAAGTTGTTAAAGATTTGTCAAGACATTCTACCTTCATGAAACACAAGTAGTAATTGTTTTGCTCAACTACGTATATAATGTAACTTTACCTTTCTGTTCACAGATTCACATTGACATTCCTAGAACGAATCCACTCATTCCCCTCTTTCAACAACCAGCTGTTCAAGAGGTGAGCATGTCAATACACACTGTACATTTAATATTACTGGGTCAGGGTTAAAACTGAACCCCAGAAGTAATAGATTTGAGATCAGTTGCACAGAAGATCCATTTGAAAAAATATAACCTCATTATATATTTCGCAGAGTATATTTAAATAGCATAATTTTTTCTTTAAATATTGAGAAATATGCTATTGTGTTGGTATCATGTTGGTTGGTCCTTTGTGGGTCAATACGGGAGGAAAATGAGATGTGTGTACCTTTGCCATTATGTACTTAAAAGCTATCAAGGCTTTGCCTCAGAACATTCTTGCATTTGAATATTACATTTTCATGAAAATTATAGCACAGTAAAACAGGCATATATTGTATGTTAGTCGATTCATCTCTATTGAGACTTTTGTGTGTACATAAATTCTCATCAGATCAGACAACATCTGGGGGGAAGGAAGCAAAGTTAATTTTACAGGTTGGTGATGTTTCAGGTGATAAAAGGTAATCAACCTGAAACATGAGTTCTGTTTCCCCCTTCATAGATGCTGCCTGACCTGAGTATTTCCAACATTTTTTGGTTGTAAAATTGTTTAACGAGATTCAATTTTTTTTCCCCAAACGTAAAATAACTTTTCTCTCTGTAACTGCAATGCTACAATGCTGGAACACTATATTTTACACTCTGGTATTTCTCTCTTTGCTCTATCTGTTGTCAGTGTCTTTGGCTTGATTGTAGTAATTTATAGTATCACCTGATTTAACTGAAATAGTACACAAATAAATGCTTTTCATCGCATCATGGCATAACTGACATTAAAAAAAAAAAAACAAATAGTAAGGGGGTTGTGCATGGAGTGTGAGAACACCAGAGAAGTTTGGATTATTCTATTCTCCATTTTCGCACATTGTCAAGCACACGCATATGTCACTGTAACTTCATTTATTGTTATGTGTGCGGTGTAACAAAAAAGATATATGCACTTCTGTTATTTGTTAAAGCAGTTAAACTGTTGCTTCCTACCTTCTTAATTTGGAAAAGCAATCTTCTAGTTTGCAATGGCTACATCATCTGCTGATGTACCGCCTCTTAAATGCTTTTGTTCCCATTATTGCTGCATTCCTGATTCTACTGGCTCCTCAGGCAAGACACTGCTTTTCTTTCCGAGGCAGTCAACATCACACCAATTTCTGAAGATGCTGTCCTGAAGCTAATTGTCCAATTTCATTCTGTAATCAGCACGGCTATAACATTCAGATACGGTCCTCAATAGGAGTTGAAGTTACTTTCTTTCTTTTTGAAACAAGTACACTGCAAAAACCTTAAAAACATACTTGATCAGATTATTACATTGGTTACGAAAGTGCTTCTCCCCCCCCCCCCCCCCCCCCTCATATAAGTAGCAGATGCCACATCAAGAAAAAAAATACTTTTAGATTCAGAAACTGAGTGTTCCTGACTTTCGCATAAACAATTCCAGGTAAAAGGCAATTTTGGAATTAGTGTTATGTAATGAACCAGATTTGATAGGGAACCCAAGGTAAAGAAACCATTAGGAGGTAGCGACCACAACATGATAAGTTTGAATCTGCAATTTGAGAGGGAGAAGGTAAAATCGGATGTGTCGGTATTGAAGCTGGGCAAAATGAACTACAGAGGCCTGAGGGGGGAGCTGGTCCCAAAGGGACCTTAACAGGTGGAACAGCAATGGCAGGAATTTCTGGGAATAATCTGGAAGATGCAGGATCTTTTTTTTCCAAAGTGGAAGAAAGATTCTAGGGAGAGAAAGAGGCGACCGTGGCTGAGAAGGGAAGTCAAGGACAGTATAAAGCGAAAAGAGAAGGCGTATAACATAGCAAAGATTTGTAGGAAGCCAGAGGATTGGGAAGCTTTTAAAGAACAACGGAGAGTAACGAAAAAGAAAATACGAGGAGAAAAGATGAAATACGAAGGTGGCACCGATCATAGTTGCAGCAGGTCGCCGAAAATGTTCAAAATGTTGAAAATCCAGCAGCGATCAGAAAAAGGTACGACTCTTTGGGCCGCTACTCATGACCAAACAGGCGTCACCCCGTGACAAATGGGACAGGCCCTTAAGCTAGTCAATAATATGAGGCTAGCAAGAGTTTCTTCAGTTATATAAAGAGCAAGAAAGAAGCAAGAGTGGACGTTGGATCGCTGGAGAATGATGCAGAAGAAGTGATAATGGGGAATAAAGAAATGGCAGAAGAATTGAATAACTTTTTTGCATCGGTCTTCACAGTGGAATACACCAGCAACAAGCCTGAAATTCAAGGAAGTCGGGGTGGAAGTTTGTGGAGTGGCTATTACCAGGGAAAAGGTGCTTGGGAAGCTGAAAGGGCTGAAAGTGGATAAGTCACCTCATCCGGGTGGACTGCACCCTAGGGTTCTGAAAGAGGTGGCATTAGAGATTGTGGAGGCATTGATAGTGATATTTCAGGAATCACTAGAGTCAGGAGTGGTCCCAGATGATTGGAAAATTGCCACTATAACCCCGCTGCACAAAAATGGAGTAAGGCAGAATAGTGGGAACTATAGGCTGATTAGTTTGACTTCGGTGGTTGGTAAGATTTTAGTCCATTGTTATAAAGGATGAGGTTACAGAGTACTTTGAAGTTCACGATAAAATAGGCCGAAGTTAGCATGACTTTGTGAAGGGGAGGTCTTGCTTTACAAATTTTCTGGAATTCTTTGAAGAAGTAAATAACAGGACAGACAAAAGAGTCAGAAGATGTTATTTACTTAGATTTTCAGAAAGCCTTTGATAAGTCAAGTCAAGTCACATTTATTTATATAGCACATTTAAAAAAACAACTCTCGTTGGCCAAAGTGATTTACATTTGTTATAAGAATAGCACAACAAAACAAACTACATACATATATACATGTAGCCCTCACTCAGAGGGCGTCAGGTGATAAGGTGCCACATGTTATCAATGGGGAAATACTAGCATGGATAGCAGGTTGGCTGGATGGCAGAAGACAAAGGAGGCTTTTTTCTGGTTGGCTGCCAGTGACTAGTGGAGTTCCGCAAGGATAGGTGCTGGGGCTGCTACTCGTCACGTTGTAGGTGGGTGGCGCGACTCGGGTCGCAGCGGCCTCTGCAGTCCGTCCGTCTTTTTATTATTTTTTGTCTCGTTGAATGTAGTTTTTATTTTTATTTTTTTGTGTATGTGTGTGGGTATGTGTGGGGGGCGGGGAAAACTTTTAAAATCTATCCCCTGCACGGAGAACCCGACCTTTTCTCTGTCGGGTCTCCGTTGTCGTTGGGGCCTAGCACTGTGGAGCGGCCTCCAGCAGGAACGACCTGGGGCTCCAGTCGCGGAGCCTGCGGACCTACTCGTCATCGAGGAGCTGGCCGAGTTCGGAGCGGGAGGAGCGGTGGTGGCGCGCTGCTGCGACCCGACCCCGGGGATTCGGAGGCTTACCGCAGGTCCAGTGGACAGTGAAACCGGGAGCCCACAGGTCCCTGCTGGGAGACCGCTTTTCGGGGATCCACAATGGCGACTTCACCCGCCCGAGTTGCGGGGTTGAAGAGTACCTGGAGCGGGGCCTTACATCATCGCCTGGCGTGGCTTGGAATGGCTGTGGGACTTTGCTAGTGCCCGCCGGGGGCTCCAACAACAAGACCCGGAGCGTGGCCTTGCATCACCCTGCGCGGCGTTAATGGCCGCGGGGCAATTACCATCGCCCGCCGGGGGCTTTGACTTTGACTCTGACATCGGGAGGGGAATGGGAAGTGCAGGGGAGAGATAAGTCTTTGCCTTTCATCACAGCGAGGAGGAGATGCGCTGTGATGGATGTTTGTGTAAATTGTGTTGTGGCTTGGTTCTTTTTTGTGTGTATGACTGCAGAAACAACGTTTCGTTTGAACCTCAATGGGGTTCAAATGACAAATAAATTGTATTGTATTGTATTGCATATTAATGATTTGGCCAAGGGGGTGGAAGGCTCTGTAGCAAAGTTTGCGGATTATACGAAAATAGGTGGAGAGGGGCAGGTAGTGTCAAGAAAGCAGGGACTCTGCAGAAGGACTTGGACAGGTTGGGAGAGTGGGTAGAGAAGTGGCAGATGGAATATAGTATAGCAAAGTGTGGAGTCATGCATTTTGGTAGTAGGAATAAAGGTATTGAATATTTTCTAAATGGGGTGAGTATCCAGAAATTGGAGATGTAAAGGGACTTGGGAGTTCTGGTACAGGATTCCCAAAAAGTTAATCTGCAAGTCGAATCGGTAGTAAAGAAAGCAAACTCAATGCTAGCATTTATTTCAAGAAGGCTTGTATACAAAAACAGGGACATAATATTGAGGCTCCATAAAGTGTTGGTAAGATCGCATTTGGAATATTGTGAGCTATTTTGGGCAGCATATCTGAGAAAGGATGTGCTGGCTCTGGAGAGGGTCCAGAGGAGGTTTACAAGAATGATCCCAGGAATTAGTAGGTTAACCTATGATGAGCATTTGTCAGCACTGGGCCTGTACTCACTGGAGTTGAGAAGATGAGTGGAGACCTCATTGATACATACAGAATGGTCAAAGGCTTAGATGGTCGACATGTATAGGATGTTTCCACTGGTGGGACAATTTGTGCTGGGCCTCACTCTGACAATGGAGGAGGCCCAGGACAGAAAGGTCAGATTGGGAATGAGAGGGGGGAGTGAAAGTGCTGAGCAGCCGAGAGATCAGGTAGGTTAAGGTGGACTGAGCGAATGTGTTCAGCGATTTCATTCCTGCACATAGTGTGAATGGGTGATCAGTATGGTCTTGGTGGGCTGAAGAGTCTGTCAAAAATAAATATTTCTGATAGCTTGAGGCCATGCTTGCCTTGGGTAAACTTGAAGTTTTCTAGTTGATGGGTTAACAAGAGCAGTAAAAGACAGAGACAGAAAAGGAACATAAAAGCTGTGCGATGAAGAGATGTGAGAAATGCCTGGCTGGTCACGTTTTGTGAGTGAAGTGGGAGAAGAAACACCTACTCGGTTACCATTACAAATAGATAACTCGCAGCAGAACTGCCCGATTCTTGAGAAAAGGAGTTACTTGAATCTGATATTGTGCCCGGAGGACTGCAACATGCTTGGGCAGAAGGTGATGTTCCTTATGCTAAGCTGTCACCCAGTCTGTGTTTCGTTTCTTCAATGAAAATGAAACCTTATTGAGAGCACAGTGTAATGGAAGAACTGCAAGCAAATTGCTGCTTCATCTGTAAAAACTTTTTGGGTCCCTAGATGGTGGGAAAGGAAGAGGTGCAATGACAAATGGTGCATTTCCTGCAGTACTTTGGTAAAGTTCCTGGTAAGGTGCCATGAGAAAGGGAGTATCTGACAGAGATGGGAGAACAGGAACAGTCCTTTTGGAATACTGGAAGGGGAGGAGATGTCGGGTGCTAGATTTGTATTGAAGGTACTGGAACTTGGGAAGGATAATCCATTGAATGCAGAGTCTGGTGGGGTGGAAATCGGGAACAGAAGAACTCTACCCTTGTTCAGACTGTGAGCAAAGGTGCATGGAGTATCTAAGTTGCTTTTCAAGGGTTCTGTTAACAGTGGTCGATAGATTGCCACAGTAGTGGTAGAAGGAAGTAATCTCAGAGGCCCCTGATATGAGGGAGATGGAGGGGGATATGAGAATGGAATGTGTTTTTTATGGGAAGCAAGGTGGGAGGAAGTTCAAGTTCAAATGAGTTTATTGTCATATGTCCCTGTATAGGACAATGAAATTCTTGCTTTGCTTTAGCACACAGAACATAGTAGGCATTTACTACAAAACAGATAAGTGTGTCCATATACCACAATATAAATATATACACACATGAAGATAGTATTTAGAGTCCGTGAGCTTGCATGTTTGTATATTTATCTCTCACCTCTTCCCTGAGATGGGAAGATCCATAAAGGGAAAGGATGATTAAGTGGTGTACTGTGTTGGGAAGATTAAGAGATTGTGTTGATGACAAGCGTAATTTACAAGAAAAGTGATTAAACTTTCAAACTCTAAAGCTGGTTAATAATTTTGCATGAAATTCTGCACCTCGATAATAAAACGTGCATGACATTGTCTGCAGTCTTTCATTTTTGTCACCCTTTTATAAGCTGAGCAATTCTAATGTTTGATGTCTGAAGAAGGGGTCTGAAACATCACCTATTACTTTTCTTCAAAGATGCAGCCTGACCTGCTGAGGTACTCCAGCATTTTAGTCTATCTTTAGTAGAAACCAGCATCTGCAGATCTTTCCGACACATCAAAGTTTGAAATCCCGTGAATTTGATATAATAGTGGCTTCTTTGTAAATTGTTTCAAAATGACATCCCTAACACTTCCTTCGCTCCATAGATGCTGCTGCACCCGCAGAGTTTCTCCAGCACTTTTGTCTACCATCCCTAACATATAACCTGACATCCTGCTGAAATTCATGATGTGTTGAATTTTAATGAAAGGAGTGTTATAATAGCGATGTTACTTTGAGACGAATTATGGAGTTGGTGGAATCTGTCCCTCCCCTCAGGCAATGTCCAACAGAGTGCTTTAGATTCAAATTAGAAAAATGTTGATATCTTCCTTGCATGAAGGGAGGTAAATAAATCAAAATACATGATTCTTATAGTGTATTTACACAGAAGAATATGCCAAGAGGGTAATTAGAAATGCTATTAAATCATGGGATAATGTTCTGTTACTGAGGAGACAGTCCGGTCTGGATTGATTTGATTAATATACACCAAGGTTGGTCAAAATTGTTTCAGTAATATTGGAAGTCTTCTCAAATTATGTTAGAATTATTCTAATTTCACTTGTCATAGTGTCAGACCAAATAAAAATTGCTGTGCTTGAAGAGTAATTTGTTTAGATCTACTCCGCAAGGCTGCAGGGAAGAAAATGATTACATCTAATTAATATCCATTTAAAGTAGAAATGGAAAATGAATATCATACAGATATATTTTAATTCACGGCATGAGGTGAAGGGAAAGTGAAGTATTTTTATCAATTGTTTTGAAATTACCATGTAAACGTTTTAAAAGTTCGAGATGAAATACCAAATGTTAAATTTCTGTTTGAGACTTGGCCATTAACCAGAATAGTTCATCCTGACCAAATTCTTATATTCACACTCTTATTAATGATGGTTTACACTAGCAGTCAGTTGGGCCACCAGCTGATATTAGCCTGATCAATCTGTCAAGGGCAGAAAAGTTGACAATTTTTCACATTTTGCCATTGCATTGACATATAATGATATTTAACATTTATCAACAAGAAAACTATTGCAAATAAATATAGTTAATAAGATGGCTTGCATTTTGTAATGGGGTTCAGTTTTAAAATTAATGAGTGAGGCAACATTTTTCTGCAGGTAGTTGGTAAAACACCATTATTTAACATGAGAATAGTGGGTTTTTTCACTTAATTGATACTTACAACTCAAATGAGTTTGATTTTGCTTATTTTCTATATTCCCAATCTTTGGGGGAAACAACCAACTTCGAAGACTTTTCGCACACTTCCTCCTCTTCCCGCTCCCTTCTGGCAGAAAATGCAGAAGCTTGAAGGCACGAACCACCAGACTCGGAACAGCTTCTTCCCTCTTTTTTCAGGTTTCTGAACTATTCTTCCATAAGATAGGGTACTGTCTGACTCGCCTCTAATACATTGCGGACATTGGACCTTATGTCTGGAACTGTTATGAAAAAGGATCCTGACCCAAAGCGTCACCCATCCTTTTTCTCCAGAGGAACTACCTGACCCGCTGAGTTACTCTGGCATTTTGTGTCTATCTTGTTACACTACAATATTGAGAACTATATTCTGCACTCTGTATCTTTCTCTTCACTATATCTATTGAACTTGACATTGGTTTGAATGTATTCACATAGAGTATTGTTTGATTTAATTGGATAGCACACACGGTGCACTCGACAATAATAAACCTAAATCTTTTGATGGGCCATTCATATCTAGATGCCATCCTCAAATGGTCTATTTTTGGCCATGAACCTATTTAGCGCTGGAAGCCATGTGACGCAGGGAGGAGGAATGGATTAAGCAGCTGGCTGGAGTCCTTAGTTTCTTCACTTGAGTTGCGGCACACATCCTGACACACAATCTTTTGCACCTGCATTTGGGCGATTCAAGTGTATAGCGGCTGTGGAAAGTAATGAGCTCTTGATGTGAAATAACTGTTCTTGACATTTTAGTTTTAAAATAAACCTTCAGATCCCAAATGTTCATTGACAGTAATCAAGATTAAATTGCTTGTGAATAATAAATATCAGATAGGTGTAGTCTTTATTCCATCAGGCACGGGGTGGATAGTTTGTGCATGAAAGTTAAATTGTTACATTTCTCATTTTGTTGCAATCTTAAATGTTATATATTTATCACATATCACGTTATGATTCTTAGTTGTGCAACCCAATTGCAAACGTTATCTTTGACATCTGTGCATTTAATTTATAGTAGTGCATGGTACACCTTGCAGTGCTGCACATATCAAAGGTTTGTGGCATTATCCTGATGGTCTAAATTGATCACTGTTAAGTTCATCATATTTTGCTTTAATGTGTACTGGATATAATCAAGGTAGTTATCAAGAGCCACTTTATAATAAAAAGTAAAACATATTGATGAGGTTGGAAAGCATAGCAGTATTAGTTGAGAGAACTTGGTTGTTCTATTATCTAGTCAAATATGAATTGTTAATGCAGTTAGTCTGAAGCTAACGGTTGCCAGAAAATGAACAAATGTAATAACTAATTTCAGATTTTCCTTGATGGTCTTCAATTTTTTTATTTTAGGGAAGAATTTCTGTCTCCATTAACCTTACAGGGGAGTGGGATGCTAATGCCAATCATCTCAATATGGAGACACAAGGAACTGCTTGTACTGGAATCTTGAGCAAGACACAGTGCTGGAAGGACAGGCAGCATCTGTGGAGGAAATGGACAGATGACGTTTGTTAAATCTGAGGAAAGGTTCTGACCCGAATCGCCATCCAGCTATTCCCTTCATCGATACTGCCTGACCCGCAGAGTTACTCAAACACTGTGTTTCGATCTTCAATATGAAATCAGTTTTCTTCAACTTCAATCTGATCCTTCCGCCTATCACTTTATATCTCTGCCCTTTGGTTTTGATCCTTTCCACCTGGTAAGGGAAATCAATCCTTTCTATTTAGTCTTGCAAAATTTGTTTAATTACATTTTCCCATGGCCTTCTCTGTTCCAATAAAAATGTTCCGAATTATTCTAAGCTTTTTTTAATAGCTACTTTTTCTAGTCCTTGCAAGATCTTCATAACTGTTCAAAACCCTCGCTAAAATTCATGTAAACCAAAACGGATACGCTTCCCTCACTGAATTCTTTGAAGTGGTAACAAGGAGAGTCAATCCCTTGATGTTAATGTGTACCTTTCCAGATATAATCCATACCCTCTACTTTTCCCCTACTATAATCAATCTGAAGAAGGGTCAAGACCCCTGATATCACATAGTCACTCCTTCCACAGATGCTGCCTGACCAACTGAATTGTTCCAGCATTTAGTGTTTTACTCAAGATTCCAATATTCCCGTCTCCTTTATTCCATACCTCGATTCTTTTACAAACGTAGCCAATAAATTTTATCCCCAAATGCTTAAAGCACTTTATATAACCCTTTCAAACAGAGACATAAGATACTTTCAATGTGAGCTTATTTTCCTGCCTGCCCACATGCTTATTTTGTGACTTGTGTATTCCTGATTTCATTTTATGCCTTTCCATCGATTTAGTTGCTACACTTCAGTTCAACCGACCTTCGATCATGGCATGTTGTTTCGTGCCCCCTTTTAGAATTCATCGCTGAAAACATTTTTTCAAGAGCTTGTTTCAGCTGACTTTTAGCCATGTTCCACTACTTCATGCATTTTTATTGTATTGTATTGCCTAAGACACCATTACAAATTGTAGCAGTATCTAGCGCTTTTGTCATGACTAGCTTAATATTTTGGAATCATAATAATTGGTAATGGGTAACAGGTTTCTTTTTCAGTAAACTTTAACAGTTCTGTAATAGCAAGTGAAAGCTGCATCTTGGTGTGTCAAGTGAGATAGCTGGATATTACTTAAGACATAGCTTTAAGTGAAAAATCCAGGAAATCAGTAGGCAGATGCAGAATCTTCAAACTTCTGTGTTCTGCTGGATCCTTCTGAGATAGATTCACTAAAACTACAATAAATTTGCTTTCCCAGCTGTGCATTTCAGTTACATATTGAGCAGGACCTAATGTTACAGACATTAATGTGGACAGCATCAACTGCATTTATATGGGTACCTTATCACAGTCAATGTTCCATGCTGCTCCACAGCAGATAAACAGACTGCAAGTAGTAATAGAAGGATTAAGATTGCTGATCAAATGCATGAGAAAAAAGATTGGTTCATTAGGTTTTTGAAAATGGACTCGTTAGCAGTAATAAAGTAGGGGTGTTGAAAAATCTGGAGGGTGGATTCATGATGGTTGAAAGTGCTGCTGCCATGATGCACACATAGAGCAAAGCTTTGTTTTGTTTTTTTGGATCTGAAATCCACTTTACCTGAAGAATCCAGAAGAAAACACACTGATACTTGTAGAAACAAGGAACTGCAGATGCTGGTTTACAAAAAAAATGACTGCGCTGGAGTAACTCAGCGGGTCAGGCAGCATCCCTGAGAACATGGATAGGTGCTGTTTTGGTCGGGACCCTTCTTCAGACTCATAGATGACTTTTCATGTCCAGACTCTTCTTCAAACTCAAGTCTCAAGAAAGGTCCCAACCCAAAACATCACCTATCCATGTTCTCTCAGGAGGCTGCCTGACTCACTGAGTTACTCCAGCACTTTGTGTCTTTACACTGATATTTGTGTTTGTTTCAATGCAAGTGGTTTCTTTCATGTCCACGGACGTGGTTGTGGGCCATATTTTGCATGCATTTTTGTAGGCAGTGCTTTTGACTATATATCAGAGAAGAATTTCATTGGGCTGAAGAATTGTTCTAGCACAGTTCTATCAAACCTGCAGCAAGGACTGGATTTCTCCATGAACCACAAAGCAACCTCACAAAATAATGTCTACAAAGATTAGGTATTTTCTGTTGGCATGGAGCTTCCCACATGTGTTACCATCAAGCAGCAAAAGCTATGTCTTAGTGCAGTATTAATAGGTAATTACATTGAAAGGTTCCCGTACTTAGCAAACACCAAGTACCCAGACTTTTAACCAAATTTCTAACTATAGACTTTAGAGCTACAGCGTGGAAACAGGCCTTTCGTCCCACCGAGCAGCGATCACTTCATCCAATAGCACCATCTGACACACTCTGGTCAATTTACAATATTACTGAAACCAATTAACCTACAATCCTGTATGTCTTTGGAATATGGCAGGAAACCGGAGCACCCTTAGAAAACCCAAGAGGTCACAGGGAGAAGGTACAAACTCCCAATCTCCGTATTCAGGATCAAACCTGGGTCTCTGGCGCTGTAAGGCAGCAACTCTACCACTGCGCCAGTGTGCCGCCAAATATAAACAGAGTAATTGGAAATGGATAAGACATTAAGATAAAGACAAGCAGAAATATGGTGAAGCTTAAATAAGAATACTTTCATGATTTTGAAAATAGCGTGGAAATAATTTGGCCTACCTTACCATTGTCCTAGGATGTAAATGAAACAAGTTTCGTTCGGATTGATGTTATTATTTTACGCGTTATTATTGACATTTTAAATTTTGCAAACATCACTTTACAAACCACTTTTCCACTTGCCCTGCCCGTCAGCCGCCTCTGATGTCACAATGGGACCCCAAATCTCATTTACATAAAAATAATTTTTTTTAAAACTCTGTTTTAATCAAATTCTTCCGTTTTCATTGATAGCTAACATCGTGTTTAGATTATTTTAAAGAAAAAATGCAATTTTCTTGAGAATTTCATTTTTTTTTAAATCACTATTTTTATTGTGGATGGGAGGGGGTGGTGGGATAGGGAGGAGGTTTCATTTAAAAACACAAACCATTTTCATTGTGAGGGGGTGGGAATGGGGGGAGGGAGGAGGGGGGAGGTGAGGAGGGGGGAGCCTGGGCGATAGAGGGAGAGGAGGGGGGGAGGTGGATGGGGAGAGGAGGGTGCTGGGGATGAGGGGGGGAGAGTAGATGGAAGAATGGGGTGGGGGAGGATGGGCGATAGAGGGAGAGGAGGCCAGTGGGGGAGGTGAGGATGGAGAGTAGAGGAGGGTGCTGGGGATGAGGAGGAATTAAGGAGGGAGAGTAGGGGATGGAATGAATGGGGATGCGGGCGAATGGAGGAGGATAGGGGTAGGAAGAGGGATGGCGAGGCGCAGTTGGGGAGGGTTGTAGTGACTCGCGACACAACGGGGATCTCTGGCGTCACAATGGAAACCCCTCTGCCGAGCCTGTGCAGTTGGGGGCTATGGGTCAGTGGTGGAATATTGCCTTGGAGGAATGGGGCCCAACGGGTCCGCACCTGGTCTAGTTTGCTGTTAAAATTCTTCTTTCATTACAATTGATACAAAAAGGCTGGAATATGCCACAAGATTAAGATTAACTGCAATTATATCATTTCAATTCTGTATAATTCAGACAACTCAAATTATTATACATGCCTGATAATGACATTCCATTTTTTATTTAGTAAATAGTTTCATTTTCAAAAAAGAAACTGGATTGATAAGTGAACCTTGGAGTGCTATCTAAGTATTGTGAATATTTCTCGTCCGGTGCTGCCTCGAAGGACCGTTGAATGGCCTACTCCTGCACCTATTTTCTATTTTCTATATTTCTTTTATTGTAATATGAAAATTTCCACTTTTCGTTTTATTGGCTTTTCATTCATTTCTGGAATAAGTTCATGTTCCAGGAGCAGAATTAGGCCCATCAAGTCTACTCTGCCATTCAATCGTGGCTGATCTATCTTTCCATCTGAATCCCATTCGCCTGCCTTCTCCCCATACACCCCTGACACCCTTACTTATCAAAAGGCTGTCAATCTCCACCTTAAAAATATTAATTGACTTGGCCCTCACAGCCATCTGTGGCAATGAATTCCACAGATTCGCCACCCTCTGATTAAAGAAATTCCTATTCTCCTCTTTTCAAACGGTATGTCATTTTATTCTGAGGCTACGGCCACTGATCCTAGACTCTCACACAAGTGGAAACATCCACTCCACATTCACTCTATCTAGTTTCAATGAGGTTGATAGCTAATTTTCATTTGATGAAAAGACTCACTAAGCTAACAGTGAGCCTGTTTCCCCGGTCCTGTGAGGCAACAGGCTCACTGTTGATCCAGATCTAGGGTGCTGTCTGTGTGGTGTTTGCATGTTCTCCCTGTGACTGCATTGGTTTCCTCCGGGTACTCCGGTTTCCTCCCGCATCCTAAAGATGTGCGGATTTGTAGTTTAATTGGCCGCTGGTGTGTGAGGAGCAGATAACTGAACAAGTGTGAGTGCGTGATTGAATGCATCTGACATTGCTATCAAAGATCCTATAGCAGAGCAAGATAGGCTACTCCTGCGCAAAGATCCTATGCTCTGCTGTAGGATCTTTGATTGCTATCATGTTAAAGATCATGTTAAACAGAGAAACTGTAGATGCTGGAAACGAGCAAATAACATAGAAACATCGATAATTATGTGCAGGCTTAGGCCATTCGTGCAGGCCATATGTGCAGGCTTTGAGCCAGCTCCGGCATTCAATATGATTATGGCTGACCATCCAAAGTCAGTACCCCTTTCCGGCTTTTTTCCCATATCCCTTGATTCCCTTAGCCACAAGAGCTAAATCTAACTCTCTCTTGAAAACATCCAGTGAATTGGCCTCTACTGCCTTCAGAGAATTCCACAGAGTCACAACTCTGGGTGAAAACAATTTTCATCATCTCAGTCCTAAATGGCCTACCCCTTATTTTTAAATTGTGACCCCTGCATCTGGAATCCCCCAACATCGGGAATATTTTTCCTTCATCTAGCCTGTCCAATCCTCTAAGAATTTTATATGTTTCTATAAGATCCCCTCACATCCTTCTAAATTCCAGCGAATACAAGGAAGCCCAGTCGAACCATTATTTCATCATATGTCAGTCCCGCCATCCCAGGAATTAGCCTGGTGAACCTGCGCTGCACTCCCTCAATGGCAATAATGTCCTTCCTCAGATTAGGGGTCCCAAATTGCACACAATACTCCAGGTGCAGTCTCATCTTGGCCCTGTACAACTGCATTTGGACCTCCTTGCTCCTAAGCTCAAACCTCTCGCAATGAAGGCTAACATGCCATTAGCTTTCTTCACTGCCTGCTGTACCTGCATGCTTACATTCAGTGACTGATGTAGAAGCACACCCAAGTCTCATCGCACCACCCCTTCTCATCTGACACAATTCAGATAATAATCTGCCTTCCTGTTCTTGCCACCAGAGTGGATAACCTCACATTATACTACATCTGCCATGCTTCTGCCCACTCGCCCAACCTATCCAAATCACCCTACAGCCTCATAGCATCCTCCTCGCAGCTCACACTGCCACCCAGCTTTATCATCCAGCTGAAAGAACTCGGCGGGTCAGGCAGTATCAGTGGATGGAAATAGATAGACAACATTTTGGATCGAAGCCCTACTTCAGACTGATGGGGTAGGAGGAGATCATTTATCGAGGGAGGTGAGGGGAAGAGTTGGGACAGGAGCTGGCAAGTGTTTGGGGAATTTATTTACGAAGGGATTGATTGGAAGAGGAGTCAAGGAGGAGATTGGGTCCAGACTCATCTTGTCCCACAGGAATGAATTATTTTCACAGAGGAATATTTCTGTGCTGCTGATGCAAAATAAAGAATTCCTTCCTTTCCTCTGCAAATTGAAATGGTTTGCATTTTTATTTTTAATCTTTTACATGCACAATCATTTTTTGCCAGGACTTAATGATATTTGCTGGTTTTTAATGCCGGTTTTTTTACATGGTTTTGCGACAGCAGTAAAATATGTTTTCAAGCATCAGAACTTTATGTGCATCTAGTGATGTCCTCAAGATGTGTATATGATTAAATGAGTGAAATAAATGAAGTTGAATGCACAAATTTAGTCAAAGTGGTTGCAGATGTGTTCAACTTTTACAAGAATTCTTAAATTGCAATATCCCACAAAATAAGCAATTAAAGCTCGTGCTGCTTGTAATATAAAAACATAAATCATTGCACTTATTACAGTGCTCAATTTTATATGCAGATCAATCGGGCATTCTCATTTTGTCTTCATTTTCATAGTCGTACATCTTTGTATTGGGATATAACATGCTTCTTAAACCCGTATTAGTTCAAATCTTGTAATGTTAATCTTTACTGTTTCATCTTTTTTCGTAATGGGGGGGGGGGGGGGGGGGGGGGGGGGGGGACTGAGTTACTCCATTTTTTTTTGTAAACAATGATCTGCAATTCCTTGCTTCAATATTCTGTTATTTTTAATGCTTTCACATTCCTTGCACACAACACACACACACACACAACACACACACACACACACACACACACACACACACACACACACACACACACACACACACACACACACACACACACACACACACACACACACACACACACACACACACACACACACACACGGTTGGCAGGCAGGAAGCAAAGATGGGGAGTGAACGGGTCCTTTTCAGAATGGTTCAGTGTTGGGGCAGCATCTGATTAACATATATATTAATTATTTGGAAGAGGGAATTGGGAGCAACACTAGCAAGTTTTTGGATGACACAAAGCAGGGTGGCAGTGTGAACTGTGAAGAGGATGTTAAGAGGTTGCAGGGTGACCTGGACAGGTTGAGTGAGTGGGCAGTGCGTGGCAGATGCAGTATAATATAAATAAATGTGAGGTTATCCACTTTGGTGACAAAAACCAGGGGGGCAGTTTATTATCTCAATGGGGTAAGGTTAGGTAAGGGGGAGGTGCAGCGAGACCTGGGCGTCCTTGTACACCAGTCACTGAAAGTTGGCGTGCAGGTACAGCAGGCAATGAAGAAAGCTAATGGAATGTTGGCCTTCATAACAAGAGGATTTTAGTATAGGAGTAAAGAGGTTCTTCTGCAGTTGTATAGGGCTCTGGTGAGACCACATCTGGAGTATTATGTACAGCTTTAGTCTCCTAATTTGAGGAAGGACCTCCTTGTGATTGAGGCAGTGCAGGGTAGGTTCACGAGATTGATCCCTGGGATGGTGGGACTGTCATATCAGGAAAGATTGATAAGACTAGGCTTGTTTTCAAAGGAGTTTAGAAGGATGAGGGGGATCTTATAGAAACATATAAAGTCTGGACAAGCTAGATGCAGGAAAAATGTTCCCAATGTTGGGCGAGTCCAGAACCAGGGGCCACAGTCTTAAAATAATAGGGAAGCTAATAAGGAGTTGAGAAAACTTTTTTTACCCAGAGAGTTGTGAATTTGTGGAATTCCGTGCCACAGAGGGCAGTGGAGGCCAAGTCACTGGATGGATTTAAGAGAGTTAGATAGAGCTCTCGGGGCTAGTGGAATCAAGGGATATGGGGAGAAGGCAGGCACGGGTTATTGATGTGGGATGATCAGCCATGATCACAATGAATGGTGGTGCTGGCTCGAAGGGCCGAATGGTCTCCTCCTGCCCCTATTTTCTATGTTTCTATATATATATATATATATATACACACTGTGTGTGTGTGTGTGTGTAAATATGCTGTAGTTTTCATCTTTTGGTATATAAATCCCAATTTTGCTTTATAAGCAGACTTGAATAATTTGTTTTTTCTTTGTGTCCGTCCTAGCGTATGTTTTGACGGCTGCGTCAGACCCTGAACTGATTATTAGATTTACAGTTTTTAACCACCACAGGCCATCATCCCTGCCTTTTATTTCTTTGACCTAATGAAACCCTCCTATTAATCAGCTCCAATTGATTTATCTTCTCTGGGACAAAACTATTTGTCATTCCCTATTCCAGTCTAGTCCTTCAGAATTTCTTTACTTTGTTTTTCCTATGCTGTCACCTTGGACTCAACTGTTGAGCCTATAGTTTCCTCCTTTATTTCTCTTATATCCTTTGTATTCATGTAAAGCACAAACCTCTGACCTTGCCAACTTCCATCCCAAGTAATTAGTGCCAGTCTCTTGATGATCAGCAAGAGACTGGGACTAATTACTTGGGATGTTAATATGTTAAGTCAGCAACCTATTGGGATGCCAATATGTTAAGGCAGCAAGTCCTCCCAGAATAAAGGACATGCCTTCACAAAGAAAATAAGGAGGAATTTCTTTAGTCAGAGGGTGGTGAATCTGTGGAATTCATTGCCACAGTCGGCTGAGGAGGCTGTGGATATTTTTAAAGAGAAGATTGGCAAGTTCTTGATTAGTAAAAGCGCTAACGATTATGGAGAGGAGGTAGGAGAAGGGAAAGATAGATCAGTCATGATTGAATGGCAGAGTACACTCAATGGGCCGAATGGTCAAATTCTGCTAGTGTGCCTTCTGAACATGAGCTGCGTTCACGTTCCACTGACCCCTTCTGAATGTTGTACCAGTGGATTATCTATTACTGCCTCTTTTTGTATTTCTTTTCAAAATCTCTGCTCACTTGTCAACAAGGCCCTTGCCATCTGTGTGTTTATTGTAGACGATTCTTCCAGCATTGTAGCTTTAACAGCAAACTTGATGACAGAAGTATCCCTGCCTATCCATGTGTTTCCCAGTCCAGATTTATAGTGCCTGTATAGCACAAAACAAGCCTAATTCACACATTTGTCTCTCCTCATGCTCCAGTGTCACACTATTCTCCGTTGAGGTTTTCACTTTGGTTTGATCTTCTCACCATTCATTTAAAATTGTCAACTGGGACACATGAGTAAAACAGTTACCCTGATTTATTTCTTGACTTTATTTAAAGTGAGGAGGGAATTGGTTTGATCTTAAAACAAAATACTGTTTGCAATTTTGTTTGAGAAAATTCTTCACTTATCAACTTGACAGGCATATTATGTGAACAGGACTGAAATATTTTGCAGCTATAAACACCGTGAAGCAAACAAAAAATATATATTTTCTAGACACCAGAGGCCTCAGATTATATATGAGATAACTGGCTTTTCTCTGTTTTCATCTCTACTGCTTATTTACTGCAAAGTATCTGTTTATATCCCATTTGTGTTATGTATCCAGGACAATAGCAATTGGTCCTCCACCGATCTCCCTCCCACTGGCTTTATACTTCACTCCTCTTCTCTCCTTATCTGACACCTTTTGTCTCCTTTTCTCCTCTAGCCTTTGTCACTTACTCCACCCATCTGCCAATCACACTCCTCTCACCTGTATCCACATATCACTTACCAGACTTTGTCTCATCCCCAGCTTTTCCAGCATTCTCCTCCCGACTAAACTCCGTCTCAACGCCATCAGTTCATTCCCTTCACAGATGCTGCCTGACCCACTGAGCCACTCCAGCACTTTGTGTTTTGCTCAATATTCCAGTATCTACAGTTCCTGTGTCATCATTGAGTTTAGTTCCGTGTCTAATTTATGTATATAGTTTACATTGCTTTCTAAATCCTTACTTCTAATTCCATTTTATCATTGATATTTCTATCCTTATCCCTCTTGGAAATCATGGCGAAGGGAGGATTCTGTGTCTCCTCTGTCAGGTCATCTGTACTCACATTGCACCTAGTGTGGCTGCTTCATCTCCTATTGACTATCCAGTGCCATGCTAGTTTTCTATCTGAAGTAAATTTTTCCTTAAGCAATCATATTTGGTGACACTATTCTCAGAGCATGTTTAAGAAAGAACTGCAGATGCTGGTAAAATCGAAGTTAGACCAAAATGCTGGAGAAACTCAGTGGGTGAGGCAGCATCAATTACATTTTTTATTATATATTATTATATATTATTATAATTATTATATATTTCATAGATGCTGGCTCACCCGCTGATTTGCTCCAGCAATTTTGTCTACCTACTATTCTCAGAGCAAGATAGTATAGACCCTACTGCACATGTTTGGTCCATATCCCTCTAAACCTTTTCTATCCATGTCCCTGACAAAGACACAAAGTGCTGAAGTAACTAAGTGGTTCAGGCAGTATCTCTGGAGAGTATGGATAGGTGATGTTTCAGGTCTTCAGTTTCAAGAATGGTCCAAAATCATCACCGACCCATGTTCTCCAGATATGCTGCCTGACCTCTGGAGAAAAAGGATGGGTGACATTTCAGGTTGGGACCTGAAATTTTACCCATTCATTTTCTGCACAGATGCTGCCTGATCTGTTGAGTTACTCCGGCGTTTTGTGTCATTCTTTTGTATAAACCAGCATCTGCAGTCCCTTGTTACTATATGTACCTGTCCAAGTGTTATTGTGCCTGCCATAGCCACTTCCTCTGGTAAAGCATGGACACTTGGTGTAGCAGGCTATTCCAATAATTGCATTGGAGTTTCATTCACTGATGTGTAATAATCAGTACCCAAGTCCAAAGAAGAAAATGTTTATGTCACGTGAATGCCTTTGTCTGATTATTGTTGCACTTTGATGTTGATAATGATCAGTATATGATAGGGTCACGCGGTTTTAATTGAATGGAAAAATACAGCTGGAAACATAGAAACATAGAAATTAGGTGCAGGAGTAGGCCATTCGGCCCTTCGAGCCTGCACCGCCATTTAATATGATCATGGCTGATCATCCAACAAGCCCTTCGGCCCACTGAGTCCATGCTGACAATCGATGACCCGTTCTGTGTTATTCCACTTTTACATCCACCCCCTACACACAAAATTGGCAATTTACAGAGGCCGATTAACCTACAAATCTGTGCATCTCTGGGATGTGGGAGGAGACTGAAGCACCGGGAGGAAATCGACAAGGACGCAGGGAGAACATGTGCATGCCACACAGACAGCACCTCAACTCGGGATCAGTGCAGAATTGGAGATTATATTTTTGCAAGTTCGATAAGAGATATGTTTCTTTGTTCAGGAGTGTTTCATTCTAATGAGTGCCAATACAGCTGCCTTCCACTCAAATGTGAAGCTGTGGTGTTGACCTGGACATCTGCTGCATAGCCACTTCCTCCTGCTCCTGCTGTTTGGCAGGCTCTGCTGATAGTTCTAGGGCTCTGGAGTACCTCTTCCTTTGGCATTGCCTGCTGTTATTGGCAAGACTGTACAGCACACAGTACATAACAATGTGTCTACAACTACTTGGTTCATGTTGCAAGGTCCCACTGACAGATGCAAGCGATGATCTTACAGTTGTCTTCTCACCTCCTGTTGGATGTGATGGGACCTCTTTGTTAGGCTCTGCAGATCTTGCCAGCTCCGAGACTTCTTGGTGGTTGAAAACCTGGGAGCGTGTGTCTGTGTAGGAAGGAACTGCAGATACTGGTTTGTACTGAAGATGGATACAACATGCTGGAGTAATTCAGAGGGTCAGGCACCATCTCTGGAGAAAACGAGTAGGTGAGGTTTTGGGTCGGAACCCCTGGCTACTGCCTGTCAGGTGCTGCAGATCCCCAGCAATGTCATGCATTCAATGCATTACTAGGGTTTGACCATGAAACTCAGTGCTAAGCTTGCACACTACCCACCTTGGATTGAACACCGTCCCTCACCAGTGGCGTCACCACACTGAACACTGTTAAATTCCAATAGCCAATCCCGGGCCCACTTCCCTAGTTTATGACTCGGATAATGGAGGCAAGTAATGTTCTAGTTATAGATGAATCACAATCCAAAATGAATCACAATCCAAAATGTTGCCGATCCTTTGCTTCCACAGTTGCTGCATGACCTGCAGAGTTCCTCCAACACTGATCTCAGCATGTGTACGTAAGATTTCAACATCTGCAGATCCTCGTGTTTCCATATTGGAGCCACTGTTTACTTCATCATTCAGATTTTTTAATCATTAAACTTACCCCATTAGCTAATTGGGAAATACAATTTGGATTTTGGAAGCATTTGGTTAGTTTGCCTG